>NW_020954737.1:536668-588453 GCF_900497805.2 Vombatus ursinus
TTTTTTTTGTTTTTGTTTTGTTTTTTAGGCAATTGGGGTTAAGTGACTTGCCCAGGGTCACACAACTAGTAAGTGTCAAGTGTTTGGTCTGAGGTCACATTTGAACTCAGGTCCTCCTGACTTCAGGGCAAGTACTCTATCCACTGCGCCACCTAGCTGCTCCTCCACTGCAGTTCTGAACACAAAGATCTATCAACCTCAGCTGCCTCCCTGGTAGCAAGGATTATAAGCATATGCCACCACTCCTGACCTACCACTTTCAATTGACAGGTTCTTACTGGTGAATCAAACCCAGCTAAGGGGACCCACTAATGTTGAAGGCAAAAGTGCCTCCAATTACCAACATAGCTATTTATATATCACAGATTCTCTAGTCCCAGGAAAGCAGGGCCCCCCAGACCACCAGCCAGGTTGCTGCAGTCATCATCAAGGGATGCACACCTTGTGGAAAAGAAGCCCATTAATCCCACCATCACCAACACTGCCACTGATAAGCTAGTAAGCTAAGAACCCCAGGAAGGGCAGTGTTTCTCAGCTCCACCCTCCAGACCACCAGCCCCACTTCTAGCCTGGTTCACAAAGCCAGCATGCAGTTAATTAACCCCCGTGGAGACACAACCTAGCAACTGTCTCTTCAGGTGCAGCAGCTCTCTCCTCAGCATCTACAGCTACTGAAGCTCCAGAAAACAAAGTCCTAATCACAGAAGTCCTTGGCACTGTCAAATGGTTTAACATCAGATACATATATGGTTTTTATCAATGGAAATAGTATTTAAAAAGATGCATTACCATCTACTTTGTTGGTTTACCCTAAAGACCAGTGGGCTTCTTCATGTGACTTTGTTGACATTTGCATATGAAACCCCACCTATGTGTGTGCATGTGTATATACATATATACATATGTGTGTGTATGTATGTATGTATGTGTATCTCCTATTAGGATGTGAGCTCCTTGAGAACGAGTACTATCTTTTCTGTCTGTAGCCTCAGAGTTCAGCATAGTGCTTTGCCCATAGTAAGCACTTTATAAATGCTTATTCACTTATTCATTATAGCAAACCATATCAATTCACTTACATTTACTCTTTGTAGTTACAAAAATCCAAAATAGCAAATACGCCCTTATATACCTTATGAACAGGGTACTGAACTCCAGAAACCAGGAATCATGGAACAAATAGGAGTTCTGTTGACCCTGACATAACCACCCTTTCACCATTATACCCTCTGACCAGAAGGAAAAGCTTGTGTCCACATTCGGGCCAGCTTTTAGGTCAGCTTTCTCTTTTTCCCCAACACTGAGTCAAGTTTTTTAGTCTTTAAAGTCAAGCCTTTAATCGAATTTCTCCTCTTCCTCTTCCTTCTCTCTCCACAGTCAGCCCCAGCCTGAAGGATTGTTGGAGAAGAGAACAAGATATTGTGAGCCTATCACGCTTCCCCTCAAACCAATTCCAACCTCCTCTTTCTGTGAGGGAACTTGTAATCCATCTGACTATCCCAACCCTTCCTGACAACCTTTATGAGCAAGATACTTTTAACCTTCAAAAAATCTGCCCTCTTCCCTGACCAACATCTAGCCTTTTTCTTCCCCCTTCTCTTCCATGTCTCTGAAAAGAGGAGAGAAGCTGAGAAGCCAGAACTTGACCAATCAAAGCTGAAGTGATAAACTGTGATGAACTTAAGGGATAGTAAACTGGCAAGTAAAATGTACATGACTGAAGCTGTTTAGCCTGTAAAATTCACTTTGCACAAAGTTGACTGAAGCTGAGGAACAAGCAGTTCAAACACAGGTGTGGACAAATGCCCCAGAGAGGCTGTATTTGCAAGAGCAGGTGACAGTCAGTGAACTACATGTAAGGTTTTCAAACACTAAGTGATTTAGCACAGACAATGAACTTGTCCACTGGGTGCAGACTGTCTCTATACCTTTTCTCCATCCACTCATCCAAATAGGCAAAAGGGAGAAACAGAGTTTAAAAAACCGGGGAACTCCAAACCTCAGAGCGATCTGACAATTATCAGGCAAAGATATCCTGTTAAGGGACCTTCCAGGGCTAAAGCTATAATTCTATGATCCTATGGTTTTTATATGGTTTATAGCCTAGCCTGCAGAGATGAATACTAGGGAAGTGTATTCTAAGAACACCCAGCCCTCTACCAGGAAGAGGGCTGGGAATGGTTAAAGAGAAGGAAAAGATCTAAAACCATTTGCTTAGCTGGGATGATGCTGTTTATTGTTCCTGAGCTTAGCACATGAGGCTGGGAATCTCCTGCTTGAGAGAAAATAAGCCTCAGGTTTGATATTCTAAAGAAGCAGGATGGGGGAGGTTTTCTAATATCATGGTTTCTGCTCTTTCTTCAAAAAGCACAGCAGTATCCACGGGCTGTGCCAGAAGCTGAAAGTAGTGAAGACTGAAGTCAAACAGCATCTGATAGAGTCCAGCAGAGATGCGGTATCCAGGGAGGAGTAGGGGCAGTAAGCCCAGTGAACCAACACCAACTCTGTCAGAAGCACCAAAGGACGTGATCAGAATACATCAGAAGCCCATAGAAATGTAAGTTGTCCCCCCAATATGTATTCCTCACGTGTGGGCTCCTCAAACATGATCTCTCTCTCTCTCTCTCTCTCTCTCTCTCCACTGATAATGTATATATGAGTGGGAGAGTATATGTGTTGGCCTTATTGGGGAAAGAGGGTGGGGGAAATGTTCTTACTATATTGTAAATGTTCTTACTACATTATTTTATTAAGTGCATTTCCTTCAAAGTCTTCAGGCTAACTAGAGAAAAAATAGATGCATCAGGAGAGGCTTCTGGGTTTTTACTTTGAGTAGATACAAATCCAGAATCTCTTGAACATGGAAAAGCTATTCTATAAGAATAGTAAGAGAGAGTGAGAGAGGTAAGCTAAAATTAGTTTGTTTGTTTTTTTAGCAGAAAGCTTTTTGTGGGTAAAATATAAAAAAATTTAATTTATAAAACCAGATGGATCACAGATTTAGAGCTGGAAAGGCCTTCGGGAGTCATGGGATCACAGCAATAGGGGTTGCAGAGACTAACCTTGTCATCTTACAGATGAGAAAACTGAGTCTAGGAAAGTTGAGAGACTTGCTCAACGCCACACAGGCTTCTGAAGTGGGATTTGAAAGCAGGTCCTCTTGACTGCAAAGCCAATATGTTCTTTCCACTGAACCATACTGACTCCCTTCATTTATCAATACTCTGTTTTACAGATGAAGGAACTGAGGCCAAGAATCTTGCCAAAGGTCGAATTAAGGCTTTGAATCCAGGCTTAATCAATGTAATGCCTTTTTCCATGCTAGTTTGGAACTGTGTTTGCCAGGTGATTAATGGAATAGAGAATCAAGTGCTTGGTTTGGGTAGGTGACTTAAAAATAAAACTGTGGAGAACATGTGAATTGAAGTGGTGTTAAAACACAGTCTTGCTGGGTCAATAGGACAGAGGCAAAAAACAGCAGGGCAATGTAAAGTGTGAATTTTAGTGGTGTTTTTGGAGATTGATAACACTTGATGTGAAATTTATTTTGCGATTTAAAGCTCCCTTTCCCAACACAAGGGTCTGCAAACTACAATTCACAGGCCAGATCCAGTTGACCGAGCCCTAGACAGCAAGCTAAGAATGGTTTCTGAATTCTTAATTAAGATTTTTTGTTTGTTTGCTTTGCAGAACCTACAAAATCAGATTATACCAGCACAAATTCAGGTATAAAGTGGCAAATTCTCTCCTCCACTCCAACTACTGACCTCCCTGGCTTCCTTTAAGTACCTATTAAAATCTTACCTCCTACACAAGATGCCTTCTCCATCCCCTTTTAATTCCAGTGCCTTTCCCCTCTTAATTATTTACTATTTATCCTGTATATAACTTGCTTTGTATATATATACATATATATACACACATATACATATACATATATATATATAGATATTTGCATGTTGTTTCTCTCATTAGATTGATTGTAGGCTCCTTGAGGGCAGGGGCTGTCTTTTGCCTTTTTTTGTATCCCCAGCGCTTAGCACAGTGCCTGGCACATAGTAGGCGGTTAATAAATGTTGACTGATGGATTAAGCACGGTGCAAAGCTTAACTGTGGGTACAGACTTTCGTATTTTGATGGTTTTATGCTATCACTGGTGTAGCTACTAATACCAGCGGTGTAGACCCTCCGCTCCCAACAACACCTCCATAAGTGTTCACCTAGCTTTACAGGAAAGAAACCAAAAAGCCTGGAGAAACAAGGCACAACTAGGGGTCGACCAAAAACTTGGGAGGTCGGAAAGAGGGAGCCCCGCCCACACAAGTCATCTCCCTAGCTAGGCCCGCTGGGAAATGTAGTTTTCCGATCCCACAGAGCTTCTGGCTCCAGCCGAAAAGCTTAAAGGCGGGAAGAGAAGCCATGACGAAGGAATCGAGCTTCGGGAACCACGACGTGGTCGAGAGCAGAGAACAAAATCAGGCCACTCACCTGAATCCCCCAACACCAGCACCTTCACTCTGTCCAGCGACGCCATCTTGCCGCCACTGGTTAATAACAAGCCCTTCCCGGTCTAGGGCAGGTTGATAGAGAACCTGCTAATCACAGAGCTTGTTTGAACACGGTACCGCCCCATACCCTCCTTCTCCGCTATTTCATTGGCTAATGGGAATAGGACTTTTTTTTGCAGCATTGATTGGTTAGATGTATTCTTACAAGCAGTGTTTCCTGGGAGGAAGAGACCGCCAGTCCGAGGCAGAGGGGGGGCGGGGCTAGAGGCGGAAGCGGGGTTGCGCGGCAGCGTCGCGCTGGTGATGTATTTTGTTGTGGACGACCCCTGCTTCGCCTGCTGAGCGTGGGGCTCCCGGCTTCTGCCGCCTGTCTCTGGTGAGTGGGGCTCCCCGAGCCCCGGTTTCTCTGCGGCACCAGGCTTTCCCTTCCTCCCCTCACGCCGTGGTGCCTCTTAGGTCTTGGTCTTTTCCCTGCCACCGGATTTCTTCCCTGGGCCCTTCGTTCCCCCTCGGGCGCCATTCTCTGCTTGGGCTCACCTGCGTGCCCCGGGGCCTCAGGGCCCAAGCGAGCCGGAAGAGCCGGGGGGGAGCCTCGGAGCTCGTCTCGGCGAGGCCACGAGCACGTATCAGGGGCCTGCTAGGGGCCAGGCACCATGCGAAGCGTTGGCCCAGCTCCCTGAGTTAACAAGTGAGGAAACTGGGGCTCCCAGAGGAGAAGGGTGCCTTGCCCGGGGGTCTCATTGAAGTCATTGAGCTCTGGGGGCTTCCACTTCTGGCCGGGCCGCGAGGCCTTGCTGGAGGCGACCCTATTATGTGTGGAAAGAGAGGAAGATAAAGAAGCCCACCTGGGGCTGGGGTCTTGGTTTAGTCCCCAATAGTTCGAAAAAGTTGGGCCAGGTAAAGTTTTAGTGGTTTCCACTCCACAAAGCGTTAAATTAGACTTATCTCAAGAGTGGCCTTTTGTTTTTTGGCCTTTCTTGGCATCCCTAGCGCTTAGCACAGTTCCTGGCACATTGTGGGAGCCTCATAAGTAAATACTCCTTAAACTGACAAATTATTAGAAGGAACAGGTCAATATTTTATTTATTAAACACCTGTTTTGTGCCAGGCACTATGTTAAGCCCTGAGCGGGAATACAGAGAAAGGTAAGAGGAGGTCCCTGCCCTCAAGAAGCTCACTATTTATCTGAGGGCAATGTGCAAACAGCTGTGTACAAACAAGATTATAGCTAGGATAAATTAAGAATGATCTCAGAGAAAGAACCAAGATTAAGGAGACCCTGGAGAGGCTTCTTTGTTGCAGAATGAGGGACCTGAGCTGAGACCCGAAGGAAGCCAAGGAATCTAGGAGTCGGAGGTGAGGAGACAAAGAGTTCCAGGATAGGGGACACACTGTGAAAACACAGCAAATAGGGAGATGGAGTTGCTCCATGGGAGGAACAGCCAGGAGGCCAGGATCCCTTGATGGCATAGAATGAGTAAGTTCTAAGTGAACACCAGTGTTTAGTTCATGCCTTACTGCCTACAGTGCTAGGTTCTGAATGCATAATTAAAATACTGCTTTAAAGGAAGATACTTGGTGAGAAAGAGGGATTTTCATAGGATGACAAATTTAGATGAGAAAGATTTTAGATTAAAGTTTTTTTATCTAAAAAAATTTTTTTAAGGCAGTCAGGATTATGTGACTTGCCAATAGTTACATAGCTAGTAAGTGTCTGAGTCAGATTTGAACTCAGGTCCTCCATTATTTCCTCCTGGATTGTCTCAGAGACTAATGGAAATAAAGTAAACTTTTAATAATCCATTGACATGAAAATAATATGCTTGAGAATCAATTGACTTTTTAAGAAAATCTATTTTACTCATATGTGTGTGTGTTGCCACTAGTCTCCTAGGGGAGAAAAATGGACAGGGGAGGCTTTCACTTGAGCTGGGCCTTGAAAAATTGACCTAGATTTAGACAGAGGCGAATAGACATTCTGGATGAAGAGAACTTACGAGCCAAAGCTGTAAATAAGGTGAAAAAGCATGGTATGCTTAGAGGATAATGAGGAGTCTTAGCTTGTTAATGTATTGGAAAGTGCTGTTGCAATTGAGATAACACCGTAACTGTCTACCTCCACCATCCCCCTTGACTTCCTCTCACACTAATGAGCCAAGTTCCCAGAAAGGAATTGACTTTGTATTTCTTCCCTCAGGATTTCATGAGAAGAGTTAGGGGGTGGATTTTCTAATCCTTATTCAGGTGTATTCTCCAATAACATTCAAGACTTAGCTCAAGTTGTAGCTCTTCTATAATGCCTTCCTTGATTTGTTCTAGGATGCAATGAGCCCCCTTTCCTATAAACTCCCAAACTACTTATAGTTTATGCCCTGTAATTTAGCTCTTAGTTATCTTATATTGTCTTGTTTTATTTTACTATTTTGCTCATGGGTACTTACCTTCGTTTGGCATGTTGGAATGAGTACTAGCTTTGATTATGTTAAAAGCATAAACTTATTCAAATTTTATAAGCAGACGGTATCATTTGTTTGCTGTACAAAAAGAAAAACTATTCCTTGTTGCACGTGTAGATTATGGTCTCAAAATTTTTGTAGATGTGGAAAAGTAGATCTCAGTTGATATTTTCCCAGTTGCCTTTTGTAGATAATATGTTCCAAATATTTTTTCCTGAGTCTTTGGTATTCCCCCCTTTTTCCATGCTTCAAGAGTCTATTATTCCTCAGTGACCTCAAAATTGTGTTGCCTCCAGCCATAAACTCCTTTGGGTATCCTTGATCTAGACTAGCTGTTCTTCTCATCTGTTTTCTTCAGTGCCATTTCTATTTCTTCATGCACCACTTCAGAGACTGTGATGTTAAGAGTTCAAATATACAGGCTCCACTCCCATTTGTGGTGAAAAGCATTTGTTATAAGAATTTTCAGTGTGTGTGTTCCATTTTTCCTCAGTCTAGTTTCATCCTTAAATATTCTAAGTAGTTTTGCTTATTTGGGTCTCTTACCAACCTTTCTATAAACTTGTATTTCTGTATACTGTGTCTCACTTTTTAAAAGACAGTATTATTCTTCCTGGTCCATCATCTAAGATACTCTAAAATAACTTTGCTCTTGGCTAGCATCTCTTTCCACTTGGCAAGAAAATAAAATATTTGATTAGTGAAGTTAATAGGTTCTTTTGGTTTCAGTAGTCACAGCATTTGGTTTACCTCGTGATACTTTACATCAGTTGGACTTTCATAGAAAATGATGATAATCTGGGTTGATGTTTCTTCTTTATTCCATTTTTCACTTTTGATTATCAATAGTTTCTTTAAATAGGTCAGGTTGTAGTTGTGTTAATAGAACAGTCTTATTTTTATTCTAGTTTGGTATAGATTTTGATCTGTAGGCTTTAACAAGTTAGTAGTCTGAATGTATTAACAGTAATAGCTATATTCTATATAGTGCTTTAAGGTTTGCAAAATGCTTTACATGTATTATATTATTTGATCGTCAAGCAACCCTGAGGTAGGTATTGTTATCCCTGTCTTCCAGATTAGGAACTTTAGGCTTCGGGAGATTAAGTGATTTACCCAGGGTCACACAGCTAGTAAATTGTCTGAAAAGAGATTTGAACTCAGGTCTTTCAGACTGTAAGTCCAGTGCTGTATTCATTATGCTTCTAGACAGCAGATTCAGAAATAACCCAATATTAATAACAAAAAATTTTCTATCAAAATGTTATAATAAGTATTTAATTTCATTTGGTAGGGAGGGGAATGAAACCCCCTTTCTACTCTCTTTATAATTTCAAACTTTTGATCTCTCTCATTTCTTTGTCCTTGTCTTTTCCTACTCCCAGATTTGCATTGAAATTACCTGGTTTAAAATGTAATACTTAGTTTAATATTGAGTATGGAAGTATATATTTTATTTAGAGACTTTCTTCAAGGCCTTTATGGGATTTCTCTATTTTGTTCTTTGTAGCAGATGTTAATGCATGAGCCACAATTATTTTAATGGTGGTCTTTTAACAAATTCTATTTATGAGTAGTGTAATTTGAGATGGCTAAAAGATTTTTTATGCCTTTGGACATGTTTAATTACCACCTTCCTTTCTTTTATATGCCAATAGATCAACAATTGATTATTCCTAAATTAAATCAATTAAATTATCCTTATGCCTGGATTAATTTTTTTCTTCTTAATACAGGATATATGAAAAGTGTTGGTATTCTGCATAAAATGACTGACCCAGACGTCCTTACAGAGGTTCCAGCATCTTTGAAAAGACTTGCTAAATATGTGGTACGGGGCTTTTATGGCATCGAACATGCTCTGGCCTTGGACATCCTGATCCGAAACCCCTGTGTGAAGGAGGAAGACATGTTGGAGCTGCTGAAGTTTGACAGGAAACAACTCCGATCAGTTCTGAACAACTTGAAGGGTGACAAGTTCATCAAATGCAGAATGAGAGTAGAGACTGCTGCAGATGGCAAGACTACTCGCCATAATTACTACTTTATAAATTATCGTCTTTTAGTTAATGTGGTGAAATATAAGCTAGACCACATGAGGAGGAGGATTGAAACTGATGAAAGAGATTCCACTAATCGGGCATCTTTCAAATGTCCCATTTGCTTTAGTACTTTTACAGACTTGGAAGCCAATCAGCTCTTTGATCTCGGGACAGGTAAGAGTACACCTGTTAAATAAATGTTTTTTTTTTGCAAGTATTCATGTTTTACAATGGGAAATAATGTTGTTTTTAGAAAAAATACGCCACATTTTCTAGAACCCAGAACCATGTTTCTTTCCCTTCTCTTTATCTTCCTGCCCTTACCCCATTCTTCACCACCAGATACATATATACATATGCATTTAAATTGCTGTCTCTTACCAGACCTCAGTTTGAGCCTCTTGTACATGTGCTTGAAAATATAAATGTTAGTGTGTAATTATGTATGTGTTGGTGTAGTTTAACTTCATTTCTTCACTCACTTGTTGGTCTGGCCTTTTTAGAACCAGAGGGTATGGTTCAGCTGAAAGTTACAGAAGCTGGGCCTTCCTTTTTCTGGATCCATCTGCCTTCAGTTCTTTTCTGGGACACCAGCTATCCAGATATAGGGTTTATCTGGGTTGATCTGTGCCCCCTCTTGCCCTAACACTGGCAACTGAAGCCTTATTTTAAGGGTTGAATAAATCTCTTAAGTCCAGGTATTTAAAGGGGGGTGGGTCAGGAGGCACTACTGTGATACAGCCTCTAGATACAAGCCTTTGCTTAACAGTGTTTGAGGAGAGGAGACAACAGAAATGTCTTAGGTCTAGATCACTCCTAGAAGGGAGCTCCATGCTAGCCACCTGATCACAAGCAATGGAAGTACTCCATGAAATTGTAAAATATTTTCTTTTTATCCTAAGATAACTGGGGAGTTACGGTTCTTTTTTCATATAGAAGATGGGGGGAATGCCAAAATTCAGTAGGAATGGCTTCATCTTCATACTTTTTATATTACTTACAATTATGGCAAATGAAGCTTTTGATCTTGTTTTCTCGGTAAAGATATTACTTATTCATAAATTTCTAAGTATCTGTTAGCTAGTAGAATTAGCTAAAAAGACATAAGAGTTGGGAAACTTGAGAAGATTAAAAAAAGTGCTTAAAACCATTTGGATTTCAGGAACGTTGTCATTTAATACAACACTTCTACAGGCCATTACTATGTTCTATCAGGTTGTTGTCTTAGGTCCTTTTTTTGTCTTCAGTATAGAGCTTTCCCAGTTCAGAAACTTCTTCCACTTGTTTGAAACTTATAATCTTAGAAAATGGTCTGAGAAATTCAGTGGTTTAACCATTATCATCCAGCTAGTAAGCCAGAGGCAGGACTTTAACCAAGGTCTTTCTAGCTTCAAGGCTTCCCTCACGTCCCTCCACTTACTGTGCTGCCTCTCCTTGGGTCCTTATAAAGGTAAATTGAACAAGTTTTAATTTTTAGGATCTGAAAATGCCGCTTCTGATCTAGAATATATAAAAACACCTTTAAGAGAGAATTTCTTTCCACAGTGAAGATGTGCAAAAATCTGAATTTAAAACAAATAAAGTAACCAGGATTATTTGTTTCCTTTAGGACTCCTGTGATACATTCAAAATTGATTCATATAAAACTTGATTAGTGTAACAACTATTGCATAAATTGTGATGTGTCTGTACACTGTTTTACTTTTAATATAGTTCCATCTAGCCTTAGTCTCACTCCCTCTTTTAAAAATGTACAAACTGGAAAAACAGATAAAAATGACAGTAAAAATGATAGTATGTAAAATGGGTCTTTGGGATAAAGAATAAAGGGAGTTGGAGTTGTTTAAACCAAATAAGGCTAAGAGATGAATTAATTATTGTCTTCAGCTTCATATATGCATACATACTCACGGTTCTATATGTATGTATGTGCATATACAAACACGAGAAGGATTGTAATTGGGAATATTGATCAGTGTTTGTAGAGGACTAAATAAAAGGAAATAGAATTGTAGACTGTGGTGCATTTGATTTAAATTGTAGTCAGATGTGATTTCAGTCATTATTAATCAGTAATTATTTAATCATTTTCCCTTGTTTGACATTACATGACTATGTGTTTAAGAATGGAGATGTAGGTTTCAGTTTTAGAAATTAAATCATTTTAAAACATTGGTGGGAGGGTTCCCCCTTCAGATGAATTTTGCTTCTATGCCTGAAAACAGTTATTAGTTGAAGCAGATAATTATTAAATCATTTGGTTGTGAGCAGTGCCCACATTAATGGGTAAGTCAGGGATTTGGGGGATCTAAACTTTTAGACAAAATTTGAATCTATGAGACTAGACACTGTATCTTTTGTAAACTTTGTAAAAACCTCAGGATCTAGTACAGTGATCTCTGTACGTAGTAGAAGCATAAATAAAACAATATATCCTTGCTCTTTTTCTTTCAATAAGATACATGATTTAACTTTTTTTTTATCATAAATGTGAATTTTTGTTGGTTTTTAAAAATTAATAAGACTTTCAACCAGGTCTACATGAGAAAGTGACTGTGCAGCACTTTGTAAATGGACAGGAAAAGAAAGACAGGTGCTCTCCTCTTTCACCAATTCCTAATTTCTCAGTCCAAATTTAGAATAATTTTGTCCAAAGGAAGAAAAGAAAAAAACATTTCTATATATGAAGACTCTGCCCTTGTTAAAAGCTGCCATTGTTAAAAGCTGAACTGCCTCTTCATTGGGATCAGAATGCCATTTATTTAAATGCCTTTTAATTATTGATATGTATGTCAAGTCAGCAAGCATTTAAAATGCCTTCTATGTGTCAGACACTGATAAGCACTAGAAATATGAAGAAAGGCAAAAAAGTTCCTATTCTCAAATAGCTCACAGTCTGATTGGGGAGATAACGTTCAAAGTACTCTGTACAAACAACACATACACAGGGTAAATTAGAAGTAATCTCAGAGGGAAGGCACTAAGATTGAGGACAAGGAAACACTTTTTGGTAGAAAGTGGGACTTTAACTGAGACTGGGAGTAAGCCAGGGAATAGAGATGAGGACAGAGAGAGTTCCAGGCATGGAGGAGAGCTAGTGAAAATGTCCAGAGTCCAGAAATGGCAGGTGGATCAGTGGGTACATGGATGGATATAAGACATAAGACTGGAAAGGTGGGAAGGTTCAGGTTTGAAGGGCTTTGAAAGCCAAACAGGCATTTCTGTTTAATCCTGAAGGCAATGGGAAGTTACTGTAGTTGATTGAATTGGAGGGGCAGGGCAGGGGGTGGAATTAGTCAGACTTTAGATTAAGGGAGATCACTTTGACAGCTGAGTGAAAGATGTACCGGAGAGGGAAAGGACTTGAGGTTGGGAGATCAACCAGCAGGCAGTTGAAATGGCCTGGGCTTGAAGTGATGAGAACCAGGATAGTGGCAGCATCGTATGTGTTTATAAAACCCTGTAATTGTCCTTAGAATTGTGAGGAGAGCTTTCGATAGAGTCCTTATTGATTAGCAAATTGAGATTGGGTGGGTGCTTCCCAATATTGCATGGTGTCTTTTCAGGCTTTTTTTTTTTGGAGGGGGAGAGGGGATAGAGAAGCACGGAGATGAGTGGGTAAGCAAAAAAAAAAGTGATGAGTATTCTTTCTTGGGGACAGTCAGAAAGACTTATTTTCCTGAGTTCAAATACAACTCAGACACTAGCTGTGTGATTCTAGGCAAGTCATTTAACCCTATTTGCCCCAGTTTCCTCATCTATAAAATGAACTGGAGAAGGAAATGGCAAACCACTCCAGTATCTTTGCCAAGAAAACCCCAAATGGATCACAGAGAGTTGGACACAACTGAAATGACTGAACAACGATTCTTTCTTGAAGTTTTCATTCTTTCCAAGGTCACCAGAAATAATCAGTTTCTGGTATATTAGTTCAAGTCCCAGATCAATCAGTCACCCAACAAGTGTTTCTTAAGTACCTATCATGTGCCAGGCAGTGTGCTAAGTCCTGGTGATACAAAGACAAAAATATTCCTACACTCAAGGAACTTATATTCCATCCAAAGGTAGTTAAATCAACAAATTTGACAAGTGTTTATTAAGTGCATGCTCAGTGGGAATGAATATATAGAGGATGTGTACACAAACACACACACACACACACACACATTATCTGCTCACATCTTTGGAGGGTGTGGTTAGGAATACTTCACGTAGTTCTCTTTCATAGACTGTTCATCTTGTTTCATTGATGATTAGGCTCAGATTTGCAGGGGATGTCCTTGGGTTGTACCTTAAGCTCCTTTGCTCTTCAGAACACATTATTCCATTCCCATCTGTGATTTCTGATGGGTACAGAAGCATCTTGTGCTATTTGAAGATCTTTCATTTTGTTACTTGTAGACTGTATTGTCATCGAAATTGTTAAATTTGATCACTATGTATCTTGAAGTTTGTAGCGTAGGTTTTTATCACTTTAATATTTTTCCTCCTTGCATAACTTTTCCGTGTATCTTTTTTTTTTTATTTGAATCTCTGCTTGCAATTGTTATAGTTATTCCCTTCTTTTGAGAGTCTCTAGATACCCAGTAATTTTTGATAACTAGTCTTTGGTTTACTTCTCTGGTTTTAGCTCTGAATTGGGGTTCGATGCTAGAGTCAGGCTCCAAACTCTACTGTGCTTTTGGTTGGGGTAGTTGGTCACTCATGGACCTAGTTTCTTTTGCAGAACCTTCCAGGGTTCCTCCTTGGAGGTTAAAATCACCAAGTCTTCAATGCCATTTATGGCATCTCAGCTTAAATGCCAGGGACCTTAGAGTCCCTGGGCTCTGGAGCTTTCCTATTCTGGGTGCTGCCACACAGCATTAGTTACTGTCTTCATTCCCCCTGAGCTTTTAAGTTTCCTGCTGTGGGGGTTTCTTACCACCCTGGGCATCAGCCTTTTCTGTGGCCCACCTCTGGTTACACTAGTGGGCTAGGAGGTATAGGCTTTACTGGGATCCCTCTTTCCTGTTTATGGGCTTCTAGCTCACTTTCTGTGTGGTTCTGGGGTGGAAGAAATCACTTTTGTAGTTTCTCATTGGACTTCTTGATACCTCTTTGGTCTTGTGCCAATTTCAAACTTTTGCTGGAGTACATATATATACATATATACATATACACACACACACATATGAGCAGAATGATCCTCTGTTTGAGGAGCTATCTTGGCTAGAAGTCTCTTGTAGTTTACTTTTTTTACAAAATATAAATTTAAGAATAGATTTGCAGTCTATTAATTGTATACCATATCTTTTTATTTTTATTCTAATTTTTGTTGATTTTGCCCTTCTAACAAGTCAAGCATATACAGTTATTCACAAATGATTCAGAAATGGTTCTAACTTCAGTAACTAGTTAGTTCTTGTTTAAGGCATTGTTATTTGCTTTTTGAAATGATACTTAGTGCTAATTACACCTGACAACTTCTAACTCTGTTCTTGAAGAAAGTAGTCATGATATAAGTATCATTTCATGAAGTAGTTCATGGTATACTTGCCAGGATCATAAGGCTTCTAGGTATATGTAAAGCATAGTTTCAGCTCTTTAATTTCTTAATCCTGAGCCATATCTTCCAACATATTTTTTCATCCTTCCCAATGTCCGCCTTTGCATCAGAGCCACCATTATTGATGTGTATATTGATTTAATTTAGAGGGTCTTATCAGGTTTTTCATAGAATTACCTCCTTGACCTCTCCAGCAGATGTCGTCTTGTAAGCCACAATTATCTTATTTATCTTATGCTCATTACAAGCACTATAACACGAGATAACTAGGTGCACCTTTAATGATTGTTGTTACTGTGCGACATGTGATAAAAATGAACCTAACTCCTTTGCATCTCTGAGGAGAATGTACAAAGCCATCCTTTGATTTCTCTGTATCTGCCTTGTGTCGTGGATTTTACTTAGAGTGAGGAAGCCAACTTTTCATGTGATTCATTTACTCTAGTATTTATGTCTTTTTGTTGATCGTGAACAAAGAATTTACATACAAAGTACCAACCACAGTGCTTATCTTCAGCCATAGTTGCCACCACTCTTTCCTTATGGTCTGAGAAGGAAAAGGAAGCCATATGGAACTGAGGATGATTTTTATTTTGTTGTTATGGTTATCTCTGAGATTGCCATAGACAAAGTTGTTGTCTGGCCTCCTGATGATAAGCCTCTCTATACTTAGCTAGACTGATCTTCAGAAAGTAGATTTGGTCTGTTGCCAGACCTAGAAATCTTTTTCAGTGTGATTAAACCTGTCTTTGTGTTCCAGTAGTATAGTGTTTGAGAACTCAGGGTCAACTCCACTTCATGATGAGGCATTAGAATAGGACTTTTGTGGAGGAATGGGGAAGATTATAATCAGTGTTGCCTCATAAAACTGAGAGGTATTGAGAGGAAAATCAGGTTTATAGAAAACTTAATTGGCCTTCACAGCTAGTTAGTTCACCCCAAGAGCATTTAAGAATGAGACCTAAGAAATGTAAGGAAGACCACAAACATTTTTAAAAGGAAAAAAAATCAGATTTTCTTATAACAAACACTTTTCTCCATCAGTGATAGTACATCCATCCCATATCAGTAATCTTCAGGTATCTGTGAGTCATGGGGAACCAAAAATGTCTTAAGGAATCAAAATTGTAAGTCCCCCAAAGGGCGAAGGATGGATTAATCGGCTCTAGCATATCATACCAACTACAAGTTGTTTGCAAAACATATTGTAGATGGGACAATATCATCAGAAAGATATATGACTATAAAAGGAAGGAGGCTGGTTATGTAATAAAAATGAGGGGTGACATAAACAACAGCCTGTTTGTTTTTATGATACACTGAAATCATTGAGATCACAGATATATGAAAAAAACATTAACACTCAAGTCATAGTTCTCTTAAGTGTGCAGTTTTAAGCCTTTTGCATTTTTAATATTGATTTTTTTAAAAAAAATCATGTGCTAAGGCCTTTTTTTGTTGCACTATATGTAACATTTTAATTTTAGACTTATTTGTAGATGTATACGTACATAATTGTTTCTTCCAGAATATATAGCCATAGATTTTTAAAAAATAGGATATTTCAGTGTATTGGGTTAAAATTAAGCAGATCTCTTGAAGATTACAGGTGACCTCCTAATTACTAAATCCAATGGCCTTTTCTGTGTCTTTTTTTTTTTTTTTCCCCAGCATTTGACTCTGAGGATCTATTCCTTTTGGATAATCTCTTTTCCCTGTTTCCATATCACTGCTTCTTCCTAGTTCTGCATGACAACTGCTTAGTCTTCTTTGCTGGTTCTGTCCCCCAAAGCATTGTCCTCACTTTTCTGTCTATATAATCTCTTCCTTAGCAATCTTATCCTTTCTGTTCCTTCAGTATTTGCATCTGTATAGATGACTGCAGCCCTTCCTAATCTCTCCTTAAGCTCTATTTCTTTCTTCAATTGCCTATCAGATAGATCCATCAGAACTTCAAACTATAAACGTGTTCAGAATTGAACTTACCTCCCAACCTCCCTAAAATTTAATCGACTTCCCTACTTCTCTTGATGATACCACTATCCTCCCATTCACCAAGTCTTGGAGTTATCTTTAATGAATTACCACTTGGGAATGTTGAATAAAGGATTTAGGTATCCATCAGGTTGTGACTAGTTGAAGCTTCTTACGTCTCTGGAATTCTGCAAGATTTTGAAAAGGAGAGATGAACAGAGAACCTTAAAGCTCATTTAGACCCACATTTAGAGAAAAATAAGGGACAGCAAAGGTCAAAGTTAGAAGGATGGTATAGTGTCACAATTCAAGACAGTTTCAAGAAGAGCATGGGATTTAGTTTTGGAACAGATCTTTAGCTATAAGCTCATTCAACCACTCCATTTTATAGATGAAGAAACTGAGACACGAAACAGTAAATGATGTAGAGATTCAGGATTTAAATGCAAATCCATGGAATGGTCAATATTGAATCACTACTAAAAGTCCTGGATTTGGTAATTATGAGGTCATTATTTTAGTAGTTCGGGTTTAGAGTAAGGGTTGGGGAAAGGAAGAGGTCTGAGACCAAAAAATTGTCTTGTGTATTAAAGCATAAAAATTCATTATCCATTAAATGTGTTGATTATAAATGAAAATCAATATATTGAGTTCCTCCTGGACTAGTAATATCAGAGATAAATTAGTAGTTATGCACCCCTATGATGAATACTATAGAAATTCAGTCATCCTTCTAAAGTTGCTAAATATATTCTATGCCAACTGAGAACACTACTATGTTAGTGGAGAATTTTATTTATATTCTATCTCTAAATATTAGGGGTCGGAAGATTAATCACATAGAAAAGATTTTTTTTTTCCATTTTCATCATACTCTTATCTTTCATTCATACTGGACAACTACTTTTAACCCTTCCATGGTAGGTCCATAGCACCTAGTCTTCTGGGTAAAGTTGGGACTCGGTCTGAATCTGGGCCTAAGCAAGTATAGGCCAAAGACCTGGCCTGCCTGGGTGACTGGGTTTCTCAAGGGCACCAGAAAACAGGAGGCTGAGGTAGAACAAGGCTAGGTCCAGGAGCATTCCCTTAAATTTCACTTAAGAGCATTCCCAAAATTTTGGTCTAGACTTAAGTAGACTAGTAGGTTAAGTTGATTAAGTAGGCCCTAGACTTGGCCACCACCAGAGAGAGAATAAAGCTAATGGTAACTGGAATGGTAAAGTCTGATTTTAAAATAAAATAAAATAAAAAAAAAGATTGGACAAATTACCGTGTGTTGAGTAGTGACCCAAACTGCCAAGAGCTCACAATTCATTAGAAAACATTGTACAAGAAAATTGCAGAACCATTGAATAAATGATAAAAAGCATCTTTAAAATCGTATAGTCATTTCTGTTAATTGGGGATTTTAGATAGATGAATAAATTCCACAGATAAGCTTGAAGTGAGTAGTTTTTGGCACAGTTTCTATCAGAGGCCTGTTTTTTTTTTCCTTTAATTTACTCTGTTCGTTTGCTGAAGAAATTGCTAAATGCCCATGCTCCTTGGGATTTTCACAAATGGGTAATCAGACCAAAAAGTTTTGAGAAATTAGTGATTCTCTAGCATAGGTGTTGGCAAACTGTCTTGTGGGCCAAATCTAGTCCACCAACTGTTTTTATACATTCAAAGGCTGTACAAAAACAAGCAGTGGATCGGATTTGGACAATGGGGCCTAGTTTGTTGGCCTCTGCGCTAGAGGCAAGATGAAGAAATCCTGTTGAGACCTGTTGAGTGTTGGGGGTCGGGGTAGGGATGGGGGAGTGGCCCACCTCCTCCCAAAAAGGCAGATGTGCTCTCTGTCTCTGTCTCTCTCTCTTTCTGTCTGTCTGTCTGTCTCTCTCTCAGTTCTAGACTGAGTAATGATCAAACAGGAAGAGAGACCTCAGTGGGTTATTTTTTCTGCAAAGGAGCACAAATTTGACCCACAAACAAGTAACAAGTTCAGGAACTGTGGAATAGAAGTGGACCAGGATCCTTTCCCTCCCTTTCTTCTGCCACGTCCCCCAGCAGAACAGGGCCATAGCACTGTTGCTCTTACCCTCAGCAACAGAAAAAGATCATACAAGGCCCTTACAGTTCCTCCAGAAGCATACAGAGTTAGCTCTAACACAGAGTTCCAATCCTGGAAGATGAATGAAGAAACAAACAAAAAGAGTTACTATGATGTCAGGGATACTCGGGATACCAACCCAGAAGGGAATAACCCCAAAACACCTATAGGCAATGCCTCAAATGAAAACACACCTTGTCCAAAAGAGTGATTGTGATGTTATAATAAATTGAGAGGCCTGGAGGAAAGAATGGGAGCGGGGGGGAATGAGAGCAGTGGAGGAGTAACTTGGGAAGAGAATTATCAGCTTAGCAGAAAAGGTACAAAACAATGCCCAAATAACAGACTCCCTGAAAATTAGAATGGACCAAACAGAAATTTATGACTTAATGAGACAACATAAAATATTAAAACAAAGTCAAACAATTGGGAAAAAAACAGAAGAAAATATTAAATATCTCATATAAAAAAACTGATTTGGAGAACAAATCAAGGAGTAATTTAAGAATTATTAGATTACCTATTAACTGTGACCATAACAAAAAAAAAAGAGCCCTGGTATTATTTTTCACTAAATCATGAAAGAAAGCTGCCCAGATATATGTAGAACCAGAGGACAAAGTGAAAGTAAAAGGAACTTAGCGGAAACACCAAACTTAAAATTTCCAGGAGCATAATTACCAAAATACAGAGATTCCAGGTCAAAGGGAATAAATACTACAATTAATCAGAAGAGTTCCAGTGCCAATGAACCACAGTCATGATAACGGAAGATTTAGTAGTTCCCACTCCAGGGGAGCAGAAAATATGGAATATGTTCCAAAAAGATATATAGGCCTATAACCAAGAATAAGTTTCATCTCAGACCCATCAGATCAACATAGTTGACAAAAAAAGAAAAATGACAAATGTTGGGGAGGTTGCCAGAATATAGTTACATTGATACTGTATATCAGTGGTTCGCTGTGAATTGGTATGGCCATTCTGGAGAGTGATTGGAAACTATATCCCAAAAGTACCTATACCCTTTGATCCAACACTACCATTATTAGAACTACACCCCCAAAGAGATGAAAGGAAAAGAAAAAAGGTTCTATATATGTTTAGAAATATTTTTTGTATTACAGGAAATGATGAAAAATAGTTTCATAAAAACATGAATATAGAAGACTTGGTTGAATTGTGGCAGAGTAAAGTGAGAAGAACCAAGAGAACAATTTATTGAATAATAAGAATAGTAATAGTATTCATATAGTGCTTTAAGATTTGCAGAGTAATTTACAGTACCTCATTTAGCCTCACAACAACCTGGATTGCTAATGTTAGCCCCATCTTACAGTTGAGGAAACTGAGACAGACTGAGGTTGTGACTTGCCCAGAGTTACATAGCTAGTTAAGTGTCTGAGGCCAGATTTTAATTCAGATCTTCCTGACCCTAGGTCCAGCTTTATCTATAGCCTAGCATGCTATAGATGCCATCAGCATTATAAAAAAACAAATTCTGAAAAGCCTAAGAAAACTGCAGACAAAGCAGAATTAGTCAGTATTGAGAAGACCAGTGATAAATGCTGCCTACTTCCTGATAGAGAGGTGATGGAATGATTTGCAGAATGAAATGCATTTTTGGACATGGACAACATGGGAATATATACTTAATTTGTTGTAAAGGTGTTTTGTTTTCCATTTTCCAGTGGAGGAAGAGATGGGAGGGAAGAATACTTAATACCACCCTCTTCCCCCCCAAAATCATTTATTTATAAATTTAGAAAAGAGGCTATTTTGGTCAGTAAGTAGATATACATGTAAATATTTTGCCTTTTGAAGCAATCAAGATAAAATGATAATATCTTCATTTTACAAATGAGGAAATAAAGTTCAGGGGAATTCCATGATATGTTCAGGGTCGCAGAACCAAATTAGAACTTGGCTCTCTCAAATTCTTATTCCACAGCATCATATGCTACTCAGTTGAATATTGTGATGTGCAAATGTATCATGCAGATGATAAAGATTCAGAATGATAAAGAAAGTCAGATTATTGAAGGTGTTTATTCGGGAGCTTGTTTTTGAAGTGGGCCTTAAAAGGATGGATTTGAATAGGAAGAGAAAAGGCAGGGAGTAATTTCTGGAGGGGAAACAATATAAACAAAGACTGGGAGGTGGTAATGAGCAAGAGGCAATGAGGCAACCATCCTGAATGGAGAGAATGAGTCTTTGGCAATTACAGCCAGTAATTTTTAGCTAGGTAGAGTGGACCATATTATAGAGATCCTTGAATGCTAGGGTAAAGAGTTTGGATTTCAGCTTAATCTTATTTGTTTACAAACTACCAAGTGGGCTCTTGAGTAGAGGACTAATAGTTGAAAGCAATACTTTCGGAGAATTAATCTTATGACTGCGTGTAGAATGGATGGGAGGGGGAAGAGGCTGGAGCCAGGCCGGAATTAGGCAACAGATAATAATGTGGGGCAGGACAAGTGATGGCTGTAGTAGTGGAAAATGGCTACAGATAACAGGATTTTATGACAGATTGTGTGTAAGGGAGGGAAGAGGGAGACTACATGTGAATAAATGTTGTTTGAGATGGGTTTTATAATGGTCTTAATGTTTTCCTCAAATTATGGAGAATATTTTATCCATTTTTTGCTATAAAAAGCCCCTCAAATTGATATTTATCATTTTATATGTAGTAGAGTATGTCTTCTAGGGTCTGTTGTCTTAGTTCTTTTCACTTATTCATGTCAGTAGCAAGGTTCAAATAGATTTCACTGAAAAACTTGGAGTAAAACTTGACAACTTCTAATGCAGATCTCTCCAACCTGCATGTAAATGGGGGTTTTTATTTTGTTAAAAGGGAAAGGTATACATTATAGAGCTAATTTATTCCATTCTCTTGTCATTTAAAGTACTGGCTCCCCAAAGTAGCTTGTGTAGTTTATAGTGAATAGAATTGTTGAGCTGGGAGAGACCAAGATCTAATCCAGTCCCCACATTTTATGGATAAAAAAACTGAGGGGCAGAGATTTGAAGTGAGTTGCCCCTACTCACACAAAATTTACGGTTAGAGCTCAGACTTAAATCTGGATTTCAGTCATTTGATTCCCAGTCTTAGCCCTCCCTTCATTGTACTACAACTCTCCTTTTACTCATTTAAATACAGCCTGCTTCAGGACCTAAACCCAGGACAGTGACTAAGCACCATATCTGAGGCATTCAGGCAGTGATCCCCAGTGAGGCTGGGTTAACGATTTTTTTACTACTTGTTTCACATGTGGTCACCACCAGCCTCCAAGTACTCTCAAACTGTGGTAGCTTAAGACCTTCTGGTTTCCTCAGCAAACAATATAAATGTGTGGTGGTGGTGGTGGTGGTGGTGTTCCTTTGAAAGAGCCAGATGTTTGACACATTTAGATAAAATTTTATTGAATTAATTCATTGGAACTTCCTTATTGTTAAAGTGAGCAGAGTGATGTAGCATTGACTGCTTATTAAACCACATAAATTGAGGGGTGTGTGTGTGTGTGTGTGTAAAATTATTTTTTAATTAGGGTTAGAGAATTAGGTTTGAAGAATTTTTTGGAATAAGGTAGTCTCTAAGACATGGGGTAGATTTCAGTAAAATATTGCAATAGGCAGAAAGGCGTAACAATGAAGTATATTGGTTTCAGACTTCCTGAGAGTATATGGAAACTGTTGTGTGCTTAGCTTTGATCCTATACTGTGAGCCAGCAGAGTACTTCTTTAAAAACAATTACCATGTTCTGATTTGTTTTGATTTCTGGTTCCCCACATGTGTGGTATCTACCCTATTCATTTGGAAGTTCCAAGAGGACACAGCCTTAGTCTGATTTATCTCTGTATCTCATTCAGAACCTCCCTAGCACAGTACTCTGCACATGGTTAATACTAAGGAAGTTAACTTGTCAAGAACCTTGTGTTAACACCTATATTAAAATATAGCCAACCTAAGTGGAAAGGACTTGAGAAGTAAAAGTCTAGTAGCATCCTAGAAAGTATTTTCCCCATTCTAGTGAGCCCTGTGTCCAGTAGCATAACTGATGTTTCTTTGTGTGGTTAAATACTACCTATGGAATGAATGTCCGAGAAGGAAGGAGAACTGGGGGTGGAATTTGGTTTTGAGTTTTAAATGAACCCAAATACTTGCTTTTTTTGGAAAATGTCAACACATAGAGACTGATTGGGTATCCCTGTTTCACTAATCACAAGCTTTTGTTGTCCGTGTAGGAATTTTCCGTTGTACCTTTTGTGAAGCAGAAGTAGAGGAGGATGAGTCAGCAATGCCCAAGAAAGATGCTCGAACAGTTGTGGCACGGTTTAACGAACAGATCGAGCCCATTTATGCCCTGCTACGAGAGACTGAGGATGTTAACTTGGCATATGAAATCCTTGAGCCAGAACCCACGGAAATCCCAGCCCTAAAACAAAGGTGGGTTATGACGACTTTATGCCTTTACCGAAGGTACTTTCATGTTGAGTTTGTCTTCGGTGTTTGGACTTCTGCACTTCTAAGAGACTGTCCATTAGGGGTTAGCTGTGTATTGCTAACTGATTTCTCTACCTCAGAGAGTTGTAGCTTTGATTACATGTCTGACAGAATCTCCAGGTGCTAATTTTCCTAAGTTCACCACAAAAAGAAATGTACTATAATCTTGTGGCTCTGTGATATTCTCAAAGTAGGCAAAATCATCTGAAGCCCAGTAGGAGAAGTAGAGACAAAGAATTAGATAATCAGTGACCATAGAGTTAAGGATGAGTAGGAGGGCCCAGCAGATAGCTCGTCTGATTTGGAGACTAAGAAGATGGTATGGAACCAGATCACCCGTGGTCTCCTAATCACCAAATTCAAGGGTCTTTCCTCAGCTTTCATCCTCCAACCTCTCTGTGGCATTTGACATTATTGGTCTTCTTTGTTGACATTATATTAAAAAAACAGGCTTTTTCGGAGTTAGAAGTGGTATAGGAGGTCATGGTCATAGAGCAGAATTCCTTTCCTTGGAGGCACTACTAATCCCCCTGATGACAAAGTTCAAGTTGTGGCCATGCTTGTGGGTGGGTGAATTCTAGAAAAGAATGAAGGGCATTACAGTTGGGGAGTCTGAAGAACAAGAATCGTTGTGGATGATAGCTGTGGAGAATGATCATGATGTGGTGGGCTGGGATCCAGGTGCTGAGCATCATCAGGGAAGCCAAGCGATTTCTATGGGAAGAGTACATTGTAATCATGTGTAGTAAACTTCAGAGGAGGAGAGGTTGTTAACCTATATTGTCAGAATGGTGGTCTAGGAACTACAGCGGGGGAGTTAGGAGTTTGCCTACTGATCCCTCTTCCTGGCCCTGTGGATCATGAAGAGTCGGAATAAACAATTTCCATAGAAGAAAGCTTCAAAAGAAGTAATATCAATTTAATTCCAGAAGGGCGAGGGACCCTTTATTGAAATGAGCCAGGATATGGGGGGAGAAGGTGAGGGAGGAGGTAGGAAGAAGGGAAAAAAATTTATTCCTTACAGATTGGAATTACAAAGGACAGAGTGGAGGGACTAGTAGTAAAGCCATCATCTTCATCACAGATTCTAATTCCTCCACCCTTTCATTACCCGTTCTCTGTCTTAACTTTCTTCCCTTCTCAGTCTTGGCCCTGTAGTTAACCAGTTCCCTCTACACTGTCTTCTACTCTTAAACCTTTCCCCTCTTTGTCTACTGACCACTTATTCCTCACCAAATCCCAAACTTGGATTATTCCTACCATCTATTGCCTTTGCTTCTACCTATGTGCTATTGAATAATTTTGGAGGAGGTCACACAGCCATACTGGCAGGGTAATTATAAATTTGTTAGCCACTTTCAGCTAGGTCTTCACTACAGCAAGGGGATCTTTTTATTCCTGCCCAGTCTATGCCCTGTCTCTCCACAGAAGCTATTCCAAAACTTCTCTTCTTTTCTTCCCACACTATTTCTTCTGCTCTTTTACCTGAAGACTGCACCTCTTTATTTATTGAGAAGATTGAAGTTTGCCATGAGTTCCCTATTCTCTACTCTTCTTTACCTTATTGCCCAATCTCTCCTTTTCCCCAGCCTCAAATAATGAGATGGCTCTTCTTGTCAAGGTCAGTCTCTCTCCATATGCCAACGATCCCATCTCTTCCAACAGGTTCCCCCCTCAGTCATTCTGTCCGTTCCTCTAACTTTCAACCTCTTCCTAACTGGTTTCTTCCCTACTGCCTTCCAATATGCTCAAGAACACTTCAGACCCTGGAGAAGCTTGCATTCTAACGGTAGAGATAACATAGACAGATGAAAGGCAGCCCTAGAGGAGGCAACTCTAGCAGCTGGCAGGGGAAGCCCCCTGAGGAAGGTGGTGGCGTTTAGGCTGAGTCTTGAAAGAAGTCGGGGATTCTGAGTCGGAGGTAAAGAAAAAGAACATTCCGGGTGTGGGAGACAAGGAGGGTAAGGGAACAAAGGCAGCAGACAAAGCTTTGTGTGAAGAATAACAAGTTAGCCAGTGTGACTAGACTGTCCGGTATGTGGAGAGAAATAATACATAAGAAGATAGGAGAGGCCAGGTTATAAAAAGCTTCAAATGTCAGAGGACTTTACATTTAGTCCTAAAGGTAGTTAGATGGACTGGCAAAGAAGAGACTGAGGCAGGGAGCCCAATTAGCGTGCTCTTACAACAGTGTAGGAAAGAGCTGATGAAGGCCTGAGTTGGGGTGATGGCTTTGTGGGTGGAGAAAAGAGAACATATAGGAGAAATATTGTCAAGGCATAAATGACAAGATTTGGCAATGGATTGGACATAGAGGGGAAGAGTAAAGAGTTGAGGAAGACACTAAGGATGTAAACCTGGGTGACTGAAAGGATGGCATTACCCGCAACAGTAATAGGGAAGTTAGGTAGAGAGGTTGGTATTGGGCGGGAGGGAGAAGGTAATGAGTTATGTTTTGGACATGGTGAGTTAGAGATGTGTTTGGGACATCCAATCTGAAATATCCACCAAGTGATTGTGGATGTCTGACTGCAATCTTAGAAATTTAGCTCTAGGCATCATCTTTATAGGGTCGAGCTGTTCAGGGGCACTCACAGTTCTGGGTGTGATAGAAGGAGCAGTCAGACAAGTACGAGGAGAACCCAGAGAAGAGCGTCCTCAGGACTAGGTATGGGGTGGGGGAAGAGCAGTCTCATGCTGCCGGGAGGTTAAGAAGGCCAAGAACTGAGACAAGGCCATTGGTTTGGCAGTTTCTGTTGAATAATGATATAGGAAGCCAGATTGCAGAGGATTTAAAAGAGAAAAAAGTGAAGGCACCAAGTGTAGACTTGTTTTTTTTTTTTCAAGGACTTTAGTTGAGAAAAAGAGAGATAGGACAAAGGTTAGTGATTAATCTAATTTCAGCATAACAAAGACATCAGCTACTGAACCCCTCTCTTCTCACATATATGCAAAATTCAAGGATGATAATATATGTGTCTCTATGTCTGGTGCTTTAAGGGTTACAGAGTGATTTACAAGTGATGTCTCATAATAAATCACACCAAGAAGGTCACCCATACTGGAAGACCTCCCTCACCTTTAGTCTGTCCTTCCAAATTCCTTGGTTGTCTATTTAATCAGTTGCTGCTCTTTACCTTAGCAACATTTGGTTCTATAAGCATTCATTGAGTGCCTGCTGCTTCAAGGGACTGCTGGAGTAGGTGCTCAGAGAGCCTAAACAAATAAAGGGAAAAACAAGCATACAGATAATCGGTACATGAGAAAGTGAGACAAATGCAAAAGTGAGGTCCAGGCAAAGTGCTCCAAGAGTTTGAGGAAAGACTCTGTTTATAGGGTCTTGGGGATGTGTGTTAAGGAGCACTTCATGGAAGAAGTACCATCTCAGTTTGGCCTCAAAGAAGAGGAGGGTGTTAGAGATGGAGAAGAGGAGGGCCTACTGTCACATGGCAGACTGAGTAAGGAAGGGTATGGAGAGGAGAGCAGAATGAAGACTGGACAGTAGAAATTAATCCTCTTTAATTTGAATGTAAAATACATTGGAGAAATTTATACAGCAACAACATTGTAAAGATAAAATAACATTTCATTTAAAAATAGCTTGGGAGGGTACCAGTATGAGATGAAACCAGGTAGGTAGGTTGGAGCTAGCTTGTGGAAGACTTTCAGTGCTAGGATCAAGAGATTTTACTTCTGAGGCATTGGAAACTCATTGTAAGTTTTTAAAGAGAGAGGGATGATATGCTCCTGGCACTGGACTAGCAGTATTACTTATACAGCAATCCGGAGAATGGATTAAACAGGGTATAGATAGATTGGAGGCATAAAGACCATTTAAGCTATTCCAATAGTCTAAGCAAGAAAAAATGAGGTCCTGAGTTAGTATGGTAGAGGTGGGAAATAGATAGGAGGGCTCACATTAGAGAGATATTGCAGAGTTACAGACATTAGGACTTGGCAACTGATTGGATATGGGGTATGAGAGGGGGAAGAGTGAACAATAACTCCAAGGTAATGGACCAGGACATGTAGTTAGAATCTCTTTGGACAGTCACAGTAGCTCATGAGGCATTCTGGTCAGCTTTCATGCCTCTGTTGGCCATCAACAAGACACTGAATTAAAACTGTGTTTCTCTCTTCAGCCACTTTTTTTTTGGGTGAGGTGCATTAGTGTTGTAAATCTTAGGGACAGGATTCACTGGACTTCTAAAAATTGTCTTTCTGGGTGCTCAAAGCAATGGAAAATCAGTGGGGTGTATCTACCCCCCAAAATCCAGTAAAGACTAACTCTGAATAGAGCCTCTGAACCCTGACTGACCTTTACAAGCATGATCCAGTAGAAGGGCATTTCAGGGTTCTCTTCAACCTCAGATTGGCATAACAGTGCTCTAGTTGCTGACCTCTAACCTTCCAATAGATACCTAGCACTCTCATTCCTGTCCCTCATCGGCCTGCCTGTCAATGTTTATGCAGTGAATTTTGTTTTTTATTTTGAACTTTTTTTTCCTCTTTGGTTTTGCATAGCAAGGAACGTGCTGCTGCTGCTGCTGGAGCTGCTGGCCTTGCAGGTGGACATCACCGGGAAGCTTGGACTACCAAGGGTCCATCCTATGAGGACTTGTACACTCAGAATGTTGTCATCAGCATGGAGGACCAAGATGATCTTCATCGGGCAGCTGCTGAAGGGAAACCCACCAAAGAGAGACCTATCTGGTTGAGAGAGAGCACAGTACAGGGAGCCTATGACTCGGAAGAGATGAAGGAAGGTAAGAGGCTAAAATATGGCTCTGTCTTAGGTGCAGCAGACGATGTTCTGCCAGTATGCTTGTATGGCCTCATCATTGCTGTCTCTTGCTGTAAACTTTTCAAATCAACCCTCTTCGTAACAGGAAGTTAGAAATGTAACAAGAGAACAAGGCACATTTCAGAAAATTTATAGTACTCCTGAGAAGCAAGCTGGTAAAATAGCAAGTAGGGTTATTTACGTCTCTTTTTAAAGCATTGTTTCCAGTTTTAGGGAGGAGATCCTACAGCCCTGAGTTTGATTTGAGATTTTTTTTCTTTTTGTTGTGGGTACCACTTAGTACTGGAAACATTTTTTTCCTTGTCCTGAGTCGGCTGAAGTTATTTATCACCCGTTTACTTCTTCTGGAGTCACTTAATTTATTTTCATAACAAAAGAGTGCTTTAAAGTTTGCAAAGTACTTTACTTATGTTATCTTATTTGATCCTCACAACCACCCCAGGAGGTAGGTGCTGTTGTCATCTCCCTTTTGTAGATGAAGAGACTGAAGCAGACCGAAGTTAAGTGACTTGCCTAGGGTCACACAGCTCTGCATTTGAGGTTGGATTTGAATTCAGGTCTTTGTGTCTTCACATCCAGCCCTGCATCTGCTGCACCACCAGGTGCCTCGTGATCTGTATTATATGTGTAGGACAGTACAAAACCCAGTTAAAAAGAGATATCATGGGAATGGAGGCCAGTGATGGATCATAGCTGCTTCCTTCTTTTGGGAATTTCACATAGTAATTTCTAGACGGGTTATGTGCTTAGTGGCAGCTAGATAGCATAGTGGAGAGAGTTCTGGAATTTGACTTAGAAAGTCCTGAGTTCAATTTTTGCCTCGCTGCGTGACTGTGGGCCAATCCCTTAACCTCTTTCAGCCTCAATTTCCTCCCCTGTAAAAGGGGATAATAGATTCTACCTCAGTGTTGTGGTGAGTTTCCAATGAGATAACATTAAAGAGCTTTGCAAACCATAAAGTGCTAAATAAATGCTAACCATTATTGTTGACTATTCTTACCATACTGTGAGCTGTTCAAGACCTTGAGAACTCCAATAGCATATGCCCTTTATGTAGCTGAATCCAAAGTTACTATTGCTCTTTAGGTTTGGGGGGTTGATGTGCCCATTAGTATGGGAATGAGGCTAACACATGTTTGTAAGGTGTCCCAGAAAAGCAGTGTTGGGACTAGATGTTTCTGTACTTCTGGCAGCGCTTCACTTGATTCGTGGGCTGAATCACCACTGTTACTATATACCACTTGGTTTTTTTTTTTGTTTTGTTTTGTTTTTGTTTTTTTGTTTAATGAAAATCTTATAAGCAACTAAATATCACCTCCCTCTTCCATTTTTCTGACCCTTTTCATCTATTCTTCCTTTATAGTATTGACAAGGGCAGAGGGGGTGTGCCTGGGCAGCAAGTAATGGTTTTCCACAGTATGACTTTCCACAATGTTCTCATTTCAGTAAGAAAAAAGGTTCCTTTGATAACCACAATTCCACTTCACTCCAGCTAACTGTCATTCCTAATGATCATGTCAGCCTTAATATTAAGGAGTCTGGTGAACAGGGCCAAATTTTACATAGGTGAAGTCTGCTGTTCCACACTCCTTTTGGGGGATCCCCACAATCTAGCATTATTCAGACTGCTTTCCAAAATATCTGGGTGATTAGATAATCTGATAAATTAATCTGTGCTGATGTAATCATGAGAGATGGTAGCCCTTTATCCAAGGCCCTCCTGAATATTGAGTGTTTTTTACATGGGCCTGTTTCTGTTGGCCAATCCAAAGAAGAAAACTTTGTGCCAGGCAGATGAGAGCTGTGCCCTGTAGTGCTTTATAGCACCCCTAAAATCATATTGTAGAGATGGATGCCTATTTCTAGCAATATGTACAGCTGGCCCTGCAGGGGAGTGTTTAAAACTGGCACATCTGAGTAATGACCACATTTTGAAAGGAAAGTCATTACACGTGAGTCACTAGGCACTAGTGGTGTTAGAAGAGTGACCTATTTTTAAGGCTATGAAAGGTAAATCAAGTCCTATTGATATACATTTCAAATTTTCACCTAGACAGCCATTTATGAGCTGCCTTGGTACAAGCTTTCTCATTAAGTAATTAGATATTTATTAGCAATATCAAAAGTATAATTCAAGTATCTTTCTACTCATACTTCACTTAATTGTAAGAAAAATTTTTGTTGTTAAAGAAGCAAAATACTTGCACAGGAAAATTCACAAAGTGATAGAATGGTGAGGAAAGCTATGCTCATGATGCTATAGCATTTGGAAGCACCTTCTGATGTAGGGAAAGCTCTGGTTGCTTTGCTGACAGTCATTGCTTAGTCCCAGACCAATGTGGAGCCTCCTCTCCATTTATAGAAGACCTGTTGTCTCCTCTTGGAAGGCAGTTTACAAGTTGTAGATTCATCCCACAGGCAGTGGGCGTTCCAGGGACTTCTGAAGGTCCTTATTTGTTGTATTTTCTTTTCAAGGTGGATTAGACATAGATGCTTTTCAGGATCGGGAAGAAGGCAGGATGGCCTTGGACGATAATGAGGAGGTCATGCGGGCCCTCCTCATCCACGAGAAGAAGACGCCTTCAGCAGCAGTTGGCTCGGTTGGGGCAGCTGCTCCTATCACCACGGCAAATGGCAGTGACTCAGAGAGTGAGACAAGTGAATCAGATGAAGACTCTCCACCCCGTCCATCGGCAGCTGTCTCAATGTACCAAGAGGACGATGACGAAGAAGAGGAGTTTGAGGAGGTGGCAGATGATCCGGTTGTCATGGTAGCTGGACATTCATTCTCTTACAGCGAAGTGAGCCAGCGACCTGAGTTAGTGGCCCAAATGACTCCAGAAGAGAAAGATGTCTATATTGCAATGGGACAGCGTATGTTTGAGGACCTATTTGCGTGAAACTTATCCTGTGTCTTCCGTGCTGGCCAGATTAGAGAATGTATTTTTCAAAATATTTCCCAATATTTAGTCTAAAGAAATATTCATCTCACACAAATCAGGACAAGGGTAGGAATTTGACTTTAGTGTGCCAAAACAGAAAAGAAGAGGAAGGAAGGGAAGATGATAGAGTGAATTTTATACGAACTGGAAAAATTCATTCATCCCTTTGTCATCACAGTATCAGTATTTCTACTCAATTTTTTTTTTTTTGTGCATAATTTCTTAACTTGCTCACTCTTTTAAGTGAGGAATATCTCTGGTACAGTATGTATTTTGATTTTCCAACCTGTTTATCAAAAAAGATATTATGCAGCAGTTAGTTCTGATATGTAGCATGGCATTGTTTCTTAATGCAGAGTTTTAAACATATAAAAATATGTAAAATATATATGCATATGTATATATAAATATAAACTTTCCTATAGGTGCCTATAAGAGTAGTAACTTTTGTAACTTTCTCTTACAGTTTTTTAAAATATCATTTTACAGGCCTTTGTGGACAGTAAAAATTGTGTTTCAGAATTTGACCCTATTAAAAACGATGTTTCATTTACATAGGTGAATGTTAGAATTGAATAACTATTTTCAAACTATTTTATACCAATTAAAATTTGTTATTGCTACTAATGTAACACCCAGGAGCAAGGGTTGAAACTGATATTTTATCTCCTTTAAAAATAAAGTTTTCTTTAAAAAAATGTTTTTTTTTAGGGGTGACAGTCTCTGTTTTCCATTACATAAGCTAATATCTGGTTGGTTTGTTTTGTTTGTTGGGTTTTTTTTTGTTTTTATTTTTGTTTTGTTTTTTTTGGTGAGGCGATTGGGGTTAAGTGACTTGCCAAGAGTCACACAGCTAATGAATGTTATGTGTCTGAGGTCGGATTTGAACTCAGGTTCTCCTGACTCCAGGGCTGGTGCTCTCTTCACTGCTCCACCTAACTGCCCCCAATAAACTAATATCTGTGTATGCCTGGGTGCCTTTCTCATTTTACATGTTAAGTGCTTTTCTGTTCTGGGGTGTTCCTGCAGTGAAATTAGTGTTACAGAAATAACTTTCCTTTGTGCCATGATGCACATGGAATACCTTGGCCTTTAATCCTTGATGCTCATTACAATTTTCATTTTAATAATAATGTTAAACCATTGATAGAGCCTGAAACTTCCTACAATTTTCTAGTTCCCTGGAAAAGTGTAACTCACTTCTATTGAAGTTCACCTCAACCCTTTTACCTCCTTGAATTATTATCCCATGTTGAACCCTCCTTTTATTGCCAGACTTTTCGGAACAGCAGTACAGAGCATTTCCAAAGTCTTAATGCAATGTTAAGTTTTAATTTAAAAGCTTAAAATATGGAAGTTTATATACTGTTTGAGCTTTAAAAACTTAAAACTGTACTAAGACTTTTGAAACATCCTGTATATAGGTCCAGGCTTTCATTGCCATAGAAACACACTTATATATTAACTGGCCTCCACTCCCTTTTAATCCATCCTACATGTTACTATTAGGCTAATGTTATTAAAGCATTACTTTTAATGATGAACCTTGGTACCCGAGAACAGGTAATGAAATCTGTTTCCCTCTTGGAAAAGAGTTGGGGGTACTGGGAAGAGGGGAGGTGTATGAGTTAAAAGTTCAACTGGGGAAGGAGGGTGTATTGGGAGAATACTGGTGTAAAAGATACCAATAAATTTTAAAAGCAAAAAGAAGTGTTTCTGCTCAAAAAACTTGGTTTCCCATCATCTATAAAGTTAGAGAAGCTTCTTAGTGCAGTGGAAAGAATGCTGGATTTGGAGCTGAAGACCATGAGTTCAAATCTGGATTTTTCCACTTATCATCTGTGAAATCTTAGGTAAGTCACTTTAATGCTCTGGGACTCAGTTTCCTTCTAAACTGAGGGGATTGAAGAAACAGATTAAAAGGGGAAAAAAACATGAGAAAGAATGAAGTGAAAAAATTATGTTTTGATCTACATTCAGAGTTAATCAGTTTTTTATCTGGATATGGATAGCATTTTCCTACAAGAGTTCTTCGTACTTGTCTTAGATCATTGTGTGGCTGAGAAGAGCTGAGTCATTTATAGTGTTGATACTGTGTACAATGTTTTCCTGATTCTGCTCGTTTCATTTTGCATCAGTATAGTACAATTCTTTCCAGGTTTTTCTGAAATGTGCCTGGTCATCACTTCTTATTGCATAATAGTATTCCATTACGTTCATATACCACAGCTTGTTCAGCCATTCCCCAATTGATGGGCATCCCTTTTGATTTTCAATATTTTGCCACCATGTAAAGGGCTGCTATAAATATTTTTGCACATGTAGGTCCTTTTCCGTTTTCTATGAACTTTTTGGGATACAGACCAAGTAATAGTATTGCTGAAACAAAGGGTATGCACAATTTGGTTGCCCTTTGGGCATAGTTCCAAGAGTGGTTGGATCAATTCACAACTCCACCAACAGTGCATTAGTGTCCCAATGTTCCCACGTCCTCTCTAGCATTTATCATTTTCCTTTTTTGTCATATTAGCCAATCTGATAGGTGTGAGGTGGTATCTCAGAGTTGTTTTAATTTGCATTTCTCTGATCAGACATAATATAGAGCACTTCTTCACATGCCTATAGATAGCTTTGATTTCTTCATCTGAAAACTGCCTATTCATATCCTTTGACCATTATCCAGTTGGGGAGTGGCTTGTGTTACAAGTTTGTCTCAGTTCTCTATATGTTTGAGAAATGAGGCCTTTATCAGAGACACTTGCTGTAAAGATTGTTTCCCATCTTTCTGCTTTCCATCTAATCTTAATTACATTGGTTTTGTTTGTACAAAAGCTTTTTAATTTAATATAATTAAAATTATCTGTTTTACATTTTGTAAAGCTCTCTTTCTCTTGTTTGGTCATGAATTTTTCCCCTCTCCATAGATCTGACAGGTAGACTATTCCTTGCTCTTCTAATTTGCTTAAGGTGTCACCCTTTATTTCTTAGTCATGCACCCATTTTGACCTCATGTTGGTACATTGTGTGAGATGTTGGTACCTAACTAGTTTGTGTCCTGTTGTTTTCTAGTTTTCCCAGCAGTTTTTGTGAAACAGTTCTTCTCCCAAAAGCTGGAGTCTGTGGGTTTATCAAACGCTAGGTTGCTGTGGTCATTGACTATTGTGTCCTGTGTACCTAATCTATTCTACTGATCCACCACTCTATTTCTTAGCCAGTACCAGATAGTTTTGATGATTACTGCTTTATAATATAGTTTGGGATCTGATATTGCTAGACCACCTTACTTTGTATTTTTTTTCTTTTAATTCCCTTGATATTCTCTACCTTTTGTTCTTCCAGATGATTTTTGTTATTTTTTTCAAGCTCTATAAAGTAATTTTTTAGTAGTTTGATTGGTATGGCACTGAATAAGTAAATTAGTTTAGGCAGAATTGTCATTTTTATTGTATTGGCTCACCCTACCCATGTGCAGTTGATATTTTTCCATTTTAGATCTGACTTAATTTGCATGAAAAGTGTTCATATAGTTCCTGGGTTTGTCTTGGCAAACAGTTAATTTACAGTTTTTTAAAATGGAGTCTCTCTCTATGTCTTGCTGCTGGGCTTTATTGATCATATAAAGAAATGCTGGTGATTTATGTGGGTTTATCTTATATCCTGCAATTTTGCTAAAGTTGTTAATTATTTTTAGTTGATGCTCTAGGGTTCTCTAAGTACACCATTATATCATCTGCAAAGAGTGATAGTTTTGTTTCCTCATTGTCTATTCTCATTCCTTCAATTTCTTTTTCTTCTCTTATTGTTATAGCTAGTATTTCTAGTACTGTGGAATAGTAGTGGTGATAATGGCATCATTGCTTCACCCCTGATCTTATTGCTAAGGCTCTTATCCCTATTACAGATAATGCTTGCTGATGGTTTTAGATAGATACTGCTTATCATTATAAAGACCACTCTCTTTATTCCTGTGCTCTTTACTGATTTTAATAGGAATGGGTGCTGTATTTTGTCAAAAGTGGTTTTTTTTAGCATCTATTGAGATAGTCATGATTTCTGTTGGTTTTGTTATAGATATGGGCAATTATGTTGATAGTTTTCCTAATATTGAACCAACCCTACATTCCTGGTATAAATCCCACCTGGTCATAGTGTATAATCCTCATTATATATTACTATAATTATCTTGCTAGTATTTTGTCCAAAATTTTTGCATGTATATTCATTAGGGAAATTGGTCTATAATTTTCTTTCTCTGTTTTAGCTTTTTTTGGTGTAGGTGTCAGTGCCATATTTGTGTCATGAAAGGAGTTAGGTAGGACTCCTTCTTTGCTTATTTTCCCAAATAGTTTATAAAGTATTGGAATTAATTGTTCTTTAAATATTTAGTAGAATTCACTTGTGAACCCATATGGCCCTGGGAATTTTTTCTTAGGAGTTGATTAATGGCTTTTTCAATTTCTATTTCTAAGATGGGGTTATTTAGGCATTCTATTTCCTGATCTGTTAATCTAGGTAATTTATATTTTCATAAATATTCATTGGTTTCACTCACATTGACAGATTTATTGCCATGTAATTGGGCAAAATATTTCCTAATGATGCTTTCACAACTATGACTAATACGGAAATATTTTTACATGATAGCACATGTATAAACTATGTCAAACTGCGTACCATTTTCAGAAGAGGGGAGGGGAGAGAGGGAGAAAAAATTAGAACTCAAAATCTTGTAAAAATGAGTACTAAAATTTTTCTTGACATGTACTTGGGGAAAAAATAAAATATTAAACTTTAAAAAATAAGAATAAAATGAGGGGATTGGGTAGGAAACATCTGAGTTGTCTTACAGTTTGGAAGCCTAAGATTCTTTGCTTTTTTTTTTGTTTGTTTGTTTGGTGAGACAATTGGGGTTAAGTGACTTGCCCAAGGTCACACAGCTAGTGTCAAGTGTCTGAGGCCGGAAGCCTAAGATTCTTAAGCCAGACATTCAAGGCAAGCCATTACTTGGTCCCTAGCTATATCTCCCTCTTATTTGAAGCCTTTGCTCCCTATCCAACTGGTCTGCCTCCATATCTTTCAGACCCAGCGTATACCTATGTATTTCCCTAACTCCAAAATGTACTTCCCTATCTCCAAAATGTACTTCCCTATCTAAATCCTTTAAAGCAAAGCTCACATCTCTCTCCTCTGAAGCCTTTTCTAACTTGTACAACTCAAGGGTAATTCTTTACCTCCTGAATTCCTATGGCACTAATTGTCTAGATCAGTGATCTCCAACTTTAATTAAACGTTTTGAGCATATACTACAATATAGGATTATATGTTACATACACATACTACTACACTAAAATTGTATACTATGAAAAATATGCCAAATCCTTAGTATTGCTAAAGGATAAGATAAAGATGAAGTCAATTATTTAAACAAATTTTTAAAGCCTTTTTGTATCACTTAAGAAGAGTGTGCTTTGGGCAGCTAGGTGGTGCAGTGGATAGAGCACTGGCCCTGAAGTCAAGAGGACCTGAGTTCAAATCGGGCCTCAGACCCAACACTTGACACTACTAGCTGTGTGACCCTGGGCAAGTCACTTAACCCTAATTGCCTAAAAAAGAAAAAAAGAACAGTGTGCTTGAGTATTGTTAAGGGGTGCTCTGAACTTATCCTTTTGAGTTGCCATATTTTGCAGAAACACTGGACCCAGAATATCCAAGAGGCCCCAAACATGTCAAGGACAAACCCCCCCTACTCCCTTCCTGCCCAACCTGACATAATTTGTTGTTTGCACCCCAAACTGGACTCTCTGTGTCCTTGGGAGTCGAGACACGCTAGTCAGTCTACACTAGACTAGGAAACTGCTTATGCAGCAGGGACCCTTGTAGATAAGCAGACCCTCCTATCTTCATGGTCAAGAAGTTCCCAAGGGGAAAGAAAGCTGCTTTTGTTCTCTTAATTATTCATGATTTCTCTTCCTCTGCCACTTCCATGTAGGTGGAGATTTCTGTTTCTCCTCTCTGTTGCAATTTCACAAATATTCAAATTTCTGTCTGGATCGTGAACTCTTTGCACATGCTTACAGTTCCACATACATGTTCATTTCTCTTGTAATAAACCTAGTTTTTTCATCTAAGTTTCATGAAGCTGTGGTGACCTGTTGACAGTATACCTCATTTAAAAAAATTTTTAATCCCTGTGTATGTCCTGGAGCGTGGTCAGTCAACAAGCATTTAAGAGCTGGGGAGACAAAAGAAAAAGACAGTCCCTCACTCAGGGGCTCACATTCTAATGAAGGAAACATGCAAACATGTATGTATATATGCAGTGAAAGATGTTCTTGGAGAGGTGGCTCTATATGTGAGGGATGGAGAGGACCAAGAAATTCCTCTTGTAAGAGTGGTATTTGATCTGAGCCTTGAGTGAAGCCAGGAGATGGAGGTGAGGAGGGAGAGCATTCCAAAAATTGGAGGGCAGCCAGTGAAAAAACACAGATGGAGAAGGAGGTGGAGTGTCGTGTGCCAGGAAAACCAGGAAGGCCAGTCTCTTTGCGTTCATAGTACAGTGAGTAGAATCAAGTGTAAGAATACCAAAAGTATAGGAAGAGGCCAGGTTATGAAAGGCTTTAAATATAAATAGCTTTTTATATTTGATCCTGAAAATAACAGGGAGCCCCTGGAATTTACTGAGTAGGGGATAAAAAAGGGAAAGGGTGCCATGGTCTGAACTGTACTTTAGGAAGATCACTTTGGTAACAGAATAGAGGATGAAGTAGATTGGAGAGATTTGAGACAGACCAACCAATAAGCTATTTCAGTGGTCCAAACGAGGTGATGAAAGGCTGCATTAGAGTCTCCATTGTGTTAAAGGAGAGAAGGAGATGTATGAGGGGTATTTTAAAGGTAGAAATGATAAAACTTGGCAACAGATTATATATGTGGAGTTAGTGAGAATGAAGAGTTGATGGCACTGGAGTTGTAAACCTGGATGACTGGAAAGATGGTGCCCTTGACAGCAAGAGGGGAAGTAGGGAAGAGGAGAACATTTTGGACATGTAGAGCTTGAGGTGTCTATGGGACATTGTGTGAGATATCAACGGGTGATGTAAGAATGGAGGTTAGGAGAGCAGTTAGGGCTGGCTAAATGGATCTGAGAATCAACTCCCGTGCAATGATGATTGAACTCGACAGCTAATGAGATTACCAAACACAATAGTATAGAAAGAGAGATGGGCTCAGGAGTGAGCTTAGAGAGACGTCCATGTTCATGAGTGTGATATGGATAAAGGTCTAACAAGAAGACCAAGGAACCATCCAAGAGAAAGGAACAAGAGAGTGCGGTATCACCAAAATCTAGAAAATAGAGGGTATCCAGGAGAAACGAGGTAACCAGGGTGATCAACAGTGTCAAAAGCTGCAAGGTAATCAAGAGGATTGAGAAAGTTTGGCAATTAAGGGGACATTGGCAACTTTGAAAAGAGTGTTGTTTGTCCTTTTTTTTGTTTGTTTGTTTTTTTTAGGCAATTGGGGTTAAGTGACTTGCCCTAGGTCACACAGCTAGTAAGTGTCAAGTGTTTGGTCTGAGGTCGGATTTGAACTCAGGTCCTCCTGACTTCAGGGCTGGTGCTCTATAGCCACAGTGCCATCTAGCTGCCCCTTGTCCTTTGTTCTTAAAGAGGACCATGACATCAGGAAGATGATTCCCTGACTTGCGTGTGAATTAAATTTGAATGAGAGAGGGCACCTGTGGAGCCATCTGGGTCTAGTGGCAAGATATAGATCAAGACAACTGGCACTTTGGAAAGAACAATTTCATTCGATGAGGGTAGATGTCAGACTATAGAGGGATTAGAATCCATTGAGAGGAAGTGGAGGCTTTCTCAAGGAGTTTAGCCATGAGAGGGAGGAGAGAAAGAGGATAGTAGCTACCAGGGTCAGTCAGATCAAGTAAGGGCTTTTAAGAATAGGGAGACATGAGTGTTTGTAGGCAGCAGGGAAGTTGCCAGTAGATATGGTGAGATTAAAGCTTAGTGAAAGTGGGTGTAAAGGGGACAATCTGCTGGGGAAGTCAGGATGAAATTGGACAAAGGGCTCTTGCAGAAAAGTTTGTCTTGTCAAGAAGAGTTACCTCTTCATGCAAGGTAGATGGGTGTAATGGGGGAACATATGTGAGATGAAGACAAGGGGAGAAGAGAGAGCTCTTGTGGGAATGACATCAATTTTTTTCACTGAAGTGTGAAGCAAAGTTGGGGAGTATGGGGAGGCTTCATGGATGAAAACATCTGAAAATGCTACTGCGGTGAGTGAGATGGTGAATTAATTAGAGAGGTATAAAGGGATTGCCTTGCTTTAGTGAGGGCTCCATTGAAAGTATATAAGATCAATTTTTAGGGAACCCAGTTAACTCAGTTTTGTGACTTTTTCCATTTCTGTTCAGACAGAGGATGATAGGAGTAACCCAAGGTTGGGACTTGGCAAGGCATGGGGTAGTGAGCAGCTAGGTGTCACGAAGGATAGAACACTGGGCCTGGAGTCAGGAAGACTCATCTTCCTGAGTCCAAATCTGACCTCAGACACTAGCTGTGTGACCTTAAGTAAGTCACTTGACCATGTTTGCCTCAGTTTCCTCATCTGTAATATGAGCCAGAGAAGGAAGTGGCAGACCACTCTAGTATCTTTGCCAAGAAAACCCCAATGGGGTCATGAAAAGTCAGACATGACTGAACCTAACAACAGAGTTGAACAGGATCACCAAGACATTGAGATAGAGAAAGGAGAACATCGCTAGTAATGGTCTGGAAAAGAACGTAGAAATGGAGGGATTATAGATTACGGTAAGAATGAAGAAAAGGGTTGGATGTTATGGGCTTGACAGTATTATCTGGTGTAGGGTTAGATAATATGATCAAATAAAGGAACTTAGAGTTCATGAACATGGACGTAGACCATTTGTGGGCCATGGCAAAATGAAAAGTGTGACCACCTCTCTGTGTGCTAAGATAGAGTGGAAGAATATACTGGTCATAGGAATTGAGTGATTAAGGAAGTGAAAAATCAGGGTATTTGAGGGAATATCCATATATATGTTGAAGTCAGCTAGGTAGGAGTTGAGGTGGAACAACTGAGACAATCTCTGAATGAATTATATTTGGTCTTGTAAATAATAACTTAGTAATTACTTTTTAAATTAATTTGATCAGCGTGGCTATCCAAGCAGGTGAATTTCTGTCCTGAAAAATCCCTCCTTCCCACCAAAAGTACAACCTAGACAGGTAAAGTCAGCAAGATGTCCTTGCTAGTATCAGGGTGCCCCTCTCTGGGGGTTCCCAGTGACATATGTGCCTCTGTTCTGTGTGACTGGGTCTAGGACCTAGGCTCTAGGTCGTTGCTTGATCTTACACCTCGTAAAGAAGAGGAGCAGTTAGGAGCTTTCTCAGCAGTCCAGTGTAGTGATCAGGGTTAAGGGAAGCAGAGGTGGGGAGAATGTTGGATGATAACGGATGAAAGGCATGGTAGGGCATAAAACATGCCCAATGATTGGTTATCTTCGGATAAGTGGAATGACTCCCTACTTCCAATAGTTAGTCCCCACGCCCTTATGTAGTGTCCTATGCAGCCCACCTTGTAGACTCGTGGTCTATACCATTCACTCGGCGCTTAGTGTTTGTTGCCTTTTATTGATAGGTCTGATTTTTAAGTCCTGACTTCCCAATCAGAATGTAAGTCTTTTGCAGTCAGAGACCATGTCTTATATATTTTTGTGTCCCTCAATCACCTAGCAGAGTAGTTTGCACGTAGAAAGTGTTTGATAAATATTTGAGGAGGAAGAGAAATAAAGAAGTCAGGGTAGAGGACATTAACAATTTGCCTGAAGTTTCAGCAGTGAAAAAAGAACTGAAACTATTTCTACGTAGCCAACTGTCTGTTTATACATAGAAGGTTAAATAAACCTTAATAATTGCTGTTAACTTGACTTGACAATGGAGGGGGGTGGCAATGAGTGAGTGGGAAGTGATAGAGATGGGAGAAAAAGAAAGAAAAGAGCATCAGTAAACAAAAAAGAAAAAATAGTTCAGAAGGAGACATCAACAACTGGGGCTGTGAGGGAGAGGACTGGACCTGGAGTCAAGAAGATCTGAGTTCAAATCCAGCCTCAGACACTTAATAACTATGTGACCCTGGGCAAGTCTTGAGCTCTCTCTGCCAGTTTCCTCAACTGTAAAATGGGGTTATTAATATTTACTCCTTGTCTTAGAGGATTGTTGTGGGGATCAAATGAGATAACCTATATGATACATATATTATTATTATTATATTCCAGAAATCCTCTTTTTAGTTTGTTTCACTATCACTAGAAGATAATTCCTATTAGCTTTGAAGAAACAACTGACTGCAATGCACTTTAGGACCCAGGCAATGAAGAGCTTAATGTAGCCTTACCTTAGACTTCCATTCATTCAGGAAATACATTTTCAGCTCTTTCCCTGGCCAACCCTTAGGGAACTCACAACTTTGATGGGGAGACAAGACACACATAAACACAAGAAATTAATGACACATGGCATGATAAGGTAATACCAGCAGCAGAGCCAGTAAGTGCTGGAGAACACTAAAGAAAGATTGGAGGAGTGAGTGAAAACTGCCTAGGGGAAGGTAGTTTTCAGGGGACAAATTACAGACTATTAGAACCATATGGACAGACTTAAGGTGAAAGAAGATATAAGGGCCTGGTGTACTATTGTCCATGGGATCACAGAGTCAGACATGATTGAACAGCAAACAACTATATGAGATATAGCTCCAGATCTCTAATACTGACAAATGTAAACTGAAGGTCCCTTCTGCACCCAGCACATGGGCAAAGATAACAAGGAATGCAGGTGTTCTGTGCTGGAGGGTCTGAGGACAGGTATACTTATGCACTGTTGGTGGAGCTGTGAGTTGGTCTAGTTCTGGAAAACAGTCTGGAACTGAATGGGAAAAGCCTTTGGACTATTCATTCCCTGTGACCAAGGGATCTACCTTCTGAACTTGTGCACCTGAGTCTGAGAGTAGAGGGGGAATAAGCATTGATTTATATAAGCACCTACTTTGTGCCTTTTTACAAATGTTATCTATTTGATGCTCACAATAATCCTTCAAGGTAGGTGCTATTATTAACCCCATTTACAGTTGAGGAAACTGAAGCAAATAGCAGTTAAATGTCTTGCCCAGAGACAGATGGCTAGTAAATGTTTGAGGCTGAATTCAGGTCTTTCTGATTGGATGCCCAGCTTTCTAGCCACTATAGTGTAGCGTGCTTGAAGTGGAAAGAGGGGTTCTAGATTTGCCAGAGGGTTCATAGGAGCACTTTTTATAGTGGCACAATGGAAGTCTATTGATCAGGGAGCGGCTGAACAAGTTTTAGCACATGAAAGTAAAGGAAATTTACTGTGCCATAAGAAACAATGACTGAAGAATTGGAGAGGCATGGGAAAACCTCTATGAACGGATATAGAAGGAGATACACAGAAGCAGGAGAGCAAGGTACACAATGTCTGTAATATTATATAATGAAAGAACACTAAAATGAAACCCTAATGTTGTGTTATTGTAATGAATCATTTTAGTTACTAAAGAGAAAACAGGAAATGTACCTCCCTCCTTTCCTTGGAGAAATGGGAGGCTGTGGGAATATAATATTACTTAAGCTCTTCAACATGGCTCTGATTACTAGGTTATTTGGTTGTGTTTGATTTTTTACTTATTTATGAGAAGGCTCACAAGGTTGGTTGGGGTGGGGTGAAGGGGAATGGTACCTAAATATTAATTCTGTTTTTAAAAATGCCTTAAAAAAAGTCTGGAAGAAATAAGACTTATTCTATACCTTTTCAAATGGTTGGAATTTGGATGGTTGGAAAAGGGCATTCCAAAAGAGGAAATAGTATAAGCAAGTGGCAAAGAGGCAAGTGGACGGTAAGTAAACCAACCTGTTCATAGTGGAATGCTATTTAGGCTTAGTGGGAAATAAGATGAAAAGTTAGGGTCAATATTCCTTCACCTTAAGAAACATTGAAGATAGAAAATTCAGAGAAACTTGGAAAGACCTGGATGAGTTGATAGAGAGTGGAATGAGTAGAACAAGGAAAATTATTTGCATGATGATCACAATAATATAAAGAAGAACAGCTTTGAAAGCCTTCAGTACTGTGATCAATTCATGACTTCAGAAGACTGATAAGGCAACATGCCTCTTTTGTCTTGGCGTAGAGGTGATGGACTAGAGGTACAAAATGAAGCATATACCTTCAGACATATTGATTGTTATAGATGTATATGTATATGTCTATATATGTATATGTGTCTATGTGTATTATATGTTCATATGTATATATACACATATATACACACATACACACATGTATTTTTTACAAGGAAGGGTTTCAGTGATTACCATGCTGCCTGACACATAGTAAGTGCTTAATAATTGCTGCTAACTTGACTTGGTAATGGGGCCTGGCAATGAATGAGTGATAGAGTAGGAGAAAAACAAAGAAAAGAGCATCAGTAAATAAAAAAGAATACACAGAAGAAAAATAGTTCAGAAGGACACAACAACAAATGACAATCTTGTCATTACCTTATTAAATTTAACATAAAGTTCTTTAAAATTACTTAACCAGTTCACAGGTTTATGTTCAATCCTTTTTATTGTTTATGTTTGTGTTGATTATTAAGTTCATAATTTAAAAGATAATTCAATTTTAAAACGAAAGAACAGAGGTGGGTGTGCTGGCCCCTCTTTCCCTTCTCTCTCAACACTTTCTGCCTTGGTGACCTCATCAGTTCCCATGAATTCAAATATCATCTCTATGCAGATGATTCCTTTATCTATATAAGCAGCTCTGCTCTTTCCTGAGCACCAGACCCACATCGCTAATTTCCTAGTCCTTATTTCCAATAGGATATCCCATACACCCTCCAACTCAGCATATCTGCAGCAAAACTCATCTCTTTCACCACAAACCCATTCCTTGTCATAATTTTCCCATTTTCTGTCAAGGCTACCACTATCCCACTTACTGTGGTACACATTCTTCACCTGAACTCATCCTTCCTGGTCCCTATATACAATTGGATGATAAGTGTTAATTAATCTCTTCATTTCACTCCATTAACACAGTCACCACCCTAGAGTCTGGACCATCAGTCAACAATCATGCATTTACAGTACTAAGCATTGCACTAGGCACTGGGGTACAAAGCCCAAAATAAAACAATGCCTGCCTTTAAGGAGCTTAAATTCTTTGTGGGGAAACAGCAGCTAGGTGGTGAAGTGGATGGAGCACTGGGCCTGAAGTAAGGAAGACTTGTCTTCCTGAGTTCAAATTGGGCCTCAGACACTTACTAGATGTGTGACCCTGGACAAGTCACTTTATCCTATTTGCCTCAGTTTCCTTATCTGTCAAATGAGCTGGAGAAGGAAATGGCAAACCACTCCAGTACCTTTCCCAAGAATACCCCAAATGGGGTCACAAAGAGTCAGACACAACTGAAAATTACTTAACATAGCACAATACAACAAAAGTATATATATATATAGGCATATATAGGATAACTCTATGTAACATATATGCAAAATAAATACAAGGTAGTTAGTGGGAGAGAGCACTGGAATAGGGGAAGAAATCAGGAAAGGCATTGTGTAGATACAGTGGTATCAAATTCCATAGGTAAGGATCCCTGCAGGCCACATATTAGCTTAGTTTAAAAATGTAATGTTATCTCTGTTTTATTGTATTTTTATTTATTTTGTTAAATATTTCTCAATTACATTTTAATCTAGTTTAATCTAATTTGGATTGTACTGGAAGGAACTGTGTACTTGACTTCAACTGGTGTTGAAAGTGGTGCTTTAGTTGTATCTTGAGGGAAGTTAGGGATTTTGTGAGGCAAGGGAGAGGTGGGAGAGCATTCTCGGCATGTGTTGTGGATGACCAAGGAAAGGCACTGAAACAGGAGATGGAGTATGGTGTGGGAGGACCGGAGAGAAAGCAGGGTACTGTATCAAGAGGTTGGAAAAGGCAGGTTGGGCCCAAATTATTGAGGGCTTTGCAGCCAAGATTTAAATCCTGGCTCTTACTGACTATGGGACCATTTGTCCTAGGTCCCTGTAACACCAGGAGTTGGACTAGCCCTTCCAGCTCTAAATCTATGACTCCATGATATGGATTCAACATCTCATTCCAACCAATATTTTCTTAAATACTTGTATGCAGAGCAAAGTGGGAGAGATACAGGAGTTAGATAAGACACAGTTTTATCTAGATGGCAGAGATAGAAGCTATGCAAATAACATTTCTTTTGTTGTATAATTAAAACGACCAAGGTTGTTCTCCAAAAAGAGATGAGAAAATGCACCTCCCTTCCTTCATTACAGAGATGGGAATTATGGGAGTAGAATTATGGGAGTAAAACCTTTCATATCCGGTTAGACTAATGGTGTGCTGGTTAATTTTGCTGAACTGCTTTCCCTTTCCCTTCCGCCTTTTCTGGTAATTCTTTGTTAGAAGGGATGCGTCTCTGGATTGGAAGTAGCGGGAAGTGTGTGTGTGTGTTGGTGTGTGTGTGAGTGTATGGGGAAACAAACGTTCATTAAGCCCCCACCACATTACCAGGCTCTGTGCTTAACCCTTTACAAATGTTATCTTATTTGCTTCTTATAACAACCCTGTCAGATAGGTGCTATTATTGACCCCATTTTGCAGTTGAGGAAGTTGTAATGGTGATATAAAAACAAAAGCAATAAAATTTTGATAAGAAAGAGAATAATTTTTCCCTTTACTTGAAGATGAAACATGATATCCCATTGGATCTCTTAGCAGGTGCTTTATCTATCATGGAGATATGATGATATATATGTGCATGTATATACATATATAAATAAAATATATGTATATATACACATACACACATATATATATACATATGTGTATATATACACATACACAATACATATGTGTGTATATATATGCATACACACATTCTTTGTGGGTCTACAAAGGAGAAACAAAAGGAGATTAGTGGGTTGTTTCTGGAATAGTGAAAAACAGAATATTGAGACCATCAAAATTAGAGTACCAGTCTAGACCACAAAGACATCCTCTCAAAGTAGCACAAGACTGATGATGAGAAATCAGGAAAGAGAACTCTTAATCTCACTGCTTTAGAAAATTGATTCAGTTTGATCTGAATTCTTAGTGACTGAAAATCATTACCAGCAGTGTCCTGGGGTTTGAATTGGTAATACAGAAACTTGCCGGGAGCCTATTCACTTAACAGGTTTGCACATTTAATCAATTAAGAGCAGTGATTTGTTTGTATTTATCTGTATGCCTCATATCTTTACTTTTTTTTTTTTTTTTGCTGGAGCCCAAATAAAATTTCAAAGCCACCTGAGAAGTAGATTGAATTTTAGAGTTCCCCTGCAATGTTTATTTTTAGTAATCACATAGTTTCTTGACTCAACTGTATTTAATTTCTAATATTTTAGTGAGTTGGCAGCTAAGTGGTACAGTGGATAGAGCTCTGGTCCTGGGGTCAGGAAGACCGGAGTTCAAATCTAGTCTCAGACGCTTACTAGCTGTGTGATCCTGGGCAAGTCACTTAACCTTGTTTGCCTCAGTTTCCCTATTTATCAAATGAGTTGGAGGGGGAAATGGCAAACCACTCTAGCATCTTTGCCAAGAAAACCCTAAATGGGGTCCAAAGAATTGGACAGGACTGTAACAACTGAACACACACACACACATACACCCTCTACATGTTTGACAAATAGCAGTATTGGAAGCTTGGTGGCACAGTAGAGAGGATGCTGTACTTGGAGTCAGGATTTTTCCTCTAACACATACTGGCTGTGTGACCCTGGGCAAGTCACTTAATTCTGTTTGCCTCAGTTTCCTTCTTTTTTTTTTCTAGGCAATGGGGGTTAAGTGACTTGCCCAGGGTCACACAGCTAGTAAGTGTCAAGTGTTTGGTCTGAGGCCGGATTTCAACTCAGGTCCTTCTGACTTCAGGGCCAGTGCTCTATCCACTGCACCACCTAGCTGCCCCCCTCAGTTTCCTAATCCGTAAAATGAAGATAATAATAGCAGCTACTTCTAAAAGTTGTTGTGAGGTTTAAAGGAGATATTTGTAAAGCCCTTTGCAAAGCTTAAAGCGCTATATGAATGTTAGCTATAGTTCTTATTATTAGGTCAGCTGATGAGTTCTGTCTAGAAAAGCAACTCAATATGATTCCTCCAACCACAAAGTTCTGCTGAATATACAGGACAAATGCAGAACTGAAATGATCCTTTCATCATGTGACTACACCATTTGAAACTGCCAGTGAAATGGGAATGGGGGAAGGGATGTTGCAGACAATCTTGTTTACCTTTCTCCAACTGAAAGCAAAAAGTTTCACCATGAAATACAGAATACAATGCTGAAATAATGATTATTTCTGAAATATGTTCAGTCAAAATTCCTGCTTTTGGAGGTAATTTCCATTCTTCTGAAAATATGAACTGCCGTTCAATTTTGAGACAGAAACTTTACAAATGAATCCTAAACAGATTTTATATTAATATATGAACAAAAATTCTCTATTAAGAGTACCTATGCAAGAGCAGTCATTATTAGACGCATGAATAGATAGGATTATTGGTGTGCATATGTATATTTTTAAAAGCCAAGTCAAGACATATTTGGAAAATGTATGTATTCCTAGCAAAACAGATTTCTTAAAATACCTGCTATAACAGGGAGTGGAGTCCACTGAGTCCAGTGTTGATTTTTTGTTAGTTTTTCATTTGAAGTGAGAAGTATACTAAACTATGCCCCCTTTGAGATACTTAATTCCAAAAGGATGAAGATTAGCACAGTCTCTTTAGTTCCCCAATGCCACAGGATTTATTTTACCTCTTTATCTTCAAGAGAACTGATCATCTTTGATGTTTTGCCTCAATTTCTTTCCAAGATAAGTGTTAGTCATAATGGCATTTTGTATCTGATGTGATTTTAAAGGTTGGCACTTTGGAGTGCCATATCTGTGGTGACCACTGTCTACCCTTTCAGTTTAGGGGAGAAGAGACCGCTAAAGGCAAATCACTTACAGGAAATGAATCCTAACCAAAATTTTAATAAGTCTTCAATGAAGTTCTTTTCCCTTTATTCAGTTCTTTTAGGCTTCAAACACTCAGGGACACTGTCATCATTGGCATGTTTCCACCAGCACAATCCAACCATCATCCTGCCGACTACATTTTTCATTGTTGAAAAGTCACAAAATAAGAACAAGACAATTGTCGCCATATAGGTAATAAAGCTTCTGCTTAGCAATTCACAGAAATGATAAAAATACTTATTGCACCAATTCAAAAGAACGAATGGAAAAATTTATTGATTTTTCAAACAACTGTTTTCAACAAAAAATCGAGTGTTTAACACAACATGGCAGCTTTGGACTGACCAAAATGATTTGATGTGTGCTTTTAAAGTAGAATAAATCCAGGATCACAGATTTGGAGTTGTAAGGGTTCTTGGAGACATCATCCAATACCTTCATTTTCCAGATGTGGAACTGAGTCCAGGTAACTTTCTCAGTATCATACAGGTAGTAAGTAGCACAGCTAAGATTTGAACCCCAATCCTTTGTCTCCAAATCCAACATGCTGACATCATGTCAATTTCTTTTGGTCATGGAAGCTTATGAAGAAAATTCTTTTAATGCCAAGAGGGGTTAAGATGCACTCTGGATCTTTTGAAATACAGGTCAGCTTTATGTGGACTGATTGTCCATTTTATTGTTATTGTTATTCAGTCATCAGTTGTGCCAAGTTCTTTGTGACCCCCATTTGGAGTTTTCATGGCAAAGATACTGGGGTGGTTTGCCATTTCCTTCTCCAGCTAATTTTATAGATGAGGAAACTGAGGCAAACAGAGTTAAGGGAATTACCCAGGATCACACAAGCTAGTAAGTGTCTGAGGCCATATTTGAACTCAGGTCTTCCTGACTCCAGGCCCAGCACTCTATCCACTATACCACCTAGCTGCCCCATTGTCCATTTAACAAACATATAATCAGTGAGTAGAAGTGACTTTATGAAGCATCTAGCTCAACCTACTCATTTAACAGATGATGAAACTGAGATGCAAAACAGGTTGAGTGGTTAGTTCCAAGTTGTAAAGCTACTTAATTGTAAAACTGAGGTCAGAGTCCACCTCTCACAGGATCATAGATTGATAGTTAGAAAGGAACCTAGAAGTCATCTCTCCCATCTTGCAGATAGGGAACCTGAGTCCCAGGGAGGTTAAAGTGAGCAATAGTTCAAGGTAACCCTGGTGGTATGTAGCATGGTCTAGATAGGAACCTAGGATTCCAACTAACTCCAAAATCCAGCACTCTTTCTACCTGCCTCATTTCCTCACTGAGAGGTCTTTCTCTGTTGTGCCGGGTCGATGCCTTCTTCTACAGGAACTGGAAGAAATAAATGCAAAAAAGACAGCACAGTGACAAAGGCAAAGTGGGCATTGCAGTGAATGCTAGGGTTCTTAAATGATTTCTGTTTCATCTTGGTGCCAATTCTTTTTCCCTTGGACACACATCCTTGACATTGCAATAGAAGTCAGTAAGGAAATGTTTTGATATGTAAATTTGCATTTTATATTAATGTATTAAAAGCCTTCCTGAAACACTCAGTGAGGTCAAACCGTACTGAGTTTTAGAGGACGAGTATTTGCCTGTTGACAAATACTAATTCAGGGAGAAAGCCAATTAACACCAAGGCCCGATGCAAAGTAAAACACCAGAACTTTGGCAAGTGTAGGCCCCAGAAGGCACAAAGAGAAGACATATTATGCTCTCATCTTGGCACCAATGACATATCTCCTTCAAGACAGTGCACTATCATTTGGGATGCTCTAGCTGAGATTTGAGGGACCTTAGTCCTGTCCTGATATGGACACAGGAATGAGTAGTCCTAGCACTGGGTCAGTGCTTAGCTCCAAATTTCATAGAAAATTAATGTCCCAAATCCTATTTATTCTGAATTAGCCTCCTGGAATTTTAGGAGCATTTTCCTCAGCTTATAAGGCTCTTTTCTGAATAAGAACCATTTTCTTTAGGTACTTTCAACAGAGTGAATTTGGAAAAATTGGGAGAACATGTGCTACTCTCAACTTCTATGGGAGAAAGTTTTGGAAATGGAAATGGGAAAAGACAGATGATCTAGAGCTGAAGAATAAGGAAAAGGAAATCGTGAAGGTGATTTGGAGGTGTTCAAACCTGAGAAGAAGGCAAGAGATTGAATCTGGGGAAGAGAAACTTGTAGAAATTTGGAAGAAATTTTTAAAAAAAGGAGAACTTCTACGTCTAGATTCTATTTCCACTTTCTATGAGACGAGGTTGAAGGGGGTGCATCAGGATTAAGGAAGATCAAGGAGAGGTAAGGAATAAAGACAAGAAGAGACAGTCTCAAGGAGAAGGTTGTTGGCAAGGCAGGGAAAGTAAGAAAAGATAAGTAAATAATCAGCAAATGAAACAAATTAATAAAGTCAGCTAATCAATTAGCAAGCTTTTATTAAGTATTTCCTATATGCCAGGCACTGCACTAGGCACTAGGGATACAAAGAAAGACAAAAACATGATCCATGTCCTTCAGGAGTTCACATGCTAATGGGGGAGACAACATGTAAGTAACTAAATGCATAAAAGATATATACAGTATAAATGGAAGATAATCTCAGAGGGAAGGGACTAGCAGCTGGAGGGGAGGGGGCCTGGAAAGACCTCCTGCCCAGGTTCACGACTCATCTGAGTCCTGAAGGCATCCAGAAAAGCCAGTAGGTGGAGGTGAGCAGGAAGAGTATTTCACACTGGAGACAACTAGTGAAAAGGCACAAAGTGAGGAAAGTGTCTTGTTTGAGGAATATATATATATATGTATATATATAATGTCCTATTAAATTACTCATAAAAAACCCCACACATTTATTAAGCACTTATTATGTGTAAGGCACTGTGCTAAGTCCTAGGTATACAAATATTAAAAAAGAAGAGAGTTTGGGTCCTCAAGGAATTTACATTAAATAGAAGACCACCGATATAGAAGAGCTATTCTGCACTGTGACATCCAAAGGACATTCTATCTCCTCCCCCTTCTTTTATCTCCTTCCCCTTCTATTTTCCTGTAGGGCAGGATAGATTTCTATACCCCATTGCCCTTATATATTATTTCCTAGTTGCATGTGAAAACAATTTTTAACATTTGTTTTTAAAACTTTGGGTTCCAAATTTTCTCCCTTCCTCCCTCCCCACCCACCCTTGTTGAGAAGGCAAGCAACTTGATACAGGTTATACATGTGTAGTCATGCAAGACACTTCCATAGTAGTCATATTGTGAAAAACTAACTATTTTTCCCTTCATCCTATCCTGCCCCCCCCCATTTATTCTATTCTCTCTTTTGACCCTGTCCCTCCTTAGAAGTGTTTGCTTCTGATTACCCCTTCCCCCAATCTGCTCTATCCTCTATCATTCCCCCTTGCTCTCTTATCCCCTTCCCCCCTATTTTCATGTAGGGTAAGATAGATTTCCATACCCAATTGAGTGTGTATGTTATTCCCTCCATAAACCAAATCCAATGAGAATAAGATTCACTCATTCCCTCTCACCTTCCCCCATTTCCCCTCCACTATAAAAGCCTTTTATTGTCATTTTATGTGAGATAATTTACTCCATTCTACCTCTTCCTTTCTCCTTCTCCCAATATAATCCTCTCTCACCCCTTAATTTTATTCTCCAGATATCACCCCTTTATCTTCAACTCACCCTGTGCCCTCTATTTATCTATCTATCTATCTATCTATCTATCTATCTATCTATCTATCTATCTATCTATCTATCTAT
>NW_020954737.1:588463-636262 GCF_900497805.2 Vombatus ursinus
TATCTATCTATCTATCTATCTATCTATCTATCTATCTATCTATCTATACATACATACATATAATTTCCCCCCTCCAACTACCCTAATACTGATGAAGGTCTCATGAGTTGCAAATATCATCTTTCCAGGTAGGAATGTAAACAGATCAATTTTAATAAGTCCCTTGTGATTTCTTTTTTCTGTTTACCTCTTCATGCTTCTCTTGAGTCTTGTATTTGAAAGTCAAATTTTCTATTCAGCTCTGGTCTTTTCATCAAGAATGCTTGAAAGTCTTCTACTTCACTGAATGTCCATTTTTCCCCCAAAGGATTATACTCAGCTTTGCTGGGTAGGTGATTCTTGGCTGTAATCCTATCTCCTTTGCTCTCCGGAATATTATGTTTTAAGCCCTCCAGTCCCTTGATGCAGAGGCTGCTAAATCTTTTGTTATCCTGATTGTGTTTCCACAATACTTGAATTATTGCTTTCTGGCTGCTTGCAATATTTTCTACTAGACCTGGGAATTCTGGGAATTTGGCTACAATATTCCTAGGTTTTACTTTTCTTAATGATGATTTCATCTTTAAAATGTAGAGAAGCCAACAAGGGGAAATTCAATACTAGATTTGAATCCCACTAATTGAGATTCCTCAGGGGGTGGAAGTGGTGAAAATATCAGGGAAAGTGACTACTCAAAGTCAATAAGTGTTTATTAAGTGCGTACTATGAGGTACTGTGCTAAAAGCTCAGGATATAAATAAAGGTTAAAAATAGTTCCTGCCCTCAAGGAGCTCACAGTCTAGTGGAGGAGACAATACATAAATTGGAGATAATCAACAGAAGAAAGGCATTAGCATTAGTGTGGATCAGGAAAGGCTTCTTGTAGAAAGTAGGATTTTAGCTGGGATTTGAAGGAAGCCAGGCAGGCCAGGAGGTAGAGATGAGGAAAAAGAATGTTTCAGGTATGGGGAGAAGCCAGTGAAAAAGCCCAGAGTCAGGAGATAAGTGTCTTGTGAGAGGAATAGCAATAAGACCAGTGTTACTGGATCACAGAGAATGTGGAGAGGAGTGTGAGATTTAAGAAGACTGGAAAGGTTGGCGGGGGAGGGGGGAGGTGAAGAAGAGGGAGGGGACCAGGTTATGATGGTCTTTGAATACCAAACAGAGGATGTTGTATTTTATTCTGGAGTTGATAGTTTATTGAATAAGGGAATACTATGGTCAGACCTGCATTTTAGGAAGATTAATTATACTAAGTGAAAGATGAACTAGAAAGGAAAGAGGCTCGAGAGAGAGACCAACCAGAAGGCTACTGCCAAAGACCAGGTGTAAGGTGATCAAGGTCCTGCACCAGGATGACAGCACTGTCAGAGTAGAAGGTGGGGAACATTTAAGAGAGATGTTCCAAGGTACAATGGACAGAGCGGGTACAGGCTAGTAAGAGAGAGTCAGGAGTTGAGAATGACATGTAGGTTGTGAGCCCTGGGAAACTGAGAAGATGGTGGTACCCTCAAAGGTAACAGGAAAATGAGGAAGATAGATGAGTTTAGTTTTGGACATGTTGAGTTTAAGATGTCTATGAGACATCCAATTCAAGATGTCCAATAGGAAGTTGAAGATTTGAGACTGGAGATCAGGAGAGAGGTTAGAGTTAGATAAATAGATCCGACAGTCATCTACCTAGAGATAATAGTTGAAACCATGGGAGCAGATAAGAGATCACCAAGTGAAATGGAATAGAAAGAGAAGAGAAAAAGACCCAGGACAGAGCCCTGAGAGATACCCATTGTTAGTGGTTAAGATATGGATAATGATTCAGCAAAGGAGCCTGAGAAAGATCAGTCAGACAGATGGGGGGAGAACCAGGAGAGGGCAGAGTCATGATAACTTAGAGATAAGAGGGTATGAAGGAGAAGTATCAAAGACTGAAGAGGGTCAAGAGGATGAGGATTGGTAAAAGAACATTAGGTTTGGCAGTTAGATCATTAGTAACTTTGGAGAGAGCAGTTTCATTTGAATGATGAGGTCAGAAACCAAACTGTAGAGAGTTAAGACCTTAGGGAATGAGAGAAAAGGAAGTGAAAAATAATAATAATAATAATAATAACAAAGGAAAATAATCAGCACTGATTATAGATGATTTCCTCAAGGGGTATAGCTACAAAAGGAAGGGGAGAGAGGAGACAAGAGCTAGTAGGAATAGATGGATCAAGTGGAGTTTTTTTGAGGATGGAGGAGACATGGACATGTTTGTAGGCAGGGATGCAACCACTTGACAGGGAGAGGTTAAAGATTAAAGAAAGCAGGGATAATAGAGGAGGTACTCTATCAGAGAAGACAGGATGAAATAGGATCACTTGTGTATGTAAAGGGGTTCCAGGGGCAGGGAACCTGCAGCCTTGAGGCCACATGTGGCCCTCTAGGTCCTCAAGTGTGGTCCTTCACTTGAATCCAAACTTCACAGAATAAATCTCCAAACAAATCTGATTCAGTCAAAAGGCCGCACTTGAGGACCTAGAGGGCCACATGTGACCTCGAGGTCACAGGTTCCCCACCCCTGGGACTCCATTACACCATGATGCTTAAGGCTCTCCTATTCCTTCAGCTGTCCACATTTCCCACATTCCTAACTAAAAAAAACAAACAACAAAAAAAAACAACCAACAACAACCTTACAAAATATTAATCTCAGATTTCAGAAATTGAGATAATTTGGAACATGCTTATGTTTGTATCAAAGGAATAACCCATTTTGCCCCTAACACTTTGAGTTTACAGCATGCTTTTCTTCCTACAGTCCTGCAAGATAAAGCACTTAACACTTTTTTTTTTCTCCAAAGCTCTTGCACACATTAAATACTATTAAAGTTTGACTGTCCTTGGAGCCTAAAGTCCCAGAGGGAGAAACAAGAAAGATTTTCAGAAAAGGCTTGCTCTCAAGTAATCTTATAACCCTGGTCTGTTGGGGCCCCAGTGTCATAGAGAACCACGATACAATGATAGATGAGGAAAGGGCTGATAATGGAATAAAGTGCATATTGAGCCAAAATGGAGAGGGAAGAAGCGATGCATTAAGCTATCTGTTATAACCCTGAAGATCTGTAAGAATCAGCTCCCTCATGCTGAGGTACGGATGTGAACGTCTTTTTCAGTGAAAGCTTTGTTCCCTTCTCATAACAACTTTCCTTCATTTCCCACTTGCAAAGCACAAGAGAGACACCAACCTTCCCAATCCATGAATTAATTCAAAACATCAGTGATAATAATAATACCTGATACTGCTATAACCCTTTAGAGTTTGCAAAGTCTTTTGTATATGATCTCATGTGAGCCTCAGTGGGATAGTGGTATACTGGTAGTATTATCCTCATTTTATTACTGAGCATACAAACTTAGAGAGGGGATGACTTGTCCCAGTCATATGATTAGGATGTGTCAGAGGTGGGATTTAAATTCAAGTCTTCCCAGATCTAAATCCTATGCTACTCAGTCTACTACTCTATGCTACCTCCCTAAGGAAAGTTACTTGCCCTGGAATGAACACTCATAATAATGGCTAGCATTTATAGTGCATATATAATTATATAATAGCATATTATGTATAGTAATATATAATACAACCTCCCAAGCTTGTCACTAAGATGAAATAAAATTTGTAAAGCACTTTGTAAACCTTAAAATTATATGTAGCATATGTGTATATATATGACATTTATTATCCCTCTTTTATAGTTGAGGAAACTGAGGTAGGGTGAGGTTAAGTGACTTACCTGAGATCACACATCTAGTGATATACATATAATATATACATATACTTACATGAGGCCAGATTTCAACTGAGGTTCTCCTGACTCCACTCTTGTTTATTCTTGTTGCAGGAGGTGGAGGGAGTCTTTGGGAAATGATAAAATATTAAAAAAAAAAGACTAAGAAAAGAGCATCAAATAAAGAAATTTTTTAAAAAAGGAAGAAATATAAAGTTGAGTGTATACCACCAACTGACAAAAGCTTCATAGAATCTAACACAGAGGGTGGGAAGGAGCTCATCTAGTACAACCTTTTTATTTAATTGTTGAGGAAACTGAGGTTCAAACAGATGAAATGACTTGTCCAAGGTCACATTGTCAATTAGTGGCAGAACTGAGACTAGGACCAGGTCTCCTGACTTTCAGTACTCTTTCCATTAGGTAACCCTATCACCTTATTTCTTTCCCTCCTTTCTCTACACTCTCACTGAGCAGGAAGGGTCCCAGGATCATAGGATTCTGACCTAGAAGAGACCTTATGGAGCATCTATCCGACCCCATCCACTCTAGCTTTCTCTAAAACTGCATCATCACAGATGTGAAAGCTATTTCTTTGATGGTGATTCTCATTGGGTGACTTCAGTAGACAGTCCCATGACCTCCTGAGAGTTAGAGCCTTTGGCTGTTCCACTGGTCAGTAGTGGGCTCTCACCATCCAGTGCCAATCCTATTGATCCTTTCCTCAGAAGAGGAAGTCATTGGAACTTTCATTGGTGCTTTTGCACCTAGATGAGAGAAACAGCCACATAAATTCAGAGTGGGAGATATGCAAATGTGCTCCCCTGAGCCTCTTGGGTTGGGTGCCAGAGCTTTATCGCCTCTTGGGAAGGAATTTGCCTGTTCTCCTTTAGCCTAGGGATTATGACATTTGCAGGCAGGCAAACAAAGCCACCTGCCAATTTTCAATCTGACCTCTTGCTTAAGCCTACCCCCCTACCCATTTAAAGAAAACAAAGAGCCACCATTTCACCAGCTGCTACTTTCTGAGTCACCCATGTGCTTCTTCACCAGGAGGTTTGGAGGGCTTTTCCTCTTGTAGCTTCTCCTACCCCCACTGCCAAGAGTCTGGGAGCTGAAAGGATAGAGATGCAAACTTACTCCTTTCCTCCTTGTTCTTTGTACCTGAAGGAACATGGCCATTACCTCTCCCTCCAGCCTCAGTAGTGGGACAAGGGGGACAGTTGATCTTAAAGACCAAACCTTCATCAATAGTAAGTATAGAGGGGAGTATGAAGGTAAATGTTTCACAATCATCTTCCTGGGGATAAAAAAGAGGATTATTTTTTATTATTTTAAAAATGTTTTAATTCATTTTGAACTTAAATGTATTTCCATGTACACAGCACAGCATAAAGAGAGGGTTCAACATAAAACCATGAATTTCCATTTCAGGATGCTTGTGTTTTTTAAACTATGTAATAAATACTACACATTGTTTTCAAAGCTATCCTACTTTTCTGTGCCTTCTTCTAAGTTTTCTTTTTTTTCTCTGCTGTATACTTTTTTTTTCTCCTTTCCTCACTACCCTGCCCTAGAGAAGGCTACAATTAAACATAAGTGTGTGTGTAAAACCACACTATACAGACTTCTATTTTGTATCAATTCTCTCTTTGGAGAAGGATAGCATCTTCCTTCATAAGTCCTTTGTAGTTGGTTTGAGTATTTATGATACTTAAGATGAATTAGTTATTCAAAGTTGTTGTTAGGACAGTATTTCTTTTCTTTTTTTTTAATTTTTAGGCAATTGGGGTTAAGTGACTTGCCCAGGGTCATACAGCTAGTAAGTGTCAAGTGTTTGATCTGAGGCCGGATTTGAGCTCAGGTCCTCCTGACTTCAGGGCCAATGCTCTATCCACTGTGCCACCTAGCTGTCCCTAGGACAATATTTCTGTTACTATGTACAACATTCTCTTGGTATTGTCATTTCAGTTTTAATTATTTCATTCAAGTCTTTCCATGTTTTTCTAAAATCCATCAGATCATCATTTCTTATAGCAGAGTAGTATTCCAAAAAAAGAGGATTCTTGAAAGACTCAAGTTAAATCTTCGTTATCAACATTTTCTCCATCACTTTATTAAGTTTTAGAAAATCAACAACACAATAAATCAAGCCCCGATTTGCTGACTTTATATATCTGAATGCTCACACTGAACATTTAACAATCACTTTGGCAGGTTTGAGCTGGCTCCAGCATGTGCCTAGCAGATGATATAAGATGCCTCTCTCCCCCCTCAACTATAAGAGGGGTTGTTAGTGAAAAAAGCACTGGCCTTGAAGTAATAAGACCTTAGTTTGAATCCAAGCTCTGCCACTTACAACTTGTTTGACCTTGGGCATATTAGCTGACCTCTCCGGACCCCAATTCCTTCATCTGTAAAATTAGGATTTTGGATAAGATGCTGATTAAAGTCTTTTTCTAGTTCAGAATCCTATGATCCTGGGACCCTTCATGCTCAATGAGAGGAGGGAGAAAGGAGAGAAAGGAATAAGGTGGCAGGGTTACCTAATGGGAAGAGCATTGAAAGGGAGTCAGGAGCTTTGGACCTAGTCCCAGCTCTACCACTAATTGATGATGTGACCTTGGGCAAATCACTTCATCTGTTTGAACCTTAGGTACCCCATCAATTAAATGAAGAGGTTAGACTAGATGAACTCCAAGATCCCTTCCATCTTCTATGTTAGATTCTATGAAACTTTTGTTGGTTGGTAGCATCCATTCAACTTTGTACTTCTTTTTTAAAAAACACTTTATTGATGCTCATTTCTTTTTTTTTAATATTACTGTAATTTCCCAGTAACTTCCTTAACCTCCTGCAACAAGAACCCTGCTTTGTAACAATGAAACATTTTGTTAAATTGACATGTTGTTAAATGAAAAAAGTCCATCCTTTTTTTTCTTTCTTTATCCCCCTTTCTTGGCCTTTTGTTATTTCCTTTCTCCACCTCCCTGTAAAAGGCTTTTGGACAATGAGAGGTCTCAAATAGTACACCCAAATCTGCCCCAATGGTGGGGGGCCAGCAGGGCAAGGTCCTCATATCTTGGAGTCTGCAAGAGAGGAGAGTCAAGGGACATATATATATGTATATATATGTGTGTGTGTGTGTGTGTGTGTGTGTGTATCTACACACACATAATATATATGTATATATGTGTATGTATATATGTATATATATATGTATTTATATATGTTTTTGTTGTTGTTACCTTCCCTCCTCATCTCTCCCCACACTCTCTGGCTCTCCTTCCTCACTATGCTGTTTACCCCTATTTTTCCCTTTCAGACACACCAACTGACCATGTGGAACATGCAAACAAGGTATCAGTATATCCCTTCCCTCCCAGTAGGCTCCAGATGGCAAGAATGCAGCTGGCTCAGGTTCCCTGGCAGAACAAAGTGGACTTGTGTCCTCTCCAGCTCCATAAATGATCTTATGAAAGCCCCCAGTAGTCATCCTTCTGGTGGGCACCTTTTGTTTTCTTGGTATATTCACATGCTGCAAGAATTTTGTGTATTGAGGGGAAAGATCCTTAGAAATTATGCAGTTCAGCCCCAACTCCTTGTTCCACAGAACAGGAAACAGGCTAGAGAGATGAAGTGATTCCCCCACCCCCTTAAATCATTGTTAGTTGGTGGCAAAACTGGGATTAGGAACCAGATTTCTTGAGATGATTTAATCTAGGATGGATTCTCATTGCACTGTGCTGTCTGCCAGTCTTCCTTTAAGGTAACCTAACAGTATGGTTCAAGTGTGAATTATTATTGTTATTAGTTGACAGATTATACACCATTTTTTGTGTGTCCAAGGTTTTCTCTGCCAATTGGACAACAGAGGGATACACTAAAAAATAGTAACAGGAGGTGAAATGACTTTTTTCTCTTGCTTCTTCCATTGACTTTGTTAAAGTGCAGTGATAGAGCAGGGAAAAAGACTTTTCAGTCTTTTAATGTAGCTAACAGCCATTCAGGGCTTGATATCAGTGATCACCATATTCAGACATTTAAAACCATTCAGAGAGCCAGAGGCAGAGAGGCAGAAGGGACTTCAGAGGGATGCTTTTGTAGTTGCAGCTATTGTTTAATGCTATTGAAATATAGTCATGACTAAATACCCACTGGATAGCGTATATACTGTATTGGAGAGAGTGTGGGGCTGAAGTCAGAAATTGTTTTTCAGTCGTGTCCAACTTCATGACTTTCTTGGCAAAGATACTGGAGTGGTTTGCCATTTCCTTCTCCAGTGACAAACAAAGGTTAAGTGACTTGCCCCAGGTCACACAGCTAGGAAGTTTCTGAGGTTGGATTTGAATTCAGGTCTTCCTGATCACAAGCCCACACTCTATACACTCTATCCACTGAACCACCTAGCTGCCCCAGAAATACCTGGGTTTAAATGCTGCCTCAGTCACTAACTACCTGTGTGACAGTGGGGAAGTTACTTAATCCTTAGATGTTTCAAACAACTACCTGTGATTTAGCTACTGAGTCAGGTTGCAAGCCCTCAGTTTTGAGAGATTTTTTCATAAATTTTTAAAATTTACTTTAAACTTGAATACAAAATGAGAAAAGAAAAAAAATTGCCATGTCCCCAGCAGAACATAAGAGAGGATTCAATATAAAACAATAAATTTCCATTTCAATAAAACCTATATAATAAATACTACACCTTGTTTTCAAAGCTGCCCAGCTTTTCTTTGCGTCTTTGTAGGTTTTCTTTCATTCTCTGCTGTGCACGTTTTACTTTATTTTTTCCCCTTCTCCCTACCCCCTCCCAAAGAAGGCTACAATTAAGCTTGGATATATATACATATACTTAGATATCTATAAACATATACATATATACACATATACACTCATACACATATGTAAGGTCATACTATACTTATTTCCACTTGTCATTTTCTTCTCTGAAGGTGAATGGCATCTTCCTTCATAAATCCAAGTCTTTCCATGTTTTTCTAAATCAACAAGCTCATCATTTCTTACACTACAGCAATATTCCAACCCAATGACATCCTATCTGAGAGATTGTCTTGGAAAGATTTTCCCCAATTTTCTGCATCCCTTCTATTCTTGGCTGCATAGGTTTTATTTATACAAGAAAATTTTGATGTAAAATAATCAAAATTATCCATTTTATACTTCAACAATGCTTTCACTTTATAATATAGTTTAAGATCTGATGCTACTGAATCTACTTCCTTTACATCTTTTCCACTGGCTTCTTTGAAGTTTCTGACTGTTTATTTTTCCAAATGAATTTTGCCATTATTTTTTTCTAACTCAGTAAAGTAATTTTTTAGTAATTTAATTGGAATGGCATTACATAAATAGATTAGCTACGTAAAATTGTCATTTTTTATCATACTGGCTTTACCTACCCATGAACAATAATTTCAATCACTTAGATCCTGCTTTATTTGTATAAAAAATGTTTTATGTTTATGTTCATATAGTTCCTGTGTCTGTTTTGGCAGGTATATTATCAGATATTTTATGCTGTCTAGTTATTTTAAATGGTCTAAAACAATATTGAATAATATTGCTGATACATACTGTAGTTTCTCTATTTTTCTCTTTTGAACCTGTCTTAGCTTTAGCTTTGTCTGAGGTCATGATTACTACCCCTGCTTTTTTTACATAATAAATTCTACTCCTGGTCTTTATTTTATCTTTGTGTGTATCTCTTATTTTTATAACATTTCCTAAAAGCAACATATTGTTGAATACAAATTTTTAATCTGCTACTAGTTTCAATTTTATGGGTAAATTCAGCCCATTCACATTCTATAATCTATAATTACTTGTTGTTTATTTCCCACCTTCCTATTTTTACTCACTATCCTTCTCACCTTACTTACCCTATTCCTCCTCACTCACCTGCTTCGCTCCTACCAGTTACCTTACACTCCTATTCCTTAACCTGTCCATGCCTCCAAGAGTCCCTCCCTTATCCTCTCCCCACATCCTATCCCCTTGCCATCTTATTTCTTTCTGAATTTAGAAGACTTATTCCCTTCTAGATATTGTTCCCTTTTTAATCCATTTCCAATGAGAGTAAGGTTCCAGCACTACCTGCCTCCCACAACTAGCTTCTTCTGTATGAATTTTTTCTTTTATGCCTCATTTGTATGAGATAATTACTCCTACTTACTTCTCCTTACACAATTTTTTTTAGAATCACCCCATCATATCCAGCTCAGTCCAAGCCTTTCTTTTAAACTACCCAAATAATAATGACAGTCATAAAAGAACTGATATTTTCACATATAAGAAGTAAACAATTTGACCTTATAAAGTCCCTTATAATTGGTCTTTAAGGTTTACCTTATATTTCTCCTGGATGTTACATGTCAAATTTTCCCTTAAGTTCTGATGTTTTTGTCACAAATACCTGAAAGTCTTTTAGTTCGTTGAAGGTTCATTTTTTTCCATTCAGGATTATACTTAATTTTGTGGTGCAAGTTACCCTTGGTCATAAGCCCAGCTCTTTTGCTCTATGAAATATAGTATTCTAAGACCTATGGTGTAGTAGCTGCTAGGTCTTGTGTAATCCTTATTATAACTCTGCGATATTTAAATTGTTTTTTTCTTATTGCTTCCAATATTTTCTCCTTAACCTGGGAGCTTTGAAACTTGGTTATGATATTCCTGTAAGTTTTCCTTGGGATCTCTTTTAGATGGTGATTGGTGGATTTTTCCTATTTTTTCTTTGCCTTATTGTTCTAGAACTTCAGGGCAATTTTCCTTCATAATTTGTTATAAAATTGTATTAAGATTTCTTTTTTATCATAATTTTCACATAGTCTGACTATTTTTATATTATTTCTCCTCGATCTGTTCTCCAGATCAGTCGTTCTTTCTGATGAGATGTTTCACATTCTCTTCTAGTTTTTCATTCTTTTGATTTTGTTTTATTATTTCTTCATGTCTTAGAATGACATTAGCTTCCCTTTCCCCAATTATAATTTTCAAGAAATTATTTTCTTCCTTAAGTTTTTGACTGTCTATTTCAAATTGGTTGACTTTCTTTTCATAATTTTCTTGGATTGTTCTTATTTTGTTTTCTAATTTTTCCTCGATCTCTCTTATTTGATTTTTAAAGTCCTTTTTAAGTTCTTCCAAGAACTCTTTTTGTGCATGGGACCATTTGTCATTTCTCATTGAAAAAGGAGTAGCTTTTTTTTAGCTCCATTATCTTCATCTTGAATATGAACCCAGATTTTCTCTATCCCCATGGTAGCTATCTGTGGCTGGGTTCTTTTTCTTTTGCTTACTCATTTTTATTATTCTTTTGTTTTGTTTTGAGCGCCCATTAGTGTAATCAAGTTCTAATCCTGAGGTATGGGGAATGATGCCCTCAACCTCAGTTCCTTCGTACTGTTATTTTCTGAGATCTGTCCTGGGCTCAACTTTGGGCTTTCCTCTCCACTCCTAAGCCACATCTAGGGCCTCCAGCCATGCTGTCCTGCAAATGATCTTACTCCCTGTGGTCCCTCTGGTGGCTGCAAACTATAGCTGTCCTTTTTTTTCCTGGAACTGAAACCAGAGACTCTGCTCTCCTGCAAATGCCCATAGCCAGCAGGGCTTGTGGTTTGTTGATTACGAAGAGTTGGCCTGGAAGTGTTTGCACTTCACCTTGGAGGTTGGGTCTTTTCTGCGTAGGTCTTCTCAAATTGTCTTAGGAGAACAACTATCTTACCCTGGCTTCTGTTTATTTCCACTGCTCTATGTTTCCTCTGAGGTGATGTTCTGTCTTTTTTTGTGGAGGAAATTTGGAGCTGAAAATTTTCTGACCTACTGTGCCATCTTCCCAGAATCCTCTCCAATCCCTCAGTTGTTGAGAGCTCTCACTTTAGGAATTCCCCATGGTCCTTTGGATGTTCTATCAGAGGGACAGTTTAGTGTAGTGAAAAGAACACTGATCTCTGGATGCAGGAGATCTGGCCTCTGATACCTATCTGTGACCGTAAGGTAAGTACTTTCATTTCCCTAACCCCCATCTTTCTCATCTATAAAATAAGGGGTTTGGGTTTTAGACTCTTCCATCTCTACATCCTATGACTGTATTATCTTGAGCCGGCTAACCCTGAAGATCACATCAATTTCTAAGGTATCAGTCAATTTAAATTAGAAAGTGCTATGAAATCACATGCCAATAGTCAGCTTGCCTAGGTTCCCCTTATCATTGCACACTTGGTAGTCACATGTCCAACTAAATGAATCCTCATGAGCACCCTTTGTACTATTTTCATTGTGAATAAGGTTAAAAGCTTATTTCAGAGCTCTAGTTGCCTGCCATTTACTATCCAAAGATTTTGTCTATAGACGGCACAGATTTATTACAATAAATATTTATTATTTTAGATAAGAGAATCTAAAATAAATCAAGAGATCTAAGTCAAGGTCCTGTCTCTGACATTTACTTTTTATATCTTTGGCAGATTGCTTAATTTCTCAGAGTCTCTGTTTCCTTGTCTTTAAAATGGGAATAAATATTTGTACTAGGTACCTCAAAGGGTTATTGTGAAGAATAAACTTTCTAATCTGTAGGATGCTATGTAAATATGAGCTATTATTTGTAAACCAGTTCTAGAAAAGAGCTTTTTATCACTTACTAAAATTTATTTACATTTATTGTAATATTATTTATACATTATTTATAATATTATTAATAAATAATATTTTATTAATTAATAATATGATTATTTATACATTTAAATACATTTATTTATTTACCTAAATACACCAACAACAAAAGAATATTTTATTTGAAGGAAGATACAAGAAGATAACATCTAGATATTTTAGATACCTCACTCAACTTATATGACAGAATCATAGAATTTGAGTATTATAAGGGACCTCAGCAGGGCAGCAATGTGGCACAGTGGATAGAGTGCTGGGCCCAGAGTCAGGATTTCAAATCTTTGTGAATTCAAATCCAGCCTCAGACACTTACTAGCTATGGGCACCCTGTTTACCTCAGTTTCCTTACCCACAAAATGAGTTGGAGAAGGAAATGGCAAACTACTCCAATATCTTTGCCAAGAAAATCCCAACTGGGGTCGCAAAGAGTTGGACATGAGAGAAACGACTCAACAACGGTAACAACAAAGGGACCTCAACAGTCATCCAGTCCATCCCATATGTGAAAAGCATATATGTATGGATGGATGGAGGGATGGATGGATGTATATAGTATGTATATGGCATACTACAAATGCGATAACACATCCTACAAGTTGTTGTCCAGCCTCTGCTTGAAGACCTTCATCACCTGTTACCATTTCACTTCTGGACAACTCTAATTACTGGGAAAATTTTCTTGAAATCGAACCTAAATTCACCTCTTTTCAACTTCTACCCATTATTCTTGGTTCTTCCCCTGGTAAGTCTAGTCCATACTCTTCATGATAGCCTTTCAGATACTAGAAGACGGATATTATGCATCCCTGCCTTCCCCCATCAAGTCATCTCTTCTCTAGGTTAAACATATTCAGTTCCTTCAGCTGATCCTCGAACAGCATGAACTCAAGAGCTTTCACCATCATTGTACTCCTCTGAATTCTCTCCAGTATAGCAATGTCTTTCTTAAACCATGGTTCCCAGGACAACGCACAATGCTCCATATGGCATCTGATAAGAGCAGAGTATTGTGGAACTATCGCCTCTCTGTTCCTGGAAGCTATTGCTACCTTGATCACATTAGCCCAACACATTAATCTAAGATCACATTAGCTTTTTTAGTGCCATGTCTTACTGCTGACTCCTTTTGAGCCCTCATTCTACTAAAATCCCTACATCTTTTTCAAAACAACAGCTGTTCTTCAATGCTTCCTTCATTTTATGCTTATGAAGTTAATTTTTTTTATACCCAAGTGAAAGACTGCATTTAACCTTATTGAATGTCATCTTCTTAGAATCAGCCCAGTACTCTGGTCTGTTAAAACCCTTGGACCCAGACTCTCATCCCGAGTTAACTATTCCTATCAACTTTGTGTCATCTGAATATTTGATGAACATACCATTTATGCCTTCCCTTACTTTTAATAATTACCTGGCTAAAAATCAGTTTTCCTATTATTCAGAGTAATTCATTTAATGCACAAAGATCCTGTGCCCCTGGACATCCGCAGCTCTGTATGCCATATCAGATCTGGTTACCTCATCAGTGGTTTTTGTTTTGTTTTTTGTTTTCCCTGATAGTCGGTCAGATCTGGAGGGCAATTTTGTTGACCCTCACTATGGGAACTTAACTTTGTTTCCTGCCTCCTATAGAGTCCTGCCCTAATGAAAGCTCAATGTTCTGTGGCACCCTACTTCCTATGATTTGTCTGAAATCTTTTCACAAGTTTTTGACAGAATATACAAGCATAAGGCTCCTCAGGTTCCACTTATGTTTCTATTCTATTCATTCTCATTTTTTTTTATAAACACATGAAGACTCTCAAAACCAGCAAATAAATGACCAAAGAGTCACAGGTGTTATGGAACAAATGTTAACTCTAAAAATACCAAAGAGGTTATATACCAACTGAAAAACTCTGAAAAATAAAATAAAATTTAAAAAAGAGTTAACAGTGGTTATAAGCAAAAAGCATTCTTTATTCCATTGGAGTAGGAAAGTGAGACATGAGTGCTGGGGTCTGCTCTAGGATGGAACAGACCCACTACAGCAAGACTAAGCCTTGCTGTGTATAATAGCGGCTAGACAAAGAAACATGCACTGAGCTGTGGCTACGGCACTGAGTAGGTAAGAGCAACAATGAGGCAAACTTAATTCGTAACAGGGCTTCATGCCTTGAATGTAATTCTTGCAGGTGCCAAGCTCAGGGAACACCTGGGGCTGGTGTGAAGCAATTCTGTGATTTCACTGCAGCAGAGTTCATCAAGAGGGTGAGTGCAAAGGATTGATGTTATGTTACTCAGGGTACAACTTGCTTGCTGGGCCTTAGCTCTGGAAACAAGGAGTCTCCTAACAGTAAAAAGAGGGAATGAAAAGAGAGGGGTGGTCTTGGCATAGGGATTCTGACAAGACTCTAATTCCTACTGCTCAAGGAGGTAGTCAGTGTGATGTCGTGGTGGGAGAAATACACCGAAAAGGAGTTTGAGACCTAAACCTGCCACAAGATAGCCGTATGGTCTCTGGGAAGTCTCTTCACCAGTCTAGGCCTCAGTTTTTTCATTTGTAAAATAAGGAAGTAGAACTAGATGGTCACTAGTCAAAGGCTTTTTCTAGCTCTTTGAATCTGCAACTGGGCTATCTTCTAGGGACGCTCCAACTAACAGAGATACAGAACACCAGATTAGATCATTTGGTGGAAAAGCAGCAAAACCAAACAGGAGAGAAGAGCAAGTTTCTGGGGTTCTGCTCCCAGAATTCCATAAAGCAGAGGTTCTCAAAATGTGGTCCAAGGACCCTTGGGGAGTCCTCGAGACCCTTTTAGGGGGTCAATGAGATACAAATTGAGATACAGATACAAAATGAGATACAGATATTGTCATGATAATGCTAAGATGTTTTCATTTCTAATATGTTAAATTTCAAGAAACATAACCTACATAAACAAAAAAGGGTTGCTCAACAATTTTTAAGAGTATAAAGAAGTTCTAGGGCAGTTTGGTGATGCAGTGGATAGAGCACTGGGCCCCAAATCAGAAAGATTCATCTTCGTGAGTTCAAACCTGACCTCAGGCACTTCCTAGCTGTGTGACCCTGGGCAAGTCACTTAACCTCATTTGCCTCAGTTTCCTCATCTGCAAAATAAGGTGGAAAAGAAAATGGCAAACTACCCCAGTGTCTTTGCCAAGAAAACCCCAAATGGGGTCACAAAGAGTAGGGCACAACTGAAACAACTGTAACAACAACAACAAAAGGGGTTCTGAGATGAAAAAGTTTAGAAACTACTGCTGTATACCACCTCTATAGACCTTTTTAATTAGTGACTGGTCAGATCTCTGGGGTCATATAATACTTTTTCTTCCTTATTCCCAGGGTTTATCCAAAGATTCGTATCCAGAAGTAGAGTCTCATTATGTTGGTACCATTTTAGTCCAGGAGGTAATGGTTCTCTACCCTTTAGAACTTGGTAACTAAGGATCCCATGCTCTGGGGCTAGACCCAGACCTTCTTTCCCAAAGACCACCCAAAATCTAAAACTAGTGATTTGCTTATGGATCATGAGAATATTGAGGGAGTGACTGATGTGAATGACATTAGGTTTGGGTTACTGGGAGGATAGTGCTATAGAACATAAGCTTCTTAAAAAGCAAGGCCAGAAAGATGCATAGGTTTATTTATAGAAGGTATGGCCTATTTAAACTGTTTTTACGAATGATTTTCTCCTATTTTTTTTAATGCATAAACAAAGTGAGATCATAGGATTTAGAACTGGAAAGGATCTTAGGTGCCATCTATTCAATCCTTTTGTTTTACAAGTGAAGCAACTGAGACCCAAAGAGGTAAAATAACTTACCCAAAGCCATTCAGGTAATGGTAGAAGAGCCATGATTCAAACACAGGTCTCCTGATTCCAAATCCCATGCTGTTTCTACTATACCAACATGTAAAATCAACAAAACTGATCAGTCTGTCAGTATCACCTGCCCATTGAGGAGGATTAAGGCAGATTCCATCTCTGTGGTCTCTTTCTCTATTCAGGACGTGGTACCTACCTACTATATGCTAAGCACTGTTATGAGCACTGGGGGCACATACAAAAAAGTGAGCGATCCCTGCCTTCCAGGAGCATACAATCTACTGCGCTGGAGCTACGAATGCTTATTTGGGAGGTAGGAAGCAATCTAGAGTAATGAAACTCAAGAGTTTCCACACAGAGTATATTCCCCCTAGTAAAATAAAGATTACGGCTTATAAATTTAAGGAAAATTTTGTATCTGAGATCAAAATAACAATGATAATACCTTATATTTCCATATTACTTTACAATTGTCAAAGCTATTGTATACATTACTTCCTCACAGAATTAATAATAATAACAACAATAATAACAGCTAGCATTTCTATAATGCTTTAAGATTTACAAAGTTCTTTATATGTGTTATCCCATTTACTCCTATTCTATTCTATAAAATAGGTAATCTGGGCATTATTCTCAATCCAACTCCTCATTTTAAGGATGAGTTAACTGAGGCCTAGAGAGCCTAAGTGACCTCCCTAGTATCCACACTTAGTGGGTAGCTGGGTTTAGAACCTAGGCCTCCTGATGTCAGTTTTCCAATACACCACACTGCTTCTTGTCCATAATGGGTTTCTCAAGAGACTGGATCAGAACTGGTGGATATGGCATGAGTTGTTACCTACATTAAGTAGCCCTTTTGTGGTTATACCTGTTATGGGTAATAATTCAACCCTGTCCGTGAATCTAAACCTGAGGGATGGGCTGTGAATTATATACTGTTTACTCACTAAATCCTTCCTGTTGTGGTGATCCCTTGTGGTGGGTGGCTGCCCCAGCTTTTCAAAGACCACAGATCCTGATACATGGGAAAGGAACTGAGTATAGACCCAGCTCCACAGACTAAGTGTCTGCTGTCTAGGGACCAGCCTAGGTAAGATCAGAGAGGCTCCCATCACAAGGTCAGACATCAAGTGATGAATTATTTTGGCCACAAAGGTAATTAATAATCATAATAAACAACAACTAGCATTTATATAGTGCTTTAAAGTTTACAAAGTACATCCCAAATATTATCTCGTGGTAGGTACTATTATTATCCCCATTTTACAGATGAAGAAACTGAGGCAGAGGTAAGTGAATTGCCCTACTTGCCCACAACTAGTAGGTGTCCAAGGCCATATTTGAGCACAAGTCTCCAGGGTTCATAGTCTAGTGCTCTTGCCATTACACCACCTAGTTGGGGAGCTGGAATCTTCCCCGGGCAAAGGAGAACAGACACTGGTGGAAACAAACCACAAGTACTTGAGGAATTAAAGAAAAGACACTTTGTTCAGAGTCACAATAGAGAATGTCTTCAGAGCAGGGGGTTCTTTACTGGGAGCCATGAATGTGGTATTTAAAAATATATTTTGATAAATATATTTAATATAATCTGTTTCTTTTGGAATCCTATGTATCTTATTTTATGCATTTAAAACCATCGTTCTGAGAAGGGGCCCACAGACTTCAGCAGGCTGTGAGGGGACCATGAGGCACAAAAAAGTGAAGAGCCCCTGGGCTAGAGAATTCCCAGGTCACCTGGGAGAGAAACCTGGGAATCTCAGAGCCCTAACCTAACTCTGCTCTCTGACTTTTTACTGTTGCAACATGGGAGAGAGACGCCAAGCTGTCCAGTCCTGCTTCAGACAAGCACAAACCCTCTCATTCTGTCCAAACATGATATGATGGCATAAACAGGGGCAGTTTCTCTCTGGTCTGTATCTTGCTGGAAGCCTTCCCAGCATCAGGAGCGGTGATGACAGGCATTCTGACTGACGTGTGGTGCCCTTCAGGAGGACTAAACTGCTCGGCGCAGCGATTTGCACAGTGTGGAGTCAACCTTTAATCAGGCTTTTTCCACCAGCTTCAAGGCTGGAGGCCGACTGCCTTTTATGTTAGAGCAGTGAACCACCTGGGAGGGCGAAAGAAAGATCCTGGCAGCCATCTAAAGGAATAATCCCCTTTCTGCTCTCATGCTTCTGTGTATAGGTGTGTAGGTGTGGGTGTGAGGGTTAAGGAAAGAGCAGGTGGGGCAGCCCTGTTAATTGAGTGGGTGGGTGGCAGATAAATATATCACTCTGTATAGCCATTACATTTCATAGTTCCTTAGACAGGCTACAATTTCTGGAAACTTTGCAGAGTCCTTTTGGGGGTGCATTAATGGATAAAACAGTAGAATCTGGGGAATACCTGCATCTATTGCAAATGTTATAGAGGCAGCTTAGTGGCATAGCAGAAAAGGTGTTGGCCCTGAAGTTGGAAAGCCTAAACTCTTAAGTCTGCCTCAGATACCTGGATGTGGGGGCAAATCACTTAATCTCTTTCAGCCTCAGTTTCCTTGTCTGTAAGGATATAAGAATAATATGTAAAATAAAACAATAAAATGGAAAATCGACATAACAATAGGACTCACCTCCCAGGGTTGTTGTGAGGATCAAATGAGAAAATATATGTAAAGTGCTTTGCTAACCTTAAAGCACTATATAAATGCTAGCTATTATTATTATTATTATTATTGTTATTATTATTATTAAAGGCTTGTTCCAGGACATTCTAACAGACATGAAAATTAAAAGCTTTCACAAAAGGGTTAGGTCAGCAATGCTAAAAGCAATAGACCTTCATGAATAGCTGTATTTTAACTCATACAAGGAAAAGTCTTAGGCCTAACATGATCTGTGGGGGAACAGGGACAAGGAAAGAGGGGAGGTCCAGGACAAAGTGCACCATAGGGTGAAGGGGGAGAGACAGTTATCACTGGGCCTTGCATTCAGCGGCCTTTGATCTATGGTAAGAGAAAGAATAAAGTTCAGTGATGATTCTTCAAGAGGGGGTTGGCAAATGCAACTAATGCCATGCTTTCATTACTCCTCCTAAGATTAATGTGATGTCTGATTTGTTCTTTACCTCTGTGCCAGAGCCGCTCAAATTCTCTAGTGAAGGTTCATGGATTTTATGGGGATGAATGAATGAATGAATGAATGAATGAATGAATGAATGAATGAAAAGACATTCATTAAGTACTGGTGATGTGCAAAGCTCTGTTCTAAGTTCTGGAGATACAAATAGACTGGAAGCAGGGCCAGAGTCTAGGGGGTGCTGAGATTCCCAAGGCTCTTGGGTTGACGGTCCTGGGCTCTCATTACAGAGTCTGAGGGGAGCTAGTGGTTTGCCTTGCCTAGCATATGCCTCCTATTTCTCTCTCAGGATACCCTGTTACTTCAGCTGCTGCAGTTTGTCCTTCATTCTCGAAGAGGACCATGGCATCAGGGAGTGATGCCACGACATGCAAGTGAATTGGATTTAAGCGAGGGAGGGCTGTGAAAAGTCACCAGCCTCACTTTCTCTGGAGCCACCTGGGTCCAGCGGACAGATACGGATCAGGACAATTGGAGATGGCCCAGGATGCAGTGGGGACCTTGGCCTTTTCAAGGTAAGGTCTTTAACGGGTCTCAGTTTGACTGGGCTAGAGACAGGCAGAATCGATCAATTGATACATTTAGGAGAGATGGACCTGTTATGTAGGAGGCGCACAGTAGGGCTAAGTATGTATTATGTGCCAGGCATAGTGCTAGGTGTTGGGAATACAAATACCCAAATCAAATAGTCCCAGTTTTTCAGATGGTGGTTCTATACCACCATCCTCCCAGTCACCCAAACCTAGCTTCATCCTTGACTCCTCATTCTCTCTCCACGTCCAATCCGTGGCTAAGTTCTGTCAATTCGACCTTTGCAACATCTTTCCTAAACATCCCATTCTGTCTTCTCACTTGTTCAGGCCATCCTCACCTCACACCTAGATTATTGTGATAGCCTTCTGATTGGCCTCCTTGACTCATATCTCCCCACTCTAATGCTCCTTCCACCCAGCTAGCAAAATGATCTTCCTAAAGCACAAATCTGACCACGTCACCTCAGCCAGTAAGCTGCCCAAGGTCATATAGCTAGTAAATATCTGAGGCTGGATTTAAACTCAGGTCCTCCTGACTCCAGGTCCCATGTTCTATCTACTGATAGAACCAGTTGCCTTCGGGAATGATACAGGGCCACACCTCAAATATGGTTTTCCCTGGTCTATGTGGCCTTTCTTTCTAACACTTCCATCAAACCTAGAAACAAATATAAATATAAAATTATCAGTATTGCTTTCATCTCTAAACTGCAGTTTCATTTTTGTTCTATTTTATCATTTACTCAAATTGTATTGTTCATCTTTGTTGCTTATGCCCTCCATTATCCTCTCCTCATTGAGGCAGACTGAAATAATGGATAGAATGCTTAGATTTGGAATCAGGAAGACCTGAGTTCAAGTTCCACCTCAGACACTTACTAGCTGTGTGACCCTGGGCAAGTCATTTAACCCTGTTTGCCTCAGTTTCTTAATCTGTAAAATAAGCCAGAGAAGGAAATGGCAAACCGCTCCAGTATCTTTGCCAAGAAAATCCTAAGTAGGTTCACATGGAGTTGGACATGTCTGAAACCACTCAACATCATGAACATGAATATTTTGTTATGTACTGGACCTTTCTTTTGCTCATTGACCTTGGAGAATATTCTGGTTGTGTGATGACTAGGTCAGAAAAAATATACAGCTTAGTGATTTTAAGATGATGATAGCTAGCATTTATATAGGACTTCAGTTCACAAAGCTCTTAATAAAATTATCCTACCTGACTCATGACAATCTTGGGAGGTAGGTGTTATTGTTATCCTTATTTTACAGATGAGGAAACTGAGATAGAGTTACTAAGGGTCACATGGGTAGTAAGTATCTGAGACCAGCTTTGAACATGACTCCAGTTCCAGTACTCCATCCGCTGAGTCACGTAGCTGCTTTGCAAACCTCTGTATAAATGTTAGCTCTACATAAATGTTAGCTATTATCATTAGGTAATGGCAATACAAAGATAGAAACAGAATAGTCCCTGACCTACTTTAGCCTAGAGCCAGGCCACCCGCCTCTTGGCCTCTTTGTTCCAGAGACTTTTCAGAGAGCCTTGCATCATTCCTGTCCAGGCCACTCTGGCTTCTTCCTTCCAATGATTTCTCCAGTTTTCTGGAAGCTATTCCCAAACCTGACCATACCTGACTGTCGTGTTCTTGCCTTCTGACCAGACTCTCCCAAGCCATAGCTTTGGCTAATCTTGCCTAGTGTGAGGGAAGCCTCCTGGGCCTCTCAGGTCACAGCATCACCACCTGATGGATAGATAGAAAGGGCATTGCACAGTATAATCACCTGCCTCCCCTCAGTAGAATTCTCTCTCTATGTGGACACTTCCTGGATTCATTCCTCAATGATTAGCATACTCCCAGATACAGTAGATGAAGAAGATGAATGAGTTGAGAATGACTATGAGGTCATGTTCTTTTGTGACTGCAAAGATGGCAGTGTTCTCAACAGAAATAAGTAATTAGGAGGAGGATTAGGTTTTGGAGATAGTTCCCTATACCAATGAAATCCTCTCCTCTTTTAAATATCTTGAAAATAGATCACTTGATAGTTTAAAATTTCTAGGTCAAATATATGTGTACTTGACCTAATCCACCTGTTCTTCTCGATTTTATTTTCTTTAGTACCAATTCTACTTCCTAATGTAGCATATAAGGGACATGTTATGTTTCTTCCCAAATGTCATGGTTCTACTGTCACTGATGAAAGTAGTTTTCTACAGAATCCAACAGATCTTCATTTTTGTCTGTTGTTTTCTTTGTAGCTTCATCCTTTTTTAAATTAATTTTTTTCAATGAGCAAAAAAAGTTTTTTTTCTCCCTCCCACCTCCTTTCCACCCCACTGGAGGAAAAACACAAATCCTTGTGACAAATATACATAGTCAAGCAAAATAAATTCCTACATTGGTCATTTCCAAAAAACCATTTGTTCCCTTTTGCATTGTAAGTCTATTACTTAGGTGTCAGAAGATGGGTAGCACACTCTATCATCATTTATCTGGAATTATAGTTAGTCATTGCATTGATCAAAGTTTGTAAGTCTTTCAAAGTTTTTGTCTTTACAATATTGTTATTGTGGTATATGTTGTTCTCCTGGTTCAGCTCATTTCATTCTGAATCAGTTCATATACATCTTCCCAGGTTTGTCTGAAACTGGCCCTTTCATCCTTTCTTATAGCCCAATAGTATTCCATTATATTCATGTAACATAATTTTGTCAGTTATTCATAAATTTAGGGGTACCTGCTTTATTTCCAGTTCTTTGCCATCACAAAATGAGCTACTATAGATATTTTTGTACATCATAACAGCTAACATTTATATAGCTCTTACTATGTGTCAAAGTGCAATTATTATCTCATATCTCATAGCATTATTGTTTCATTTGATCATGTAAGCAATTTTCCTTTTTCTTTGAGCTATTTGTGGTATAGGTCTAATAGTGGTATTGCTGGCTCCAAGAATGCACAGTTTAGTAGCTCTCTGGACAAAGTTACAAATTGCCTTCCAGAATGGCTGGATCAACTCAGAACTCTACCAACAGTACATTAATGTGCCTGTTTTTTACAGCCCCTCCAACATGTCATTTCCCATTTTTATTAATTTTGTCAACATTATGGTGTGAGATGGTACCTCAGAGTTCCTTTAATTTGCATTTCTCTAATTATTAGTGATTTGGAACACAATTCTGTCTTTATATTTCCTGTTTCTCTTCTCATATGCTTCTATACTAGTTTGGTCTCTTTTAACCTTTCACCTGGACTGCCAAAACAGCCTGCAAATTGGTCTTCTTACCTCTAGCTCCTCCCTTTTCCAATCCATTCTCCATACAGTTTCCAAACTGGTATTGTTAAAGCACAGGTCAGAACATTCCCTCCACATTTAAAACCCTCCACAATCTGGCTCCAACCTATCTTTTCACTTTGAACTCACATTCCCCTCACACACTCCACACGGCAGCAAAATTAGTCTGCTTGTTATTTCCAACATGCCGTTTCCCACCTCCATGCCCTCACATAGGTTGTCTGCCATTTTTGAATGCTCCCCCCTCCTCTCCTTTCTCGTGGCTTGCCTGTCTATGTTCATGGCTTAGCTCAAATGCCACCCACTGGTAAAACCATTTCAGCAGGCAGGCTAAACCATGTTGAGGGTAACCAACAGGCCTCAAATCCATCTGTGAGTTAGGGAGGTGTCTACCCCAAGCATGTGAAGAATTTTCTAGTAGAATGAGTGGATGAGAACAATTTGTTCCAATGGCCATGCAGGCAGCCAAAGCAGGCACTATGGAGAACTTAGAGCTTGCACAGGCTTCAAAGGGGGCATGGTCATCCATTGCATCCTAGGTCATTGCCAGCTGTCTTGACTTTTGTCTTGTCACTGGACTTTGATGATTCTGGAAAAGAGAGTGAGGCTGATGACCTTGTGCGGCTCTGCCTCACTTAAATTCAATTCATAGGGGCAGCTAGGTGACTCAGTGGACAGAGCAATGACCCTGGATTCAGGAGGACCTTAGTTCGAATCTGGCATCAGACACATAACACTTACTAGCTGTGTGACCCTGGGCAAGTCACTTAACCCCATTGCCTGCCAAAAAAAAATCCAATTCATGAGCAAGTCAAGACAGCACTCCATGATATCACTGGTCCTCTTTGAAAACAAAGGAAAAACAACAACAGTATACTCCGACACCATCATATTTTCCCTATCCAAGTGATTCTGAACCACATTCCAAATGTACTCTCCCTCATTCCTATCCTGATAGGTGATGCAGTGGATAAAGAGCTAGATCTGGAGCCCAGATAACCTGAGTTCAAATCTATCCTCAGACACTTATTAGCCTAATGTGACCATGGGCAATTCAATTAGCCTCTATTTTCATCAGTTTACTCAAATGTAAAATGGAAATAATAGCACCCACCTTCCAGATTGTTTTAAGAGTCAAATTACATAATATTTGTGAAGCACATAGCACAGTGCCTGGTATATAATATGTAGGTGCTGCATATAAATACTTCTTCCCTTTCCCTCAACCCTACCCTCCAAAAATGTGCCACTCCATACTTTGGAATGCCTGCTCTATATTTAACAAAATTGGCTTACATCTTAAACCTTTTCTTTTCTCACTCCTTCCATCTTCTGGTACTCACTGGGCCTTGGCTCCCTCCTGATGACACAGCATCACTGTTCACCCAATCTAGTCCTGGCTGAACTTTCATCCATTTCACCTAGATCACTGTTCGTGGTAGGAGAGTCAGAAAACATTGGATGTGGAATGCGGCACTGTGCTGTATAGGATCTGAGCTAAATTATGAACGTAATCCCCTTCCCCACCTCAGAATTGGTGGAACAAATTTCTTTATTGTTGTTGGTAGAGTATATTTGTGATTATGCCTTTGGAAGTAAATATTCCTTTGTAGAAGCTAATCGAACTGTTAGTGATTAAATATAATTATGGTGGGGGCAGCTAGGTGGCACAGTGGATAAAGCATCAGCCCTGAAGTCAGGAAGACCTGAGTTCAAATCCAGCCTCAGACCAAACACTTGACAGTAGCTGTGTGACCTTGGGCAAGTCACTTAACCCCCATTGCCTAATATACATACATAAATATTTTATCTAAAGGGAAGAAAACCAGAGGAAGATGGTGCCTATGAAATTAAAGATTTTTTATCAAGTAGGGAAGTAAAGCATGTGCATGGGAGCAGCTAGCCTAACGTTGAACAGCTCAGCTCAGTAATGGATATGGAGGATATATATACTTTCCAAACAAAGGAAGGCAGGGAACTGGGATGAAAGGTGGGAATTGTGCAGGTCCTAGAGAGGAATGAGACAGAGAGCCTCATGCCCAAGGGGAAGGGGAGATCCAGAAAACATGGGAGTGAGGAATTCCAAGTGTCAGAGCTGTGGCCTTTTGATACACAAATCATAAGACATTCTTGGTGATAACAACAGTTATGGGAGTCTCCAACAATAAGGTTGTCTCTTGAATGTCAATGAACCATCAGATGGCTCAGGGTCTGCTTTAAGGCTGGTGTGAGCGTAATTGGCTTCAGAGTTGCTGATTTTCTACACATCCAGCTGGGTTTACTCTCGGTCACTATAAAGGATTGTTGGTATGTCAAGCTGTTCTGTATCTTAGCTAATACATCCAGTCTTCATACAATTCTTTTCAGTTACCTGGATACAGGGGGCTCAAGCAAATCAAGGTAGTTAGCATATCCATTTTCACAATCTCCATTGCTTAGAACACTGCCTGGCACATAATAAGGCTTTTAAAAATGCTTATTGACTGAGTGACTGACTGTTCTCAATATGTATGTATATATATATATATGTATGTATATATACATATATACATATATATATATACACACACATATATATCATTCTACTGGGGGTATTAGAGGTTACTACATGAACATAAATAAGGTAATTTGGTGAGAGAAAGGGCACTAACAACTGGGGAATTTCGATTCAATTCAATAAAAATTTGTTAAGCACCTACTGTGTGCCAGGGACTGTGCTAAATGCAGGAGACACAGATAAGAAAAGGAAAGACTCCCTACTCTCAAGGAGTTGGCAATTTAATGGAAGAAGAAAACACACAATAGAAAGCTAGAAGAGGGGGGAACACCAGGGGGTACCAGGGTGGGGACATCTTGTTCCAGATATAGATGGAAAGTGGAGAGTGAGCTGGAAACCTGCCCTCCATAAAGGAAAGCCTTAGGAAGAGTTTAATGCTCTACCCTCCAGTCCTCCAATCAGAGGGGAGAGGAAGCTGAGGGAGTTGAGTATCCAAGGCTGTTAGTGGCACAGTGATAAGATTTCAGTTAGAAACATTTCACTCAGGCACCTGTCTGAACAATGAAGTAGGTTAAGACTTCTGAGGGGCAGAGGTGAGGATGGAGGACATTCTCAGGCATGGGGGGGCATTTGCTTGAGGAAATGAGCAAAGGTAGAAAATGTTATGTTGAGTGGTAGAAACAGTGAATAGTGCAGTTGGGCAGAGTGCACATATAATTTAATGTCAGTAATGGTGATGATGATGATGATGATTCACATTTATATAGCACTTTAAAGTTTGCAAAATGCTTTAAGCACATTATATCATTTGAAGGGGAATAAGTTGAAATAAAGCTGGAAAGTTGCTAGAAAGAAAGATTGTAGAGGGCTTTTAGTGCCAGTCATAGAAATTTGTGTTTTATCCTGGAGGTAATAGGTAGTCATTGAATGTTATTTAGGAGAGTTACATAAGCAGATCTATTCCTTAGGAAAAATTATTCCCTGTTAGCCTTAACAGACGTATGACCTCTTCTCTTCATCTCCTCATCTTAAACAAACCTTGTTCTCCATAGATCTCTTGCTTGCCACTGCCCTCTTCCAAAGAGACCTTACATTCTGACACTTCCTCAGTGGGAGAGGATCACGAAAAGTTGGAGATTAAATGCTAGTCCAATTCTCTAACTTTACAGATACAGAAACAGAACTTCTAAAAGAGAAGTGACTTTCTCAGGGTCACAGAGGTAGTGTACGATAGAACTAGTCTTCTGACTTCAAATCCAGGGCTTTTTAATTTTTCTTAATATTTTCTTATTTTAAAAAAATTTTCTTAGATTGCAACCATTCATTAGATACTCCAGTAATTAGCCCCCCCCCCACATTTGGTAGTATCTTTTCATAGAACAACCCCCCCCCAAAAAGCCAACCACCAATCCAAAACTATTCAAAATAGAAACTGCAACTGACAGACTCTAATATCCTACACGAATAAGCCACCATCTCTCTGCCAAAAGGAAGCAGAAGGAAACATGCATTTATTAAGCTTTTACTGTATGCTAGGCACTGCTAAGCACTTTATAAATGTCATCTCATTTGACACTCACAACAACCCTGTGAAGTAGGTGCTAACTTTATCCCCATTTTACAGTTAAGGAAACTGAGGCAGATAGAGTTCAAATAACTTGCCCCAGGATTGAGACCAAATACCAGCAATCAGAAGCATTACTGATCAATGCCAACTTCTGATATCTGTTAGTGTGATTATCAAATATGTTATTCTATTATTGTACATTTTATTTGATAATCATTGTATATGTTTGTTGTGCATACCATTCTGCTGGTTTTACTTCCTTTGTTCATTCAAGTCTTTCCATGTTTCTTTAATTGCCTCATATTCATTGAACCTTGAGCCACAATAATTTTTCATTGTATTTTCATACCGTAATTTATTCAGCCATCTTTATTGATTGATACCTATTTTATTTCCAGGGGTTTTGTCTGTTTGTTTTGGCTACTACAGAAAGCATTGCTATGAACAGTATTTGTGGGACCTTTCTGTCATTGCCATCTTTGGGTTATATTCCTAATAGTGAGATAGCTAGGTCAAAAGGTATGAAGAGTTTAGTAGCTTTTCTCCCATGGCTCTAAACCGATTTCTGCAATGGTTGGATTAATTCACAGTTCCACTGCTGATGCATTGATGCGCCTACATTCCCACAGTTCTTCCAACACTGGGCATTTTCAATTTTTATCATTTTTTTTCCTGTTTGTTGGAGATAAGATACTGATATTCAGAGTAATTGAAATTTGCATTTCTTTGATCATTTGTGATTTTGAACACATTTTCATATGAGTATTGATTGCATTGCTTTTAAAAAATACTATTTTTTATTGTTTGACTACTTATCTATAGGGGAAGACATGTGTTATAAATTTTTGTCAATTCCCTATATATCTTGGACATCAAGCTTTTATCATACACGCTTAATGCAAAGATTTTTCTATTGGATAAACTCTCTGTTTTAATGTAGCCACACTGAGTTATTCATGCAAAAACCTTTTAATTTTATATAATTGTAAATTTATATAATATAATTTATATATTATATATAATTGTACATTATACATTATAATATATTACATATAATTATATATTATAATATATTATATATAATTATATATTAATAATATATGATATAAATTTATATAATTATCTAATTATCTGTTTTGTTTTTTGAAATCACTTCAATCCCTTGTCATGATTCCTAATCATGATTGTCAAAAATACTTTCATTCCCTCTAAGTTTATCATTTGATTTTTTATACTGAGATTGCTTATTCATTTGCATCTTACAGTAATTTCAGTGCTTTTTCTCTTTTGAGATGCCAAAGTTACCCTTCTCCTTGCTTCCCAGGGATAATTCCAGACCATTGATTCATTACCCTATCTCCACTTTTCATCATTTAGAGTCCGTGCCATCAACCTCCATCGCCTCCTTCCAATCATTGCCACTGTTGCATGTTGCCTCCCACAGACCCACTTCTGCCTTTTAATTTGACTTTGCCTCCAGCTCACATTCTCCCAAGTCTACCCCATGACTTTTTTTTTTCCAACACCTTTGATTTCTTTATTTTTCTGACATTTTGATGAGCCATGGTAACACATTAAATTAACTGCAACCCTGTGTTGTACCTACTGCCTGCCCTCTCTGCTCCTACCTCTGGACTCCAAAGTGGGGGGTTCACCCATTACATATTTATGCTGTCAGTTTCTACCTGGGCCTTGTTGCTGCTCAGCAATCTTATTTTTCTCTCATTGTCAGTCACAGAATTTTGCTGCTACAGTTTCAGGCTTTGAAGAAAGGAAGCTTTAGCAAATTGTGCTTCTAGAATGGGGCACACATGGCAAGCAACCAAGCAAACTTGATGGGTGACTCTTTTTACTCAGGTGAGAGGTAGCAGGGTATAGTAGAAAGAATATTGGAATTTCAATCTGGAGACTTGAGCTAGCCCCACTTAATATTGCTTCATTATGTGCAGTGGTGGTGCAGTGGATAGAGTAGTAGGACTAGAGTCAGGAAGACCTGAGCTCATTTCAGACATTTACTAGCTGTGAGTCAACTTTTATCTGCCTCAGTTTCCTCAAAAGTAAAAGTTGGGATAATAATAGCACCTGCCTCTCCCAAGGTTATTGTGAGGATAAAATATAATAATCATTTGTAAAGAGCTTAGCATAGTTTCTGGTACATAGTAGGTACTACACTAATCCTCCTCCTCCTCCTCCTCCTTCCTATTTTAGGTAATCAGTTTTATGAATCATGGCCCAAATACCTAAAATGCAGTACTCTATTCGCAGACTGAATAGTAAAAACATTTAATTAAACCTTAAAAAGAATTTATAGCAAGAGAAAAAAATCAAATAGTAGACTCATTTTCTGCCCCTTTATACAATTTTGTGTAATCTCTTTATAGGTTCCAGGGGGCTTATAATCAAATTTCCCCTAATCCCAACCAATCTAAAGGGATATACTATCTCAGTAGTTGTGGTGCAATGTAAAAGCTTAAGATCCAATGGCATCCTGCCTCATGGAGTTTTGTGAAGGTCTCTGGAGGCAGGTGAGGATATATGGGAGCTTCCTAGATCTGTTCTGCAGCAGGCTTCTTCCAGGGTTGCTGGATACAGGGAACACACGTCGCTCCTCCTGTCTTTCCACTCTGATTAATCAATTGACAAGCATTTATTAAATGCCTGCTATATGCCAAGTGCTATGCTAGCTACTAAGGATAAAAATACAAAGAATGAAATAGTCTCTACCAGTAGTGTGCTGGTAAATATTTAACAATTGTCTCTCTGGGAAAAAAAAAAAGAATGTATTCATGACACGCTTTTAAGTTTAATCTCCATTTTTAACATTTTCTCCATCACTTTCTTTAGTCTTTGTCAACAAAACAATAAACCAAACCCTGATATGTGGATTTCCAAAGTGTAAATGCTTACACTGAAAAATTAAAAATTGGCTCTCCTCAGCTAGTACAAGCTGGCTCTAGCACAGCCCTGTTGTAGTTTACATTCTAGTAGTTGAAACAAGTTAATATATGAAGAATGTTAAACAAAAAAAAGAGAATAAATGCAAAGAAATGCCAAATAGTTCAATGCAAAGTAGTTTGGGAGGGAATGTACAAAGTAGTTGTAAAACTAAGAAAAAGTTTCATGTAGAAAGTTGCGCATAAGCTTAGCCCTGAAGGAAGAGAAGGATTCTATCTAGTGGAGATGAGGATGGAGTATATTTTAGGCAGGGAAGTGGCCACTGCAAAGGCCCAGAGATAGGAAATGGAGTGACCTGAGTGAGGAACAGAGAAAATGCTAATTTGACTGTATCAAAGTCTGGGATGGGGAGTAATATTCAATGTGGCTAAAAAGATCAATTGAGACCAGGTTGCAAAGGCCTGTAAAAGCTAAACAAAAGACTTTACACTTTATTTTAGAGGAAATAGGGAGTCACTGTGTTGATAGAGTACAAGAGTGATATGGTCAGATTTGTGCATAAGGAAAATCATTTTGGCAGTAGTGTGTAGGATAGACTATAATGGAGAGTACTTGAGGCAGAAAGCCCAATTAGAAGACTTTTGCAATAATCTAAGTGAGGGGTGATGAGGGTCTCAACTAAGGTGGTAGCTATATGAATGGAAAAAGAGACAAATACAAGAAATATTTTAGAATCAAGAAGATTTGCCACCTGATTGGATTTTTGTGGGGGAAGGAAATTCAGGAGTTGAGGATCATGCTCATGTTATAAACCTAGGAGACTAGAAAGATGGTGGTGCCTTTAACGGAAAATAGGGAGGTTTTTAAAAAGGGAGGGGTAAAGATAAGGAGTTCAGTTTTGGATGTGTTGAGTTTGAGATGGCTCTGGAACAACAGTTTTAAGTGATACACACATGTGCATATATGTGCACATGCATATATGTGCACACACACATATGAAACTGCTAATATAGTGCTGAAGCTTAGCAAAAGACTGAAGCTGGATGTAAAGGGCTGTGATTCATCTGAAAAGAGATAATAATGAAACTCATGTGAACTGATGAGCTCTCTGAAGTCTGCAGCTTCCCACTCCTTTTTAAAACAGATGGTAATTCCCTCCCCCTCCAACCTGTGGCCAGACATACAGCCTGCTGGGAAATGTAATCCTGGGAATTCTTTTTAAACATTGTAGGAAATGAAGTCCCAGGGAAATTTTTCCTCAGTCACGTCTACTTCATGTCAAGTGTGACTAAAAGTACTACTCCTTCCTCCAGGAGTTTTTGTGAGATAGGTACTTTATAACCTTTAAATCACTATATAGGTTTGAGCTATTATTACAATAGGACAATCCTATTTCTTACATGTTTCCATAGTCCCAGAGAGAAATGACTAAGAACTCCAACAGCCCATTCTCCCAAGAGAACAAGAATACAGGATGTGGTCCCTGGGTGCCTGATGGAGCTGACTAAATACTAAGAGGAACTGAAACTTACGTATGAGTTTCACATATACCCAGAGAAACCTCTATGATCCACATAGGTATGCAAAGGGAGAGAGATGACTCCTCAATCTTTCTCTCCCACAGACTGATGTATACCTCAGCAAAATGTCAGGTGGCCAGCCAGCCTCAAAATTAGAAGCAGTTTCCTACTTTTGGAGCCCACATTAATTGTTCCAGGGGGGCCAAAATTCTCTTTTAATAATGAGCTCCATTCCTTACTGCTGCATGCTTCTCACTCATCTTTTGTGTTGAAATCATTCTGCATTCTTGCATGCAAAATGTTGACAGACTCCCTAATGTACTGTCAGTACAATTCCTTCCCTCTAATCTTACTGCTTATCTTTTATGAGCCGCTTCATACATGCTCATTTTTAGCTCAATATGTAAGGTGTCCCAAAACCAAAAAGTACAGTTTTAAGTTTTAATAGCCCTAAGCTTTAATTACTTTCAACTACACTTTGATTTTTGCGATACCTCATACCTGAGAAACTTCATCTATTCTCTAATCCTTCGGTTAATTTCAACTCAACATAGTAAACATTTATTGAGTGCTTTGTATGTGCATAGCTTGTGTGGGCATACAGAAGATATCATCTTTGTCCTCAGAGAGCTTATAGTCTTGTTGGAGACACAAGACTTATAATTGGAGAATAATATGATGGTTTATGTTATAGATTTTAAACTGTTGAGTACAATTGTTGATATTTTGATTCAGATTAATTATGCTTAATATGAATTAATATTAATAACAACTAATAATGAGATGGAGGGGCACAGTAGGGAAATAGAGGTAGTTGTTGCCTAAGGTTAATTGAGGAGATAGCGTACAAGAGAGGATCCTCCATAATCTTTCTAATTCCAGTGCCTTCTGACTGTTACTTCCTTTTTATCCTGTTATATACCTTGCTTCTTATGTATTTATTTGCATGCTGTATCCCCCATTAGATTGTAAGCTCCTTGAGGGCAGGGATTGTCTTTTGCTTCTTTTTGTGTCCCTGTGCCCAGCACAGTGCCTGGCACATAGTAGGTGCTTAATAAATGTTGGTTGATTGATTTTCCCCAGTAGTCCTTTTCCCTGTCATTGCCAGCTAGGGAAGTAGCACACATGTTACAGTGGAAAGAATTCTGTATTGTGGTCAGAGGACCCTGGGTTCAGATTCTGTCTCTGAAACTTATTAACTCTGTGACTTTGGGCAATTGACGACCTTTCTGGACCTCAGTTTTCTCATCTGTAAAATGAGAGGGTTGAGATGATCTCTGAGATTCCTTCTAGTTCTTCAGCTATGATCCCTTGATTCCATCCCCTCCAGCTTGTTCAAGGAACTTACTCCCCTGATCATCTCCTCTTTCTCTGAGATTCTCTTTAGACATTTTATTGATTTTTTTTTGTTTTGTATTACCCAAATCTCTGAATACATCTTTCCTTCTCTATGCAACTAACCATCCCCTGGAACAAGGGATTTTTAAAAAGATACTATAAGAAATGATAAAATAGATTATTTTAGAGAATCCTGGGAGATATGATTTGATGCAGAATGAAATGAGAAGAACTAGGAGAGCTTATACAAGGACAACATTATAAAGAAAAACAACTTTGAAAGACTTAAGAACTCTGATCAAAGCAATGACTAACCATGTTAAACGAAGACAGAGGTGAGCGCTCACGGTGCAGAAGGTGACATGGATTTTTGGACATCACCTCTATGTGGATTTGTCTTGTTTGATTATATTAATTTGTTATACAGAATTTTTTTCTTTCTCTATCTTTAATTGGGAGGAGGGGGAAGTGGAGGATAGTAATATTGATGCAAGAGAGAGAGAGTGGGAGAGAAAGAGAGAGAGAATTAAACATTTTTAAAAATTACAGGAAAGAAAAGAAAAAAAGGAAGCATAGGCAAGCAGAGAAGCTTTGAGAGTCACATATGAAGTTATTATATACTTTCAAAAAGGAGCCCATTAAATGAAATGGAGATTCATGACTTTGTGTGAAAGCTTGTGTTCTGTATTATGTATGAAAATGCTCTTTTTTGGAGTTATAGTTCAGAATAAAAATATATATATATATATATATTGAGTTATTATAAAAATCATGGAATGTCCGAGCTGAGAAGAACCTTAAAGAACATTTAGACCATCCTCCTCATTTTACAGACGAGGAAACTAAGGCTGAGAAAAGTAAAGCAACTGTCCAAGGCAGAGAGTGGCAGTCAGAACTCAAACCCAAATCTTTTGGCTGTTTCCAATACACTACACATCCTGCTCAAAATGTATGAGCTAGTACTAATATTGGATGTAATAATAGGTATTATAATAATAAGCATTTCTATAGCACTTTACACTCAAAAAGCACTTTACTGGCATTATCTCATTAAAGTTTCACAACCACCCTGTGAGGCAAGATTCAAATCATACCTCTGATACTAACTAGCTGTGTGACCACGGGTGAGTTGGTTACCCTGTCTGACCTCAATTTCCTTATCTGTAAAAACATGTCACAAAATTGTTGTGAGACCCAAGTGAGAGTATGTATGAAAAATTCTTGGCAATCTTCAAAGCATCATGCAGGTACCAGTTCTCTCTTGTTATCATGATCATTATCACCATTCTGTCCTCTTCTTTTTTGATTTCCAATAGAAATGATCCTGGGACAAGTTGCTATTCTGCCACTATTTCTTATGTTTCCTGTTTGATGCACTGTTGTGCAGATAGATAAAATGTTTGACTTCTGTAATTGAATGAAAGTATTGAGACACAGATACACCTTCTGGAGACTCACTAAAAGCATCTTTGGGACTATTGGCAGTAGTGCAAGTATTATTAATCTTATTTTACCGTTAAAGAAACTAACACCCCCTCAGAGGTTAGGGCACCTGTTCAAGGTCACATAAGTAAGTGGCAGAGGCAAAGTTTTCAACCAGGTCTTCTGACTCCCCCATCTTCTGACTCTCCCCTTTACACCTGATAGAAAAGATGCTTTCTTTCTACTTCTGTTCTGTCCCCTACAACAGCCAATGCAGTAAATACTCATCGACTTAAACTGAATGAATTTGAGGTGAAACTGTTTGACCACACAATAAGCCAGGTTTCTCAGCTCATCAACGCTTCATCAAAATTCTGTCACATCCAAGGATCCCAATCGAGTGTTTTCAATGTGTGTTTTTAAAATACATTCTGACTGAAATATAACTTCCATCTGTTTGCATAGACTAAGCCTGATGAATCAGCCTGAAGGGAAAGAAGCTAATCCAGCTGCCAGACACTGATTGAGCACCTAACTCTGTATAAGAGAACCTTCTTTCCCTCTGACACTCTGGGGTGCTCTCACCCTAGGTCCCAAGACAAAAAAGAGAAAGTGGACTGAGGGCTTGACAAAGCTGCGGAGCACAGAGCAAATTTCAAGACAGGGTCTGACTGAGCAGCCAGCTAAGGGCCCCTGAAATTCTTCAGCCCCACTGCCCCGCCCCCCCCCCAAAAAAACCTGCTGTTAACCAGCTTTAGAGCAGGAACCAGAAGCCCCAGGGTTTAGTTCCTTATTGGCTTGTGCAGTATTCCTGCTGTCCCTGGAATTTATTTTCATAGAGTTATGAGGTTTATTTTTATTTTTTGAATTGCATTTATTTTGGGAGCCATCAGTAGCGAGCATGACAAGGACTTAACAAGAAGTAAGATGAGATCCAGAAATGAAATCCTGAGAGGGTTGTAGGAAATGAGAGGCATGTAGGGAACAAAAACGCTGTTTTATACATACATCTGCTGCCATTAGTACTTACTCAGTCCTACATTTTCAAACTCTGTCTTTGCTGTCAATGTCCATCCCTGTCCCTTTCCTTCTTGTTTCTTACCTTCCTTAAAACTCCTTGGTTATTTCTTGCACACCTCATTGATTTGGCTGTCTCCTGTATTAAAGTTAAACAAGTTTTACCCAAGGCTGCAAGGACCCAGGTTGTCCCACGTTGCAGAGATTTATTTAGAAAGATAAGATCTACAATCTGTAATACCCCATTTCATATCTTCAGGGGAGGCTGTGACTTGCCTCTTTGGAGCAGCAGCAGGAGGGCTGTGACTGGCCATGTACTCCTAAACTCCATGATCTTCAAGAGATAGGATCAAGAGATTGGGCTAGAATTATAGTTACCTGCTACATATTAAATGTTTGCAGTCCGGGAATATAATTTTCTTTTGAGGGATCAGGGACTTTCCTGGTCACTCTAAGGGGGCACAGTTAGCTTGGTCTCAGACAGCCTTAGCTCCTTCCCATCAAACACTTGTTAGACAAAAGACAATCACAGATAGTGAACAAAGATACTTATTCGGGGCAGGTAGATGGTACAGTGAATAGTGTTAGGTCTGGAGTCAGGAAGACCTGAGTTCAAATCTAGCCTCAGATGCTTTACTAGCTATACAACCCTGGGCAAGTCATTTAATCTGTGTCTGCCTCAGTTTCCTCATCTAAAAAGTGGGGATAATAGTACCTACCTGCCAGGGTTGTTGTGAGGATCAAATGAAATAATAATTGTAAAACATTTGGTACAGTGCTTAACATGTAGTAAGTGCTATATAAATGTTAGCTATTATTATTTATCAAAAAATCAGTAAAAACAGAAATTGGGAGGATTATGCAGATTAGAGTGGACAGTAGAAAACACAAGAGTAAATGGGATACTAAATTCAGGAGCTAGATAAAATCTCAATTCAATGAAGGAAAGAAAGATTTCCCCCAAAGAAGTCCACTTTTAGTAGTCTTTTGGAGGGAGTAGGCACTGGAAATCAGGAGATGTATTAACAAGCCAGCTTTTTCCACATCTACTACTTGAGGAACTCCTATTAGATCTTCAGAGGTTTGTCTCTTCTCCACTCTCCTTCCATCTTGACTCCATTTCTGGGCTGTCTTCTTCTAAATATCTCTCTGAAAGGGTCTCTACACTATGCTGTATGCATTTTCTTGGCCTCAGAGGCTTCTCAACCAATCAGGAGTCACATCTTCCTACATATGCATAGCATCTTAGGGCTGTCTGTTATATAACTTCCCAACCCACCTGAAGTTGAGATATGGTGTTAAAAACATCACCCTTTTTCTAGGATATTCTTGAGTATTACCAAATTTATCTTTAAAAAGATTGCAAAAAAAGGTCTTCTTTCAGCTCTACTCTTCTCAGGTTTACCTCTCTCCCCATCCTTCTTTCCCCAGACAGAGGGAAAAGTATACTTGACTATCTGTGGACTCAAGTACACTTCCTTTTTTTTACCCTTTGTTTTGTTATAACAATGGAAGTTGGATTAGAATATTTCCCTTCTGAGCTGAACATGCATGCACACTTTGTTCCCTTCCAGTGGGACATATGGTTTTGCTCCTTGTTAAAGGATACATGTGATTAGCAGCTCCTGGATTGTTCCTTGGTCCTCATGCCCAGGAGACTGCACTACAGATGGGTAGTGACTGAGCCATAAAGAACTGCCCCCTTCAGTGGGCTATATAAAAGATTGAGAAAAAATGCTTCTCTCTCTTTTTTTAAAAATTTTTTTTAATTTATTTTTTTGTTTTCAACATTTACTTCCACAAGATTTTGAGTTCCAAATTTTCACCCCATCTCACCCCTCCCCCCACCCCAAGATGGCACGCATTCTGAATACCCTTTCCCCTAGTCTGCCTTCCCTTCTATCTCCCCCGCTTCTCTTATCCCCTTCCCCTTTAATTTTCCTGTAGGGCAGGATGGATTTCTGTACCCCATTTCTTGTATTTCTTATTTCCCAGTTGCATGTGAAAACATTTTTTTAAACATGTGTTTTTAAAACTTTGGGTTCCAAATTTTCTCCCTTCCTCCCTCCCCACCCACCGTCATTGATAACTAAATATAGGTTATATATGTGCAGTTATGCAAAGCACTTCCATAGTAGACATGCTGTGAAAAACTAACTCTATTTCCCTTAATCCTATCCTGCCCACCCATTTATTCTATTCTTTCTTTTGACCCTGTCCCTCCTCAGAAGTATTTGCTTCTGATTACTCCCTTTCCCAATATGCCCTCTTCTCTATCATTCCCCCTCCTCTCTTGTCTCCTTCCCCCCTATTTTCCTGTAGGGTAAGACAGATTTCCACACCCAATTGAGTGTGTATGTTATTTCCTCCTTAAGTCAAATTCTATCAGAATAAGATTCACTCATTCCCTCTCACTTTCCCCTGTTTTCCCTCCACTGTAAGAGCCTTTTCTTTTCTGTTTTTTTTTTTGTGGGATAATTTATCCCATTCTACCTCTCCCTTTCTCCTTCTCCTAGTATATTCCTCTCTCACCCTTTAATTTTATTCTCCAGATATGACCCCTTTGTTTTCAACTCACCCTGTGCCCTCTATCTATCTATCTATATCTATAAAAATGTACATACAATTTTTCCCTTCCAACTAGCCTAACACTGACAAAGGTCTCATGAGTTACAAATATCATCTTTCTATGCAGGAATGTAAACAGTTCAACCTTAATAAGTCTCTTATGATTTTCTCTTTTCTGTTTACCTCTTCATGTCCCACTCGAGTCTTGTATTTGAAAATCAAATTTTCTATTCAACTCTGGTCTTTTCATCAGGAATGCTTGAAATTCCTCTATTTCACTGAATGACCATTTTTTCCCCTGCAGGATTATACTCAATTTTGCTGGGTAGGTGATTCTTGATTGTAATCCTATCTCCTTTGCTCTCCAGAATATTATACTCCATGCCCTGTGGTCCCTTAATGTAGAAGCTAAATCTTGTGTTAACCTGATTGTTTCCACAATACTTGAATTGTTTCTTTCTGGCTTTTTGTAATATTTTCTCCTTGACCTGGGGACTCTGGAATTTGGCTACAATATTCCTAGGAAATTTCCTTTGGGGATCTCTTTCAGGAGGAGATCGATGGATTCTTTCCATTTCTATTTTGCCCTCTGGTTCTAAAATATCAGGGCAGTTTTCCTTGATAATTTCTTGAAAGATGATGTCTAGGCTCTTTTTTTGATCATGGCTTTCAGATAGTCCAATAATTTTTAAATTCTCTCTCCTGGATCTATTTTCCAGGTCAGTTGTTTTTCCAATGAGATATTTCACATTGTTTTCTAATTTTTCATTCTTTTGGATTTGTTTTACAGTGTCTTGATTTCTGAGAAAGTCACTAGCTTCCAATTGCTCTATTCTAATTTTTAAGTAAGTATTTTCTTCAGTAATCTTTTGGACTTCCTTTTCCATTTGGCCAATTTTGCTTTTTAGGGCATTCTTCTCCTCGTTGGCTTTTTGGACTTCTTTTGCCATTTGGGTTAGGCTATTTTTTATGGTGTTATTTTCTTCAGGATTTTTTTGGGTCTCCTTTAGCAAGCTGCTGACTTGTTTTTCATGATTTTCTTGAATCACTCTCAGTTTTTCCTCTACTTCTCTTACTTGCTTCTCAAAATCCCTTTTGAGCTCTTCCAAGGCCTGGGATTGATTCATATTTTTCTTGGAGGCTTTGGATGTAGGAGCTTTGGCTTTGTTGTCTTCTTCTGGTTGTATATTTTGATCTTCTTTGTGACCAAAGTAAGATAATATAGTCTGACTCTTTTTGCGCTGCTTGCTCAATCCTGGCCAATTACTTGAATTTTGAACTCTTTGTTAAGGTAAAAGTCTGCTTCCAATGTGAAGAGTGTACTGTCCCAAGCTTCGGGGGTTTGTACAGCTGTTTTCAGAGGTACTTCTAGGGACTTATAAATTTTCAGTTCTTCCAAGGTGGTATGATAAGGGGTGAGGTGTTTTCTCTCCACTGCCACAACAAGCTCCACCATGCCAGCGCTCCTCCTTACCCCAGGACCGCCCCTCAGAACTGTGACCCAGATCCAAGCACGGGCAAAGCAAGAGATTCCTGCCTCCTCACTGGCAAAGAGATCCTTGCAATCCCCCTCTGATCAGCCACTCAATTCCCCCTCAGTCTGTGGGCTGGAAGCTCAGGAAAAAGCTGCGGCCCTGGGCCATGCTAGAGACTTGCGGCTGAGACCTAGCTCCTCTCTCACTGCAGTCACAGACTTTTCCCACTGACCTTGTAAGCTGTCTTTGGCATTTGTGGGTTGAGAAGTCTGGAAACTGCCACAGCTGCCCACGATTCAGTCCTCTGAGGCCTGCTCCAGCATCGCTGCGGCCTGCGCGCCCATGCCAAACTGCGCTCCTCTCTCAGCCCAGCACGATATAACTTCCCGATCAACCATCCAGGCTGTCTTTGGCTGGAAATTTGTTTCACTCTATCTTTTTGTAGATTCTGCTGCTTTAGAATTTGTTTAGAACCATTTTTTTAGGTATTTGGAGGGCTTTGGGAGAAAGCTCAAGACAAGCACTACTTTCCGTCTGCCATCTTGGCCTCTCTCTCTCTTTTGAATGTGTTACCTGGGACTCAGGTAGATTCTCCTTTGAATTTTCAGTCAAGGAGGAAGGGGGTTTCTCTCCTTTCTTTTCCCCTTCCCCCAGTTCCAATGACAGTTACCACTCAAGGAAATGGAAGTAGAATGGGTTGATGCAGACGAATCTGAGACCTTGGTTGCCTCTTCTGTTTTGCAGGCTTTCCCACCCTGAGCACAGGTGACTGAACTGTGATCCTGAGAGAGAGATGTTTCCAGTGTTGGTGGCTACCTCATTAATTCAAAAATTATGAGATTCCTGAGTCAGAAATAGCTGCCCAGGATGAGGGACTTCTTGCGACCATACCAGTTCTCAAAGGAGAATAAAAACTGTTATTAGGAGAAAACAGCAGGAGGATGCTGCAGCCAGAAGGACTAAGAAAGAGCAAGCGATACCTTGGCTTGCCAGGAGATCCAGTCTCGTGAAATTGTGCAGTGTAGGTCAGAGGGGAAAGTGAAGTTACTGTTCAGGAGTTTCACAAAGTACCTTTTCCTTTTGGAAGAATCATGCCATGCTAGCTTGTGGCTTTCTTGGGAGCTAAGGACCAATTTAATATATGATACAAGTGATCCTTGATGTTACCAGGGAACATCCTTGGTAGAGGAAAAATGTACCACTATTGAATTATGATTGAAGGGCCTCTAATGACAATCAGGTCCCTGTGAGCCCAGGGCTGTATGTTACAAGTTACTTCAATATTTCAAGTACTGAAGAAATAAACCTGAGAATGGTAAAGTAGAAAGGAGAGTTTTAGCCTAACATAAAAGAAAAATTCAACCTGCTCCTCAATCGTAGTGTTCAATTAGCTTCTTTTTCCATCATGCTTCCAACTTCCTCCCACTCTTGACCTGCCCTCTCCTGCCTTTTTGCTTTGACTTATACCTTCCTGAATTTTTGGAATGGATTTCTCACCCCCACCTCTAGACCAATTTCCCTTTTTGAAATCCTTCTCTTCCTTGAAGGACCACCTCATGTGTCACCTCCTCCAGGAAGCCCTTCCTCCAGGACCTCCTTTTACCCAAATGAAAGTGAGATCCCTTCCTCTTCAAATTTCTCATAGCACTTTGGACCTCTCCGTTGTACTTAACATTATTTTTAATTAAATTTTATTTTTTTAATTAACAGAAATCTGTTTCCCCCCAACTATCCTATTGGGAAAAAAGAAAAACAAATTCCATCACTAGCTGATTAAAAAAAAAGTGTCACTCCATACCCTGAATCCACCACTTCTCTGTCAGGAAGTGGATAACATACTTCATCATTGATCTAGACAGGTTCCCCACCCCTGTATCTAGAATCATGGAGGGTTATTGTGTTCATCAGAGTTATTACAGCTCTCAAGTAGTTTATTTTTTATTTTTATTTTTATTTTTGGTGAGGCAATTGGGGCTAAGTGACTTGCCCAGAGTCACACATCTTGTGAGTGTTATGTGTCTGAGGTTAGATTTGAACTCAGGTCCTCCTGACTCCAGGGCCAATGCTCTATCCACTGTGCCACCTAGCTGCCCCACAAGTAGCTTATTTTTACAGTGTTGTCTTCAAAGTCTTCAAAATTATTTGATCTTATAATATCGATGTTATGTTATAATTTTTTTTGGTTCTGCTTACATCACTCTGCATCAGTTCATACAAGTCTTAGCATATCTCTTTGAAATCATCTATTTCCTCATTTCTTATAGTACAGTGTCTTATAGAATGGACTACATTCTGACCTATATCATAGTTACTTGTGTATATGTCTTACTATATCATAGTTACTCATTATATTCTAAGCTCTTCAAGGGCAGGGAGCAGGTGTCATTCATCTTTGTATCTCCAAAGCACTTAACACAATCTCTTGTGAGTTGGATTAATTTCCTGTTTCATGAGTCTGTCTTTCTCTTTGCCCTACATATCCCCTTCACTTTTCACTCTGATATCTCTTTGTCACATTGCCTGATCCAAGATCTCATGCTCTTTTTCAGTGTTCTATTTTCTCTTTTTCATTTTTAAAGAGACTGTATGGTATAATGGTCTAAATGCTAGACTGGGATTCAGAGGACCTGGATGCTAGTCTCAGTTTCATTACTTCCTACCTGTATGATCTCTGATAGGTCACTTTGTATCTTTAAGCTTCGGTTTCTTCATTTTTAAAATAGGCAAAATCATTCCAGCCTTTGTTTACTCCCCATAGTTGTCATGAACATTGCATGAGATAATGAATGGGAAAGCATTTTGAAAATGCCTTACTAATATCAATCAAATCAGTGACCTTTCTATTCCACCAGCTGATGTGAAGCACATTTCTGTAATTTCCATGGGAAATTGGGGTCATTTATTCATCAACCACTGCTAGACTCTAAGCTCCAAGGACAAAATGATTTCATAGACATCATTGTGTCCCACACAGCACCTTCTACGGTGCATAAGCACAGGGTAAATGCTTGATAAATATTTGTTAAATGAGTGAATCAATGGCCAGATATTTATTAAGCAGTGACTGCAGAAGGAGAATTACTTATTGGAACAATTGACATTGAAGGCAAATTGTGAAAATTGCTTTTAGGTGATAATTGGCAATGTGAAAATTGTCAGCCTGCCACACTGACCAACCACGGCCAACTAAGGCTTCCTAGTGAAAGCAAGGCCCTGACACTGACAAATCTAGAAGCATTTTCGCAATTGTAATTAACCTTGGTTCTTGGAGAAGGTGCTGCATGAGTGATTACACCATGATAGATGGCACATGGAACTACCTGAAGCTCATGGTGCAGTTTCACCCTGGGAAGAAATTCCCTTGTTCCACTCAAGTACCAAGGACAGCCACCTGTTCTGAAAAGATTGTTGTTCTCTGACAAGCACAGGGCAATGCACTTGCTGCAGCTGGGGCACCAAGTTCAGGAGGGATTTGTTGGCAACTAGCTGAGAGCAATATTACACATAGGTTTCTGACAAGGGGTCCAGGCATAAGGTTCATGGCCTCAGGCAGTATGATGAATGAATGAATGAATGAATGAATGAGCATTTTATTAAGCACTTGCTTTGTGCCAAACACTGTGCTCAGCACTGGGTATACAAATATAGAAGCACAGTCAGTACTGGCTCTCAAGGAGCTTCCCTTCTAATAGGTGGAGATGGCACTTAAAGTGAAGTAATAACCAGAGAAGACTATTTTGGTTTGGAAAGTTACAGGAATGATGAGTGGTACCTCAGAGGAGTAGAATGACACACCCTTGCCAGTAGTGATGGCAATTTGAATTCATTATATTGATTTCATTATAGTTCGAGAACTAGAAAGCTAGGGTGAGGGAACAGGGAGGAGGAGGAGGAAAAAGTGGCAGTATAGAAATTATGTGGAGTGGCAAGGAAGTTGATGAAAAGATGGCTGGGGAGTTAAGTGAAATATGGTCAGAGCCAGCCTGGGCTAATATAGTAGGCCATGTGAAGTACAGGGCAATGAGACCCCAGGACAGATGTCCCAGAGATGAAAGGTTTAAATCTTCTAGGACATGGTTTCTGGTCTAGTAAGCAAGGTGGCTAGTTAGAAGATGGCTGAGATGAGATGTTCATCTCTTTCTTTCTCTCTCTCTCTCACACACACACTATGTGTATGTATATGTGTAAGTATATATATATATATATACACACATATATATGGCAAGAAGAAACAGGTTATACATGTTATATACATGTATGCATATGTGTATACCTATATATATACCTAACATGGAGTCAAGAGATCTAGGTTCAAGTCTCAGCTTTGTCAGTTATGGGCTGTGTGACCTTGGTCAGGTCACCTAACCTCTCTAAACCTCAGTTTCCTCATCTATAAAATGAAAGCATATGATCTAGGCTTAGCACAGTGCCTGACACATGGTAGGTAAGTGCTTACTAAATTTTTATTGATTAATTAATTGGTCTCTAAGAGTCCATCTAGTTCCATTTTTACTGTGATTACACTTACTCATGCACCTATAAGAAAAACTAAGTAAAATGTCATCATTTAACTAGCTTTCATTCTTCACAGAATTTTTTTGTGTCCTAACCTATGGTTTCAACAGTGGTCCTTCTGGTGAGGGAATGGCCTTTAATAATGTAGCTTAGAAACTGGAATGGAAAATTAACACTAACTTGCCTGTAGTCATACAGGTAGTAGATCTTAGAGATAAGGCTTGAACTCATTTCTTCCTGATTCTAAAAGTGGCTTTCTCTGTACTGTGCAACACACTGCTTCTCAGTAATGTAGTAGTACAATTGAGAAATAACTAGGACCCAGAAAAAAACTTTATGGCTTTCAAAATATATGTGTGTTTCCCTGAACTGTCTAAAAGATGCAATAAAAAGTCTATGCAGTGTTGGCAAGATGGTTTCATATGGGTAAGGCAGGCCACAGGGGAATAGATGCCCCTGCTGGTAGGGACCAGAAGCAAGAGATGTGCTGTTCAGAGTATAAGGATTTGTAATGGAAGCATCTAGGAATGAAATAAAAAGCAAACCAGAGCCAGAGGGAGGAGGTGTTGTCCTGCATCCAGAAGAACAGTTTGCCAACACAGTAGTGACAGGATACAAGAATATACAGGAAACTTGGTCCAAGGTCAGTGAAGAGTTCAAGAAACCAAATGTCCAAACAAGCTTACGCTTGTTCAAAGAGTTCATATGTTTCTTGTTCAGCACTGTGGTATCCATTTCAACATAATGGTATCCTTTTAGAACCCTGATGTTTACTAACCCCAGTCCTTTATATGTAGAATGAGTTTCAGCTATGGACAGCTCCCAGAGAAGTGAAAACTAGGAATTTTAGCTCCTGTGTCAAGTAATATCTCATCAAATGAATCTTGTAAGACCAATTCAATTCAACAGAGTGGGGGAGGGAGCAGTAGAGGAAGGTTTGATAGAGACCTCCAGGCATGAAACCCTGGGGATGAGATCTTAGAACAAAGACACTTATAGGCAGAGACCCTGGGACACTGTGAGGTTGCTGCTAGAAAAAACAAGCCTAGGCCAGGAAGGAGCCCACCGAGGGGGAGCCCTTTGGTAGCTTCCTATTTTTAACTAATTATTTTTGTTACACAAGTGCTGGGAGCAGTTGTTTCTATGTTGTTACAAGGATGTTTGTGCTGTCAGTGCCCACCACACTTTGGTATGTTGAGGCAGGATCCTGATTTATTTACGGCTCTGGATCCTACCTGCTGCTACTATGTCCCACATAGGAAGCAGGTGTATTTGAGTCACAGCAAACACCAAATTACTAAGTCAGAGAAGGCAGTATGCCACATGGAAAGAATTCTGAGTTTAAAGTCAGAGAACATGGGACTCTTTTTGTCTCCCCTGAAAAGGAAAGGGAAGGGGAAAGGTACAGAAACAAAGCACCAAATCCAAGGTCATTGTCTTCCATCTACCTATTCATTTTCTTGCCCTTGAAATCAATCAATCAATCTATCTGTCTGTTTATATGTGTGTATATATAAATGAAACTGGTCACATACATGCATGTATATATATATATATACATATGAAACCAGCCATAAACATATATGTATGTGTAAACACATACACACAGTATACATACATAATTGGCCACACATATATATACCTATAAACATACATATACACACATATATACATCTGTACATTTTCACACATATACCTACATACATACATATATATGAACATATATACACCTATGCATATATATATATACACCTATACATACACACATATACCCATATACATACATCTGTGTGTGTGTGTGTGTATGTGTCCAGTAGCAAGATGATTTGCAAATATGTAACCCAACCCCTGAAGCCCATTGGTGTGAGGTTCTCTCCTCATTGGTGGAAATCCATGCCCTCCTCTGTTCCTTGGGCAGGTTTTTTACCTCCTTGGTCTTCAGTTTCTTCATCTGTAAAATGGGAGTGTTGGACCCAATGGCCCTCTTCAGCTTTTAGATTCATGATCCTATAAACTCTTTTATATTAAAATAAAATAATAGGTACTAGGGAAAAAAATCAATCATTGCATCTCAAATTTTGTTCATAAATTTATATGAAGACCTTTCCTGATTTACATGTATAACTATGTTATTTATGTTGTAAAATTATTTTGTCTTATATTTAAAATGCTACAGATTAGCAGACCCAAAGTTATACCCAATAAATTCATAATAGTGACAAAGTGGGCTGGAATTATCAACATAGGTCAGAGAGCCCTAGGTTCAAGTCTTGCCTCTGACATATTCTAGCTGTGTAACCCTGGGATCATCATTTGACCTCTTTGTGCCCTATTAGTAATTATTATAATTTGAACTCTCTAAGTAACTCTCTAAGACTGTAAGTTACTGCCTTTAAAAAAAAGTAGTAGGCTGACATGCAGAAGGAGAATGAGATTTCTCTTTTGTTGCTCCAGAAGACAAGACCAGGTCCTAACTAGGACACAATGACAGATTCTGGCTTGACATTGTTGTTCAGTCGTTTCTTTTCTGTCATGTCCAACTCTTCATGACTCCATTTGGGGGTTTTCTTGGCAAAGTACTGGAGTAATTTGCCATTTCCTTCTCCATCTCATTTGACAGATGAGAAAACTGAGGCAAACAGGGTTAAGTGACTTGCCCAGGGTCACACAACTAGTGTCTGAAGCCAGATTTAAAATCAGGTCTTCCTGACTCTAGGTTTGGCATTCTATCCAGTGCACTACCTAGTTGCCCTTGCTTGATAGAACTTACTAAATCTTCCCACATTTTAGTTTCCTCATTTGTAAAATGAGATAATTGGGTTAGAGGTTTCTGAGGTCCCTTCCAGCTCTAGATCAGTGATACTCTATGCCCTAAGAAAAATAAATAAAAGTTATGGACAGACAAATTTAGGCTCACTATAGAAGAAACATTTCAAATTATAAGATCTGCCCCAAAGGGTGTAGGGAAGCAATAGGATCCTTGTACCTGGAGGTCTTCAAATGGAGGCTCAGGAGCAATTTACCACAGATTCTGTGGAGATCTCTTTGGGTCCTTATTAGTCAATATGGCCTCTGTGGTCCTTTCTCTAGAGATTCAGAAGGAGAGCTATTTTGACTGCTCTCAACCAGATATCCTCACAATAGAAAAAAAAATAGGGAAAGAAACACCTTCTGAAGTGACCTTTTAAAGCTTTCCAAAAGAGGCATTGCCAAAGAACGTCTCCTTTCACAGAGCTAGAAATAAAAAGCTGCTAACAGAAGAAAAATAGTCAATGCATAGGAAAACTAAAGATATTGTAAAAGCTTTGTACTGAAAAAGACCTTCATGGTCCCCTAATCCACTCTCACACCAAGTACAGGAGTCTTCTTTGCAACTTCCCTGAAAAGCGACCACCTAACCTATGTTCAAACACTTTCTTTGATAGAGAGGTCACTCACTTACAAAATAGCTCGTGGTTGGACCTCTTGGGCTTACCTGCTAAACTATACTAGATCAGCATCTGTTTACAGGCTACCCTGGCAGCAAAATTCCAAGGGCTTTTTGAATTCAAGAACTTCTTACCAAAACACAGTTTCTCAGCTCCAGGTCTTTTTGTCTCCCTTGCAATGCGATGGGATGGGGGGAAGGTACAGAAACAAAGTACTGCACCCAAGGTCATTGTTTTCCATCTACCTACCCACTTTCTTGCCCTTGATCTATCTGTCTTTCTATCTATCTATCTATCTATCTATCTATCTATCTATCTATCTATCTATCTATCTA
>NW_020954737.1:636272-1061822 GCF_900497805.2 Vombatus ursinus
CTATCTATCTATCTATCTATCTATCTATCTATCTATCTATCTATCTACTATCTATTTGTATCTTGATTTAACCTCAACCTCAAAGTCCATTGGTGTTAGATTCTCTCCTCATTGGTGGAAATCAATGCCCCATGCCTGTGTGAGGAACAGAGTAGAGCTGGCAAGGGGGGAAAAGAAGAGAGTTACAGTCTCTAGTCAGTCTCTGGGCTCTTCTAGGGTTCAGTCACTTTTAATAGCTAATAGCTATCATTTAGGTAGCACCTACCATGTGCCAGGCATTTTTAAGTTATCTCATTTGATCCTCACAACCCTGAAAGATAGGTGCTAATCTCAATTTTACAGATGAGGAAGCTGAGGCAGACAAAGGTTAAGTGACTGGCCTAGGGTCACACAAGGTCACAGCAAGTAAGGGTCTGGAACTTGATTTGAACTTAGGTCTTCCCGACTCTAGGCCCAATGCTCTATCCACTGAGCCATCTAACTGATTTTTGGCTTCTGGATTTCAACATTCACTTCCACAAGATTTTGAGTTAAAATTTTCTCCCCATCTCAAACCTCCTTCCACCCCAAGATGACATGCATTCTGTATACCCCTTCCCCTAATCTGCCCTCCCTTCTATCTCACCCTGCCCTTCTCTTATCCCCTTCTCCTTCTATTTTCCTGTAGGGCAGGATAGATTTCTATACCCTATTATTTCTGACTTCTAGAAAGAATATGGAGCATACAAACCCCACTTTAGGTGGCTAAGGGGAGAGAAGGTCTGGGAAGAAGTCAACATGAGAGGAGCTGGCAGTTGCCATCATATCCCTATCCACAGCTTGCTATATACTAGAGCATGGGGAATTTCTCCAAGGGTGAGATCTGGGACTCTCTTTCTCTTAGTTGAGCTAAGTTACCTTGTAGCTAATGGGAAAACTAATTCAATCTGTATTATCTGGAATATATTCTCATATATATACTTTCTCTGACTTCTGTTTTGCTATCAACTTAGATAAATGGATTTCTTTACTGTTTGCTATGTGAGTTCACTCTGGAACTGTTACCTGGTGGGAAAGGAGTTAAGCCTTGGATATACAGCTTGAGGCCTTCCTTCCCCACTTAGAAATAGCAATCAGGAGTTTAGCTGAAACTGAAAAATTACATCCCCTAGACCAAGAATATTTAAAGGAACAGACAGCTGTGATGTTAGCCTGGTATTCCTTTCCTCTAAGGAGACCAGAGCAACCTCTGGCCCCAATCTCCTGCTTCTCTTCCTGGCAGGAATCAGTCTCCCTTTGAGAAGAGTGGGGATATAGAGGAGGAGATGCTAAAGATGTATCTCTTCTTGGCCCCCTTTGAACCACACAAGGACACATCCCTTGTTACAAATACATATTAGAACAATTTCACAAAATCATTTTCAAACAGTATTAATTCCACAACTTTCTCAATCCAGCCCTCACCTATCTTTTTGGGAGAGTCATTGTTTACAAAGGAAAGAATAATTGGTTTATAAGTAGAAGACCAAGGTTCACATCCCAGATCTGCCTCTTACTACTTTCATAGCCCTTTTGCGCCTCAGTTTCCTCATATGTAAAAGAAAGAGGTAGGACCAGATGGCCTCCATGATCCCTTTTAACTCTGTGTCTATGATTCTATAATACTAGTGCTTTTAAAACTTAACATCAATTGGGGTTTCCAATTAATACTTATACTTACCAAAAAAATCTTTTTTCAATAGGGAAAGCATGTTTTTCTCTGTGTGAGACAGACAGAGGCACAGAAAAGAGAGTGTTATTATTATTTTGAAATATTTTAGTACTGGATTTCTTATAATCTAATACATCAGTCTAATGAAATTGTTTTTCAAATGCAAATGAGACTGCAAATCTTTTCGAAGAAATAGAACTACAGTCCCTGCACCCTTTTGTTAGTTATGATTACTTGGTTATAATAGCATTTCCCTGAGAAAGAGTTTGAACTTTTCTCCCTGCCACCAGTGCCTTACAGATAAGAAGGAGTAGATTCCTGGGAAGGTGGGGCAGTCAGCAGACAGATTGCTGCTAGAGGAAGAAAAACGATTCTACCCTCCATCTCTGTGCCCTGGTCCTCTTCTGGAACCCTAATTTTCATGGATTACCTAAGGCATTTCTTCTATTAGCTCTTGCAGACGTTATATCTCTCTTCAAGTCTCCAATTCCATAGCTCTGTTTTTGGTCTCAGCAATGACCTCACCTCTTATTTAACTGAGAAGGCTGAGGGCATATAACCCAATCTCCCTCCTACTCCCTGTCTTCTTTGTGATATATGACAGTACCCACACCCTTTCACTCATTCTGCCCTTCAGTCTCCTAGGAAGAGAATTTACTTCCCTCTAACATTATTTTTTTCTGCATTTGCTTTAGTATTTATTCCCTTTCAATTCCTCAGGGCCCTTACTTTCTACTTATTTCATTTCTTTCCATCATTTTTAATCTGTCCCAGTCCACTAGCTCCTCCCCTTCTTCCTATGAACCAACTCAGGTCTCCATTCTTTTGAAAGATTCTTTAATTTTCATTGATATGACTTCCCTCAATTGTTAGTGCTCCACCACTCCAAAATTACTTTGTGTGTGAATACATATGCATATTTATGCATATATATACATATACATATCTATGCATATATACATATACATGTGCATATACCTATACATATACATACACATATGTTATATTTTACTTGTGGCACCTGAGAACATTCACTCCAACTCAGAGGGTAGGTCCCTCACTGGATTCAAAGTATTCTGTGGGTCTATGTCTAAAATAATACATCTTGAGTCCCTGCTAATATGTTTACCTTTTATTTTCAGCCAGAGGACACAATCAGTTCAAAGGAAAATTATTTTTATGAAATGGCATTTAAAATCAATGCAGCAACAAGATATTTCTCAAACCTGGGACAAACTCTCTGCTAAATAGAAAGCATCAATGGAAAGAGTAGATACACATGGAGGGACATATACATAGGGAACATATGTGGCCAGGATGCATACATAGAGGAATGAGCACATGGGGAACATGTGGCCAAGGCACACTTGTATAGGAGCAGCTAATGCCTTTGATACTGAAAGGCAAGGCAACTCATATCTTCTTGTGATGGTATTGCATTTGCCCAGGCTGCTAGTTTCATTATCTCCCTGCCAAATATTCCAAATATGTAATTGGTTGTCTTGGAGAGTGGGTAGGGAAGGAAGGGAGGGAAAAAAATTTAGAACTCAAAATCTTAAATATTCCTGGGACCAATAAACCATCCTTCACCTTATCCTGTAAAGGCCAACAGTGTTGACAGTCCTGAGCCTATATAGACTCAGCTGTGGATGCTCTGTGGGTCAGATTTTCTAGGTCTTGCCTCTCTCCACTGCACCCCCATATTGTTTCATTCTGTTTGGTCTAGAATCTCACGGCATTAGGGGTAGTAGCTGCACAAAAGAAGGGACCCATGCTTATCCCATGTTATCATCTACAAAAAGGGGGGGATATGTTAAGTATTGAGGGTCCTTGATGTAAAAGTCCATGGGAGTAGGACTCCCCAGTCACACCTCTTTCTAAGTCTTGGTGGATGAGCTAACAGATTTGTTCTGCTGCCCAGGTGGCCACCTTAAACTCAGTTTTCAAAGTACTCTTGGAGGTAGACATTGATTTATTCTGTGATGTCTTGGCCCCCATCAAAGTGATCCTTAATCTCCCTTCCTCCCACCCACCCCCAGACATATTAGAGGCATTGGGCTCCAGTCAAAAGCTGTGACTCTTGTCTATGTCCTTGCTTGTGGATGGGTTAGCTGAGCAACATCACTCTACCTTGGACAGTGGAAGTTAAACCAGTATTGGGAAAGATGGGGTTGGAACATCCTCTTGCCCAAGTCCAGTTGTTTGTGCTTCTAAAATATGTGGGACCTGAACATGAAAAAAAAATAGAATTTAATCCTAAATGAAGGATAAAACTGAAGAGATGACAAAGTGTGAACTATTGTTTGAAGGCAACTGATTGGACACAGGAACTCCTGGTGATTGGCTGATTGAGGATTCACCTTCACTTGACCTATGAAAGCAAGCTGGTCACGTTCTCGGGGGACCTCTTAAAGATTTGCTATTTTCTTCCAGAGTGTAATAAGAAAGGAAAGGGGTTATTTCTCCTCCTCTCCTCCCCCTGCCCACCAGGGGCAGTAATGGCTGCTTGCAGCAAAAGTCACATGTATGAAGTCACACTTGTATGAAGCCTAAGAAGAGAATTCAAATTCACTATTCTTAAGCACCAAGCTCCTGAGTAGAGAAATGGCTAATTTTTAAAGTTCCTTTGAATTCTTAATGTGAGCTCAACATCCAGATTTCTACAGAGAGAAAAAGAGTTCCTGGTGTAGTACGGGCTCTAAAGCTACTCCCAATCCCCACTCATACTGGCAGGCTCAGTCTCTAAAGCTTGGCTACTATATCTTTCCTTAGGATTACAAGAGTATACATGAGGGGTTGAGGAATGGTTTTCTGAAACTATAGCTCATGAGTCTGTACTAGTATATTTTTCTTCATAATTATATCAGTTGTTGTCAATTAGTCAGCCAGACTTAATGAGTTTTTAGTTAGGAAGATTTATTAGGGTGGTATAATAATAACAATAGCATAAAACATATACCCTACCAAGTCAGTGGCATGATCTCCCACAAGTACATAGGGGAAAGTGGGCTCAATCTTAGAGAATACTTGTAGCACAGAAATGACTAGCAACCCTAGAGCCATCTTTTGTCTCAACTTTTACCCAGCCCTCAGTCATTGAATGGGTGTGGCCTCAGACAAACTGAGACATGGGAAAGACCTTAATTTAGAAAGGCCAAGGTCTCCCACTGCACTGGGGCCATCACCAGTCATCTTGACCTTTGTCTTGCCACTGGACTCCAATGCCTCTGGAGGAGAGAGTGAGGATGATGACTTTGTGCAGCTCTGCCTCATTTGTATCCAATTTACTCACAAGTCAAAACATCACTCTTCTGATGTCATTGATCTTCTTCAAGAATGAAGGACAAACAACAACAACAACATTGGGGAGATATTAACTGATAATCGATAGTGGGGGACACATTGGATAGGAGTTCAAAAGCCATAGAACTGAAGAAAGTTTAGCCCTAGAACACTGAGAGGCACAGTAACTTCATTGGAGGACCTGACCTGTTAGTGTAAGTGGGATTTGGGAAAATGAGTCCAGAGCCTTTGTGTTCTCTACCACAATTTAATTGTATATAATCATTTCAGATAATTATTTTTATTCCCTCTGTTGTGAATTCACCATGTTCATTTTTTATTTTGATAATTTTATTTTCATCCCTCTTTTTTGATCAGGTTAGCAAAAAGGGTTTATCAATAGTTAGTCTTTCCAAAGAGCCAGGTTTTATTTATTATTTCTATAGTCTTTTATTTCACACACTGTTATTATCTTGTTTTCTGATAATTTTCAATATTTCTTATTTTTGAAATTTCAGGGAGGTTGTTTATTTGTTGATTCTCTAAGTTTTTCAAACTGAATGCTCATTTCATTGACCTCTTTTTTCCATTTTTGTTAATGCATGTTTTCAAAGTGATATTTCTTCCTCTGAGGACTGATTTAGTTACATTGCAGAAATGTTGGTATATTGTCTCATTGTTATCATTCTTTTTCACATAATTGTTCATTGTTTCTGTGATTTGTGCTTTGAGTTTTCATATGTTTTTAAATGAGCAAGCCCTAGATATAGGGGGAAAAATCCTCTGTTTATGAACTCAAATCACGATTATTAATTTTTAACAATTTAATTTAATAATTTGTTTTTGAAATAAAATACTTTCCAATTACATACACATATATGTGTGTATGATGAACACACACACACACACACACACACACACATATATATATATGTATATATATATAAAAGCCAAGGTTAATTCTATATTAACAACATCAACAAAGTCAAAGGATGAGAGCTTTGTTCTGGCATTGAAGGTACCTCTCTATATAAAGTATAAAAATTCCCATTAACAACATATTTGAGAATTATTGATTCAGTCCTGGGGCTAGCAATAATCCTGGTTCATGTCCTTGAATTTAGTCTTTAAGACAGATAGATACCAATGGAGACATGGAGAGAACCAGAATTTAGATAGGCAGAGAGAAGTTGATTGGACACACACGGATGTCAGTTCCCTGGAGAAAAGTCTATACTCCTATGCAGTCCAGAAGCCATGTGGCCTTGGAAGGGGCCCAGAGAAGACGGTGGAAGGATACAGAGGTAGAGTGGTAAGAAATGTCTGGGCCAAGCTGGACATTCAAGGAATTTGAATAGTGCCTGAGTATAGGAGGAGTTCCTGGTCTAGGTCTGGGACAAAAACTCCTGGATATAGAGGATGTGTTCCTGGACAAGACCAAGTCCAGAAACAAATGGAGCAATTCCTGGATAAAGGAAGACCCAGAGCTGAGAAACAGCAAGGGACTGAGTCACTATATGGATGAGCATCTTACCTTTTATTAGTACTGTGATTCATGCAGACTGTGTAGGTCTAGGGAAAGGGATTGACTCCCTAGTTACCCCAACTATTTTCCTCTTGTTAAAAAAACAAATAACCATGGGGCAGCTAGGTGGCACAGTGAATAGAGCACTGGCCTTGGAGTCAGGAAGACCTGAGTTCAAATCCGGCCTCAGACACTTGACACTTACTAGCTATGTGACCCTGGGCAAGTCACTTAATCCTGTTGCCTAGCCCCCTCCCCCCAAAAAAATTAAAACCCTCAACACTAAGGTATTACTACATGTCAGCAGGACCGTACAGGCAGGAGAACTGTTCTGGAGACTACAGGGTTCATAATATGGGTAGTTTGCTTGATGCCCTAATAACACTGAGTATCTTCCCTTGCCTACTAGAATTGTTGTTCAGTTGTTTCAGACAGCTCCGACTCTTTGGGATCTGATTATGGGGTTTTCTTGGCAAAGATACTAGAGTGGTTTGCCATTTACTTCTCTAGTGGATCAAAACAAACCGAGATGAAGTGACTTGCCCAGTCACACAGCAAGTTAAGTGTTTGAGGCCAGATTTGAACTCAGATCTTCTTGATTCCAGGTCCAGTGCTCTATCCATTGAGCCATCTAGCTGCCTACTGCAAAAAGAATAATAATTTTAATTGATTATGGGCTCAGGTTTTGTGCTTTTAGTTTTCTTTAGGATCAAATAAAGCCTATCCTATATTTGTTGCTGTGTTTGTCTGGGTGCTTGCATAGGGACTGAGAACTCTGCCTTTTCTGTAGAAGCTTAGATTTGAACTAAATTGTGATGCTCCCAGGGGAAAGCCAAATGTGCCTGAGACTCTTGTGAGAAGTTCCAAGACTGAAGGAAACTATCTCCCTAAACGGGAAAGCCAAATGTGCCTGAGACTCTTGTGAGAAGTTCCAAGACTGAAGGAAACTATCTCCCTAAACCCAGAGCTTCATTGCTAGGACACAGGTTTAATATGTGTAATAAAGTACTAATAATAACAATAGCTAATATTTGCATAGCACTTTAAGGTTTGCAAAGTGCTTTACATATGTTAACTCATTTGATCCTCACAACAATCCTGTGAGGCAAGCATTATCACCTACATTTTACAGATGAGGAAACTGAGGTAGATAGAGGTTGAATGACTTGCTTAGGGTCATATAAGCTAATAAGGCCAGCTTTGAATTTGTCTTCCTCCTTCAGGACTTCAAGACCCATGCTCTATCCACTGCTCTTAGAGAAGGAGTCAAACTTATTCTGGAGGAAGCTCAGACTGTGAAGGAGGTGAGGTTCTAGCTTCTTCGTCCAGTGAGAAGATCAGAGGTACAGATAAAAGAAACAGAGAAGGGAGGATATGCTTTAGGAGGAGGATTGCTGCTTTATATTGCTTACTCATAAAAAAATTCCCCAAATCAAAAAACAAACAAACCCAAAACTAAAGAAATTTACTTGAATTGCTTCCTTGATCATATTGTTCTTGATGATGTGTTAAGTTCAAAGGTATTATCAACCTGTAACTGTAAATGGACTTAAAAAAAAAAAAACAAGCAAGGGACAGGCTGATTGGAACAGTGACTCAAAGTTTATTTTCCCAAGTTGTTCAAAATGACAGTGTGTTGCAAATGAATGATTTGACTTTCATTTCCTTTGCTTTGTTTTGGTAGCAAATACATTTATTGGAAGGAAAAAAGCCAATTAGTGGTATGTGTCTGTTTCCATTTTATGTAAGAAATGCTGATGTGGTCATTTCCTAGGGTTTTCTTAGATTCTAGTCCAAAGTTCAAGCTATATCATATTGCTAGCTGTGTTATTCTTAGCAAGAGAGGGTGAAGTCTGGAAAGAGAGGACTGGATCTGAAGCCAGTTTAGGACTTGCCCCATCCATGAGCAGTGAAAACAGTGACAATACAATAACCAAAAGACCCTGCCAGTTCATGCTTACATTAAGAAACACATTTCGTTGGGGTCTATTTTCTGTTGGATGAGATGACAATTAATGTCTTGGGTGGCCAAACCCTCTATAGCACTCCATGACGCTCAAACAGGGTGTGAGGATACCTGATTACTCACTAAACTGGTTTGCTCATTCCATACCTTCAGAACTATTTCTTTTCTTGAATTGATAGAATATTTCTTAGCTCCCTCCACTTACAACCACTCATATTTAGTGACATATTTCCAGTGCCCCTCCCAGATCTGTGCCATTTGCAAACTTAATGAGCATGCTTATTATGTTTTATCCAAGTCATTGATAAAAATGTTAAAAAGCACAAGGCCAAGCATAAATCTCTGGGTTACCCCGCTGATCTCCTGTCATGTTGATATTGAATCATTAACAACTACTCTTTCAATTTGGCTATCCATATAATTCTGAATCCATCTAATTGTATTATTATTTTATTTTATCTCTCTGTCTTCTCTCTAAAAATAGCATGAGAGACTTAATTGTACATATATATAAAACATTCTTCTATATCTACTATCAAAAGAGGGAATTAGTTTAGTCTGGCATGACCCATTCACCAACCATCATCTTAAGTGATCTGTTCTAGAATTTTCACATTAATTGAGTCAAGCTCACTAGCTTGTAGTTTGTAGATTGTTTTCTCCCTCCTCCCACTCCTTTTTCAACAACCAGGATGACACTTGTACTTCTCCAATCTTGCGTTACTTCTCCCATTTTCCACGATCTTTCAAATATTACTGACAACAATCCATCTGCCAGTTCTTTCTGGACTCAAAGATGGAGTTCATCTAGGCTATGTGACTTGACTTCATCCAGAGCAACTAGGTGCTGTCATATTATTTCCTTATTTATCTTGATGTATCAACTTTCTGTTAGCAGTCTTCTTCCATCATTTCCAACTGCAGAGGCCGTTGTGAGAGAACACAAAAGCAAAGTGAAAATGGAGTGGCTCTCTCTTCTCTGTGTTGTCAGTTATCAGTGCCTCATCCTCTGCAAGCAAAGGTCCTATTCCTTCTTTGATCATCCCTTTTCTCCCAATATAGAAGCAAAACAAGCCCCTTTTTGTTGTCTTTAGCTTCCCTTGCCAGTATCAGCTCAACCTGAGCTTTAGCATTCCTTATGGTATTTTTACATGATTGTTCTATGTTCTTCCTTTAGTTCTGGATTACTTGCAATTATTTTTGTCTTCTGTACATTTCTTGTAAAAATTTAAGTTGGTTGGTGAGTTCCCTGTTTGTCTATATCAGTCTTTTCAGACAAATTCCACTATTCCTCTTCATTGGCATTGTTTCCCTTGGTGTCTGCACAAGCAGACATCTTGAGCATCTCTCAGCTCTCCTGGGCTCATTTGTCCTGTAATGTTTTCAGTCTATGGAATCCTATCTATCCTTCCTCTGAACCCATTAGAATTGACTTTCTTAGACTTGAGGGTACGTATCTAACTGTGTTCAGATTTCCTCTCTGTTTTGGTCACAAACCCTAAAGGAGAGTGGTCACTTTCTCTCTCACTGTCCTTTCACCTAAGGTTTGCATCACTTTATCTCCAGACAACAGTTCTTTCTATTAGTGAGGATCAGATCCAGAATAGAATTTCCCTTTGTTGTTTCTATCACATTTTGAAGGATTAAATCATCTTGAAGGCAAATCAAGAATTTATTAGCTTTATTAGCTGCTCGGTTTTTGGCAGAGAAAGCTCAAGCAGATGTCTAGAAAACGGAAGTTCCCCATCACTACAATATCATGCCTTTGTTCCAGGCTTGCGATCTGCTCCCTAAACTCCTAAGCTATTTCTGCTTTCTTTCTTGCTGTGTTTGTAGTATACTCCAATGACAAAAATCACTTCTGTTTTTCCCTCCATTGACCTTTAAACAAATATTCTCTTGTGCTTCTTCTTTCCCATTCCCAGATTTCCTCACAAGTATACCTTTTTTAATAAACAACGTTACTGTCCTACTCTACTTTTACCTATCCCACTCCTTTTTACAAAGGTATATTCATCCAGAGCCATGGCCCAGTCACAGGCTTCATCCCAACTCCCTTATGATACACATAAGGTCAAATTTGCCTCCTAACATTAAGACCTGGCATTCCCCTCATTTATTGCTTAAACTTCGGACACTTGTGTGTAGACGTTGGTGGTCGTTGGTTTTGGTACTGGTTCCTTTCTTGGATCTTGTGTCCTGTGAAGTCCTGGGCATCTGAACTGCTACTATCCTGACTTCTTTGTAGCTACTCTCTTAGGTATCTGACTTAGGGGATATGCATGGTATACATCAGCAACCTTCTCCCTCCTCCATCCTTTTTGTTTTAAAGCCCTTTTGATAGATTTGCAAGATACCAGGTAAATGCATTATGTTGGCCTTTTAAAAACTATTGACATTATACAAGATCTGATTTCCTCAGTTTCCTCCTCTTTAAAGTGAGGGGGTTGGACTAGTTGATCTCTAAGTTTCCTTTCATCTTGAAAGTATTCTATTACTCTAATAGTTCTTTCATCCCATAAGACTATTTCCCATATTTTTGTAGAATCTATGTCAAAAGAGTTGATTTATGTATTTTTATACATGAATCCTTGGTATAAGCATTTGGGTATGGCACTACTTGCTATTAGTTGTAGATTTAAAAAAAGTTTTTTTTTTTTTAAAGTTCCATATTTTATTCACTTTGCTACCCTTTCTGGACATAGGGTATGCATTTAATCATTCCAGCCTTATTGATTCCTCTAGAATGCAACCTCTTGCTTGCTAGACCAAGAACTTATCTTGCTCCCAGTTCTGATCCCTTATAGCCAGCCTAGCTGACCATACCTCTTTATGACAACTCAAACCTCAACAATAGCACCTCATATTCATGAAGCATTTAAAAATTTTAGAAGCATTCTCATATGCATTATTTAATTTTATCTTCATAACAACCCTTTGCAATAAATTAGATGGAAATTATTTTAATGTAGATTATGTAGATGAGAGAAACTACCTCAGAAAGGATAAGTGACTTACCCCTAGTCACATAGTTACTGGGGCTAGAACCTTGGCCTAATTTCTTTTTTTTCCCCCACAGGTAACAAGCATTTATTAAGCATTTGTGCTAGGCACGGTGCTAAGTGCTGGTGACACGAGAACAGGCAAAAAACAAAAACAGAACTCAACAATTCATAGTCCTACTTCCAAGGGGTATTTTACTCTAATCAGGGTGCTAGGGGTACCAGGTTTTTGCAATCACATAGTATGCCTATTTGGTATAGTTCTGTTCACTACTTGGTACACAGCTTCAAGGGAATAGAGGGGATCAAAATGTTATTTGAGCCCAATGTAATTTTGTTCAGTCTTACAGAAATCTGTGTAACAAAATATTGTTCTCAAGGACATATGAGTACCCCCTTATTAGTTTCTCTACCTAATATACATATATATACACACATATATACTACACGATACTATACATACATACATACACATATATGATATAAGATTCTTGAAAAGCAAGTTCAGGCCTGAAGTTCATTAGAAGCAGCATGGCTGAATGGCAAGAATGCTGGATCTGAAGGATCTTTTTTTTTTTTGGCCTAATTTCTATTCTAGTTTTCTTACTCTATGATGCATTAGCCCTGGCTATTATAATTTCAGAATTGGTCTTTTAGGGATAATTCTATTTGTAAGTTCCCAAGAGATACAACTTTGTACCCTTTACACTAATTCAACTATTATAATTATAGCTTAATCTAACCCTGGTCTTATGAAAATATTTTTATTAAAATGTCCCTTTTGAATTCACAATGGACCCTATACGGAAATTATTCCACTCTCAGGGTAGCAATTGTACCGGAGCTAATAGGATTGTTCTCTTTAGGGATCTTCTGCTTGTAGGTTTCCAAGAGGTACAACTTTGTACCTTTTTCATTAACTGAACTGTTATACTTATACCTTAATCTAACCCTGGTCTTATCAAGAAAGTTTTAGTAGAATATCTTCTTTGAACTCATGCTGAATTTAATATTGGAATTATTCTCCTTACAGGGCAACAATTGTTCTGGAGCTAATAGGATTATTATCCTCTTAGATATCTTTCTGTCTATATATTCCCAAGAGGTATAATTCATACCTTTCTCACTAACTCAACTGTTATACCTTAATCTAACCCTGATCTTATCAAGATAATTTTATTAGAGTGTCCCTCTTAAACTCATGAAGAATCTTATATTGGGATTATTTTCCTCTGAAGGTAAGAAGATTTTAATACAACTGTAGGATTTAGAGCTGGAGAGGACCTTTAAGATCATCTGACCCATTTCTTTCATTTTAAAGATAAGGAAATTGAGGTCTGGAGAGATGAAGTGTCTTTCCCAATGTCACCAACTTAATAAGCAAAACAAATGGCATTTAAACTCAGGTCCTCCATCTTCATATCTACTACTTCTGGATAGCTTAGCATAAAAATCTGCTCCAGATTAATTGATTTTCTCTAATGACAGATAATTTTCCATACTCACTTCCTGCTAAGTGGTTCAGGAAGGCCTGAACTTGCTTTTCAAGAATCTTTATTAACATTCTGACCCCTAATATTCCAATGTTTTTCTCTCATGCAGAAGGAAAGAGCCATAGGAAATGTTGTTAGAAGGATAACACAGACCTCATTTAGTCAAAGTTTATCTGATTAAGACTTTATTTTTCACTTTCTTTTTAAAAAGGATTTAAACAAATTTCCCCCTCCCAAAGTTTTCTATCTGAAACCTTCCAAGTGGGAGTAATTTGAGACTAACATAGAATAATCCTCTCTTAGCAACACCTTAGCAACAGTTTCAATTCAGGTACCTTGGATGCAGATTATTCCAAAGTTACTTTATTTTTTAATAGTTTGTACCTCTTGCTCCAAATAACTTAGTAAAATTTAGAGAGGCCAACTAAACCTGTAGTCAGACAACCTGGATTCAAGTCCCAACTCTTCTACTTACCATGATGTAGGTGAAGAGTGAAAAGTTTTAGGAAATACGTAATAGTCCCCTAAAACCTTCCAAATGTTTTAAAAAAACCCCTCTGATATCCATAAAACTCACTTGTGACAGGCTCTCTCTGCCCTGGATGAAACCCTTCTTTGGCACCTGGGTTGAACTTTTCTAGAAATGTTCATTCTTGGGGGATGGGCCTGGAGGTGGGGCAGGTACAAGCAGCTAGTCCCTGGTAGTTTCCTTGACTGAGATATGAGAGATGGGGAACCAGTCAGATACCCCCTGCATGAGATTTGACCCCTTCTGGCTTTTACCTGTGTCAAGGAACTTCCCTAGGGTGGAGGTAATGATGCACCCAAGGGTTGCCCCTCTACTATTCCAAAAGCTTTGTGGCCATGGCCAAATCACTCCACTGATATTTTTTGCCACCTGCAAAATGAGAATATGATACTCATGCTACCAGCCTTATGGGGCTATCGTGAGGCTAAAATGAGCTAAAGGCGATAAAATCAATATCCATAACAGCTCTGATTATTTTCCTGTCACTATTAATGACTATATCAATTTTGGGAACAGAGATTAAAGGTCATTTATGATGGTCCCTAAAATAATGACCAACAAGTCATGGTCTTAGAATATCTATATTTGTTAAAGAAGTAGGAATTATTATAGGTTTTCTGTATTTTGACTTCATATCAATTTATACCATAGCTAAGAAAATTTTCTTCACATTTTTTTATGAAGTCACTACCCTGAGAAGTACTACATTACATGATCTGAATATCTTTAGTCTATGAACTGAATATCTCAGTTTAAAAAAAAAATCACATTAGACCGTATAGTCAAATGGATATAGTGATGTACTGGTGATGATTTCCTTTTATAGAATTAATTCTGAAATGTTGCCCAACAATTCCTTCTAATTCTGTTCTACTTTGAACTTTATAACTTATTCGGAAAAGCACAGATTGTACCTACTCTCTCTTCTGGAAGTTTTGCAATGGCCTTTGGCCCAAAGCCACAAAGTTCTGACCTGCAATCTTGACTGAGTGAGGTACTCAGAGCACATCTAAGCAGGCAGTTGGTTGGGTGGGGTGGGGCATGGGGTGGGGAGGGAGTTGGCTGATACTTCTGTTGTTTGCTTGATTTTTGCTCTTGTGCCTTTGGGGATCACTTCTGTAAGAGGGATTACAAAGGAAGCAGAAGGCAGTTCTGTGATCATTACTTGTGTGTTGGTGGAGTGAGAAAGAACAATTTCTAATTTCTGCCAGTAAAATCTTTTCTGTTCCTGCTCATTCTGGCAGTAGTCGTCTTTTCAGTTTTTTTGGTCTTCACCGCCCCCCCCCCCAGCCTTAGAGATGCTTACATTAGTGTGCATGCTGGATTGGTGTGGGGAATGAGGAAGGCTCTTTTCTATTTTTTCCCCTTTGGTACCATTAACTCCTCCTTCTATTTAAAAAACAAACAAACAAACAGGAAGCTAGGTTAGTTTTGCAACATCCACAAGATCAAAGTAGTTATGCTCCAGAATTCAATAAATTGAATGTCCAATTGAGGGATTGCTTACAAGGGGACTGTCTTAACTAAAGACAGAGAGAGACATTTGACTTTTAATGGTTGAAGGAGCACAGGAAACCAAGGAAAAAATCAGGGTTAATTAAAAAAACAAATTTGGGAGGGGGCAAGTTGCAAACCTTTTATTTCACGTGTATCCTCTAGTATAATAATGAGGAGAGACTTGATGATGTAGGTGAAGAGTGAAATATTTTAAGAAATATATAATAGTACCCAAAAACCTTCTAATTGTTTTTTTTTTTTTTTAAACTCTTTAATACCCGTAAAACTCACTTGTTTCCTCTGGCTTTCTCTGGCACCTGGCCTTGATCCCTTCTAGAAATTCCAGTGCTTGGGAAGTGGAGATAGAGGTGAGGCAATCTGTATTAGCTAGGCTCTGATAGCTCCCTTGACTGGGAAATGAGAGATGGTGAACCAATCAGGCACCTCTGAGAGAGATTTTGCCCCTTCTGCCTTTGCCTGTGTCAAGGAGCTTCCGTAGTGTGGAAGTAATAATGAACTCATTCCTATAGCAATAATCACCCTCTACTACTCTCTGTCTAGGAGGAATAGTGTGACAGAACCTGGATGCGCTGAGTCCATATGGTGGCCTCTTAAAGGACCATGGCTGTTCATCTTCCTCCTCAAGACCATTGCACCTAAGATCCAGAAATTCCTCCTCCAGCACTGAGACCAATTGTATCCTTCCCCCTCAAGTGCCAGGTCTGGTCCTCTCTTCCATTGCCTCCTTTCCTTCATAACTCTGCTCCAAGATGGGAAGGCCTTAAGCCCTCCCTCAGGACAGTTAAGTGGTACAATGACTAGCTAGACCTGAAGTCAGGAAAACTCATCTTCCTGAATTCATATCTGGTGTCAGACACTTAGTAGCTGTGTGACCCTGGTCAAGTCACTTAACCCTGTTTGCCTCAGTTTCCTCATCTGTAAAATGAGCTGGAGGAGGAAATGGCAAACCACTCCAGTATCTCTGCCAAGAAAACCCTAAATGGGGTCATGAAAAGTAGAATATGATTGAAATGGCTGAACAGCAACAATATTCCCTTGTGTAATTTAAAACAAACCAATAAAAAGGTTTAATAAAAATTCCTTTTATCATTCACTGATTGATTTTATTCTTTTGTGAAAACTTCCTTAAGACTGAAGACTTCTATAAAGGACTAGGACAAAATGCTGGAAGTATTTATTTCACCAACAATCTGTGATCATTTCAATGATTCTCACCCACACCCTTGCTTCCAGCCCTCATTTACTCCCACCTGCTTATCCATTCACCATTTTCTATCCAACTAACCATTCCCCACCCTCCCTGGCGTCAGACACTTAGTAGCTGTGTGACCCTGGTCAAGTCCTCTCTTCCATTGCCTGAGGAACCCACTCAATGTATTCTTCTGACTGTACATATTTGTATTTCTGTGTGTGCATGTCAATACATGCATTTGTGGGTGCTTTAACTATTGAGTGAATAGCCCTCAAGGAGACTAATTGTCCTGGATTTCAGATTGGAGAGCATTAATACACCATGGAGTTCAGAGGAGCACCAGAGAACCCAAGGATATATGACAAAAGGCAATAGTAATTGGTGCACAGCCATGAATCCCAGACACAAATGGTAGCTATGGTTCTTCCCTCTCATCCTCAATGTTCCAAGCTGTTCTTCAAGCCTTCTGTCCATGCAGGAGTTCAAGGGTAGGATACAATGGATCCATCAATATGGTATTACCATGTGTATTTGTGTTTGCCATTCTGTTCGGGCCCTGACTCAGATGAATGGAGAGAGGGCATAGCTAGCACACTATTGCCACAGAATGTTATCTTAGGGACAAAATCACTCGCTAATGTCCCATACATTTCTTTTCTCACAGACTTCCTAAACTTATGCTATATTTTGGCCTTGAACTTGTAGCTTCAGACTATTCCACGGCATGGCTCAGCCCAGCACTCTGAAATGGTTACCTCTGGAAGTTTTTGACTTGGAACTTGGCACAGCTTTCTGCTTATATTTTCAAATCATGTCTTTGCTTTCACCTTTTTGCATTGGGATGTTCTTTTCCTCTGAATCTTTTTTGTCCAAAACCTGTGATTTCGTCAATGTAGCAAAAGTGGAAATACTCTCTACCCATGAGGATTGACAACTGTCTTGCACCTTACAATTTTAGAGAATTGCCTGAGGTACTGAGACATTAAGTGACTTGTCCAAAATTCCCCAGCCAGCATGCATCAGAGGGACTGGAACCTAGGTCTTCCTGATTCTGAGGCTACCTCTTTATCCATTGTTCTGTGCTGCTTCTCAGCTGCAGATACTAACACAAAATATACGTCTTAAGAAATTGTTACTCACTCCTAATTATCGGCTCCATACACTAATGGAAGTTCCAACCCACTGAACTCCATGCTGCCTTTTAACACAAAAGATATGCCTTGTGGAATTGTTAATCACCCTTTATCATTGGCCCCATATCATGGGAGGGAGGAGGTGAGGAGGAGGGGTGCTCTAACCCACTGAACTCCATACTGTCTCTCAACTATAAATGCTGACACAAAAGACCTACCTTAAGGAATTATTAATCACCCTCCACCACTGACCCTTAACCCTAATAGGGGCTCCAACACGCCGAACTATAAGTATTATCTGAGAGCTAAAACAAATCCTGTTAAAGTTGCTGAGGGTTCTGTGCCAAGGTGAAAGTCAATGTTCTCTGGGTAAGGCCTCTTCTTGCTTGACTGTTTCCACATAATATTACCCTATGGGAGCCAATGGTAACCATGATCACACCACGTTGTATCAACATTAGTCATTTTCCATTGTGAACCATCAGAGAAAGCAAGTGATGGATTGTATAACTTGCTTTGTATAGTCTCTAGTACAGCTGCATATGAAGATGGGTGTTTAATAAGTAGTATACAGTGATACATGGGCGAGTATGTTTATGAGATTACTTTTTTTCTGCCATGAAAAGCAGAGGATTTGGCTGAATTTTAAGGTTTCAAACTTTCTTTTTTGAAAACCATGATATTTCCAAATTAGGTGAAAAACCGCTTTAACAGAATAAGAGGAAAAATTGGCCACAATCTAGTTCTCCTTGTATTCCTGATGATAAGTGTATTCAGAGCAACTGTTCTATTTATTCTCAGTCCAACAGTTCATTGAAAAGTTTTGCAGGCAAATGAAAAGTGGTACTTGAGTTATGTCTTAAAGGGAGTGAAGTATTCTTTGAGGCAGAGATGAGGAGTGAGTGTCTTTCATGCATGGGGGAGCAATAGACAATACAAAAGCACAGAGATGGGAGAAGGAGTCCTGTGTTTGAGGAACAGAGGATGTTACTTTGCCTGCACCACAGAGTATGAGAAGGGAAGTAATATATAAGGAGGTTTGAAAGATAGGTTGGGGTCAGACCAGGAGAGACTTTAAAACAAAATTAGAGAAGTTTATATTTTATCCTAAAGGTAATAGGGAACCACTGGAATTTATTGCACAGAGAAGTGATATTTATGATATTTATTGTAATATTTCATTTTTATATCACCTTCATTTCTAAATATATCTGTCCCCCCTCCCATATTCAGAGAACCATCCCCTGTAATCACAGATTTAAAAGAATGAGAAAAAAAATAATTCAGTAAACCTAACCAAACTTTCACCTCAGTGGCAGTATATATAAGTTTCCACATATAGATATTATTTGGCAACTGTGTGGATATATTGGTGTAGAAAGAGACTTGAGTCAGGGAGGGTAGGTAATGATCTATCAGGGAGTCAGGGACATCAATCAAAAGGCTATTGCAATGGTCTACATGAGAGATAATGAAGACCTCAAGCAGAGTGGTGGCTGTGCGGGTGGAGAGAAGAGGTTAAGGTTACACATGTCAAAGGCAACTAGGTAGCATAGTAGATAGTGTGTGGGACCTGAGATCAGGAAGTCCTGAGTTCAAATCTAGGTTTAGACACTAACTGTGAAACCCTAGGTAGGTCACTTAACTGCTGTCTGCCTTAATTTCCTCAACTATAAAATAAGATTAATAATTGCACATACCTGCTAGGGTGGTTGTGAGAATAAAGTGAGGTAATATTTGTAAAACACCTTATTAACCTAAAATATTATTATTATTATTATAGATATTATTAAGTGTCAATTTTTGGCAACTGATTGGATATACAGTGTGGGGAAGACTGTGTTGTTGAGACTAAGGCTGAGATTACAAACTTGGTAGACTAGAAGAACGTTATTGTACTTGACAAATGAAAAGTCAGTCAGGAGAGGGGGGAGATTTGAGGAAAGATAATGAATTCTGTTTTGGAAATGTGTTTCAGATATTTCCAGGATATTCAGTTTGAAATATCCAAAAAGGCCATTGGTGATATAGAATTGGAACTCAGGAGAGAGACTAGGGCTGGATATATAGATGTGTAAGTCATTCTTACATCCTTAAATCATTAGAAGTGGTAATTAAAGCCAATGTAGCTAATCAGGACACCAATAGAGAGAGGAGAGAGAGAAGAGAGCCCAAGACAGAGTCTTGAGGAATCCTCACTGTTATGGGACATGATATGGATGATGATCCTATAAAGGAGACAGAGAAGAACCAGGAGGGAATAGTCATGACAATGCATAGAGGGAGATTATTTAGGACAAAAGGGAGCAGTGGCAAAGGAAGCAACAACAGTAAACTATCAGATGGCACACTTCGTCCCTCTGTACACCCCAGATGTGTTACTCCCACTTCGTCCTGTTTCCCCCAACTTCCACCTCAGGTAGGAGGTTCTCCAGCAGTGTCCTTCTGTCTTAGGCTCTCTACTCATAGGGCCAGTCTCTGAGTGTCTGTCTTCTTGTCAAACTCCAGTGTTCCAGGGTCTCCCCCCTCACAGATTATTTTGTCCTGGAGCCTTTTTTCCCACCCCCACCCCCAACTGAATACATCTCTATATGGTTAATTGGAAGCAAATTTGTGACACTTTCTTCAAGTGCCAAAATGGCTAGTTTTTAGCTCTGCCCACAATGCTCACAAATATTACTCCTTCGCCTACCCTCCCTATGCATCATTTAAGTATCAATCCCGCACATACCCAGTCCAAGCTCTACCAAATGGAGGGCTGCTCTGTTGTCCTGGTAACAGTCCTGTGTTTATCATCTAGACCTTGTCTCTCCTGGCTTGCCATTCCTATGACTATCCCCTGCCCTGGTGGTATCTAATAAATTCTACTGTGCTAGTTCTTCAAGGTTCTATCCTCCTATTTCTCCAAACATCAGTTGACTTTCTTGTTCCACTTGTATTTCTTGAGCTAAAATGCTCATGAAAAATATTGAGCTTTTATATTCCCAAAATAAAGCTAAAACTAGCAAGGTTATTTCTTCTAGCTTCTCAAAAGTTTAACCCATTAGCTATTATAACAAGTTTTAGCAGCAGTAGTAAACATTTGTGGAACACCCAATATGTAGAGGGCACTCTGTAAGGTATTAGGTAAGAACAAAGTAGAAAACATGTTTTTTTTTTCACAAGGAAATTATAATCTAATGAGAAATTAGAAAAAATAAATTTAAAGATATATGACACTCAGGTGAGGTTGGTAGTCTTTCTGGAGGAATAGCCCTTTGTTGTATGCTGCATATGTGGAGGGAGATATGATTGCTCATTGGTGGAGGAAGTGCCAAGTACCGTACTGTGTACTTGATTAAGGGAGATTATTGGAGGATGTATCAGAAAAGGACTTTAAGAAGGTCAGTTTTGAGAGGAAAGTGAAAACTTTTGAATGGCTAATAGGACCCTTGAAGCCATAGATATATAGTCTGGTTCCTTTGATATTTGAGGTGTGGTAAATGGATCTAATTTTTACCCTCTTGAAGATAGGTGAGGGAAGGAGTAAACAGCTAGCCACAGCCCTCTTCCTGATCTTTTCAAAAGGAGAAATCATAGTTTTCCTAAGAAAGAGGTGGGCCCAACCCCAGAGCAGATATCTATTACTGATACACATAAGTCAGACATCTTTAAATATTTAGATAACCCATATTCTTTTTGGGAACACCATTTAAAGCTTGTACGTTAGCTCAACAGATAAGGATGGTACATTATCCCAGATGCTGTTTGGATAGGTACACTTTTAGCATGCATAGTTTAAAGAGAAAACATATTCTTAGGGGTTAGCAGAAGAAAGATGTAGCAGCTTTTTGGGAGAGTCAAGGTGAAAATGATGACCTCTGATTGGTCATGACATACTGTTCACTCAGTTCATGTATCAGAAAGCAATGATATTCTCCTCAATTCTTCTTGGTTACCATGCTGAAGGGAAATAAAAATGCTCTTTACAAAACTCCTCAGTTCCTGTGCTAGTAGCCTGCTGTATGGGGTGTTCAGGAAAAACTAGGACCTCCAGTAAGAAGGCTAGCCAAGACCTTTTCAGGGCTGCTTTGTGTCCACTTTCACCCAACTCTCACCTGTGGCTTTAAGAAGCAGTAGCATGTGCATCAGCCACATTCTGGTAAACCATCTCAACAGATGGGCTAAACCAGATTGAGGGTAGCCAACAGGCTTTAAACCTGTTGGTGAGTTAAGGGGATGCCTACCCCAAGCATGTGAAGACTTCTTCCAGTGGAATGGGTAGATGAGAATGCCATGAAGGCAGCAAGCTCTGTGGAATGCTTAGTTTGGTAACACATAGAAGATGCTAAGGTCATCCACTGCATCCCTGGCTGCCACTAGTTACCTTGACTTTTGTCTTGCCACTGGACTTTGATGACTCTGGAAGAGAGAGAGAAGCTGATGACCATGCAATTCTGTCTCATTTAAATCTAATTCATGCACAAATCAAGTTGTCACTCATATATGATGTCACTGGTTTTCTTCAAAAACGAAGGACAAAGGACAGAGTCAAGATGATGGAGAAAAGACAAGGACTCACCTGAGCTCTCCCAAATTCCTCTTCAAACAACTTTAAATAATGCTTCAAAACAAATTCTGGAGTGGCAGAATCCACAAAAGGATGGAAGTGAAACAATTTTCCAACCCAAGACAATTTAGAAGATCTTCAGGAAAGGTCTGTTGCAATGGGGTGAGAAAGGACTGCAGTCCAGCACAGGCTGCATCAGTACAGGCCACAGCACAGGAAACCAACAGCAGGCCTTGGGGGTAGTGGATGGAGCACCTGCCCTGGAGTCAGGAGGACCTGAGTTCAAATCTGAGCTCAGATACTTACTAGCTGTTTGACCTTGGGCAAGCCACTTAACCCAGATTGCTTCAAAAAAAAAAAAAACCCTAACTAACAAAAACCAAAACAACAACAAAAAAGACTTATTGGACTACCTGAAAGCCATGATTTTTTTTTTAAAAAAAAGCCTAGACATCATATTTCAAGAACTTATGAAGAAAAACTGCCCTGATATACTAGAACCAAAAGGGTAAATGAGAAATGGAAAGAATCCACCAATTACCTCCTGAAAGAGATTCCAAAATGAAAACTCCAAGGAATATTATAGACAAATTCCAGAGCTCCCAGGTCAAGGAAGAAATATTTAAGCATCCAGAAAGAAAGAATTCAAATATCATGGAGCCATAGCCAAGATAACACAAGATTTAGCAGCTTCTACATTGAAGGATTAGAGAGTTTGGAATATGATATTTTGGAGGGCAAAGGAATTAGGATTACAACCAAGAATCACCTACCCAGAAAAACTGCATATAATTCTTTGTGGGGGATGGATATTCAATGAAACAGAGGACTTTCAAGCATTCCTGATGAAAAGACCAAAGCTGAATAGAAAATTTGACTTTTAAATATGAGACTCAAGAGAAGCATAAAAAGGTAAACAGTAAACAGGAAAGAGAAATCATAAGGAATTCAATAAGGTTAAACTGTTTACATTCATACATGGGAAGATGATACTTACAATTCCTAAGAACTTTCTCATTATTAGAGCAGTTAGAAGAAGTATACATAAACAGAGGGCATGAGTATGAGTTGAATGTGATGGAATGACATCTAAAAAATTAAGGGGTGAGAAAGAGAAATACACTGGGAGAAGGCAGAAGGGAGAGGTAGAATGGGTAAATTATCTCACATAAAAGAGGTGCAACAGAACTTTTACAGTGGAGGGGAAAATGGGGAGGTGAGGAGGAGGAGAAGGTGAACATTAATCTCATTAGAATTGACTCAAAGAGGAAATAACATACACACTCAGTTGGGTATAGAAATATGTCTTACCCCACAGGAAAGGAGAGGGAATAAGAGAAGGTGCGGGGAGCTGATAGAAGGGAGGGCAGATTGGGAGGGGTTAAAGGAGAGAGAGTAGGATAAATAGGGAAACAAATAAGATGGAGGAAAATAGACAGTTAGTAATCATAACTGTGAAAAAAAATTGCTGCAAGTACCTCTGATAAAGGCCTCATTTTTCAAATATAAAGAGAACTAAGTCAAATTTATAAAAATAAGAGCAATTCCCCAATTGATTAATGGTCAAAAGATATGAACAGGCAGTTTTCAGACATAATAATCAAACCTATCTATGGTCATATAAAAATGCTCTAAGTTCCTATTGATTAGAAAAATACAAATTAAAATAACTCTAAGTTGTTGCTCTACACCTATCAGATTGACTAATATGACAGAAAAGGAAAATGACAAATGTTGGAGGGGATGTGGGGAAACTGAGACAATAATACATTGTTGATGGAGGTATGAACTGATTCAGCCATTCTGTAGAGCAATTTGGAATTATGCCCAATGGGCTATAAAACTATACATCCCCTTTGACTCAGCAATACCACTACTAGGTCTATATACCAAAGAGATTTAAAAAAAAAACAAAGGAAAACGACTCTATGTACAAAAATATTTATAGTAGCTCCTTTAGTGGTGGCAAAGAATTGGGAATTGAGGGGATGTCCATCAATTAAGGAATGACTGACCAAGTTGTGGTATATGATTGTGATTGAATACTATAGTGCTATAAGAAAGGAAGAACAGAACGCCTTCAGAAAAACTTGGAATGACTTACCTGAACTGATACAAAGTGAAATGAGCAGAATCAGGAGAACAGTGTACACAGTAACAGCAATATTGTAATGATGATCAACTGCAAATGACTTAGCTCTTCTCAGCAATACAATGATCCAAGACAATTCTTAAGGACTCATGATAAAAAATACTATCCAGCTCCAGAGAAAGAATAGATGGAATCTCTCTCTCTCTCTTTCTTCCTTCCTTCCTTCCTCTTTCCCTCCCTCCCTCCCTCCCTTCCTTCCTTTCTTTCTTCCTCTCTCTCTGTGTCTATGTCTCTGTCTCTCTCCTGAAAGAGATTCCAAAATGAAAACTGCAAAGAATATTATAGACAAATTCCAGAGCTCCCAGGTCTTTCTTTCACAACATGACTGATATGGAGTTATGTTTTTCATGACTGTATATGTATAACTTATCAAATTGTTTGCCTTCTCAATGAGGAAGGAGGGAAAGGGTGGAAGGAGAGAATTTGGAACTCAAAGTTTTAAGAAATAAATGTTAAAAACTGTTTTTACATGTAATTGAGGAAGAAAAAAACTTAAATAGACAAATAAACAAACAAAAATGAAGGATGAACAACAACATCCTGCTGTGAGTGCGTGGAGCCTGCAGTGACATTCAGAGAAATCTAGCATATCCAATATCACCACTGAAGAATCTAACCAAGCATCTTGCAGTGAGCTGCTCAGTCTCTGTGCCTCTGCTGTGTTGTGAAGGCAGTAGGATAAACTCAATGCAACTAAACAAGAGCCAAGACCAGAGCTCCCTAGGTGATGTGTAGGAGGTGGTGGCTTTCGGAAATCAGTGTTGTAAGTGCTTCATACTTGATTTAAGTCCTTGCTAATTACTTTGCATTGTAGTGTAAGTAAATCTTCTTTTCTTAACCACAATGTCATGTGATTTATTCCAGTTTGGTTGTGGAAGATTCAGTGGGAATTAGGGCTTCTGAGTCAAGGCTTGAAATAAACAATTATCCCTTGAGTAACATGGACCTAGGAGTTGTCAATAAAGATAATGTTCAGGGATCTAGATGAAAAACAACCAAAATAAAAATGAGCAAAGAAAAAAAAAAGATCTTGATATAGCATTGGAAGGGACTTTAGAGATGATCTAATTCAACTTTCTCATTTTATAGATGAGTAAACTTAAGTCCACAGGGATTTAGTGACTTGCCTAAGGTCACAGAAGCATTAAGTGGCAAAGCCAGGATTTGAACCTGGGTTTTCTGAGTCCAGATCTAATGGGGTCCCCACTATGTCACACTGTCTCAAGAATTCCAATGCCATTCCAAAATGTTGGTAAACAATGAAACCAGCCAAGATACCACAAGTAACAGAGATAGAAAATGAAACAATGAAAGATATCCCTAGGCACCTCCCCTAGGTGGATGAACAACACATTCAAAAAAATTAAACATGCACTTGTAGTATTAAGGAAAAACAAAAACTTAAAAAAAGAAACACCATCTGTCTTCTAGCTATATGGGTACCCCCAGCCTCTCCACTTTGCTTATTTAGAGTTACAGAAGCATAATAAAATCAATATGCTATCCTATGACTCCATACTTACCATCCCTCTAACTTTCCAAGCCAAAATACCCCTCACTGCCCACCACTCACCTATATATGTTGTCTCTCCTTATTAGAATCTAGGCTTCTTGAAGGTAGAGACTGTTCATTTTTGTTATGCACAGTGGTTAGAATAGTATTTAGCTTATAGTAAGAACTTAATAAATGCATTTTCATTCATTATTCCTTAAAAGAAAAGCATAAGGAAACAGAAAATCAAACAGGGAAATGAAATAAAAATCACAAGACATAAAAAGAACTAGAGAAAAAAAATGAAGACATAGCCAAACTTTAGAATATCCATAGATACGACAAAAAGCAGATTCGTTATGAAAGAAAATGGAATTGTATGCAATGGAGATCAATTGGAAATACAGGCTCAAAAAAAAAATCACCAAAACCACCAAATGGGTAGCTCTTGATGGCTTTTAGGCAAGGAATTGACTTTTTTAAGTAATGTTTCAGAAATATTAATCTGACAGCGGTAAGCGAGATGGATTTGATGGGGGGAGATTGTATAAGAAGTCCCTATACTATGCCTTCAGCTTCCTAAGGGACAAGGTCACTCTTTGGACTCAATACATCATTCAGTCAGTCAATAAAAAGGGAACTTGTTCCCACTACAAGGTTTTTCTCCCATATCTTTCTTTATCTTAACTCTGGCTCTAAGCCTGGTCCGTGGTTTCATTCAGCACCACTGCAAACTCACAGCATCCAAGGGTTATACAGATTCTGAAAGGCTATCTAGTTTAAACATGTTGCCACTGTCCACAAGTTCAAAGTTCCTGGGGCAGCTAGGTGGTGCAGTGGATAGAGCACCGGCCCTGGATTCAGGAGGACCTGAGTTCAAATCTGGCCTCAGACACACTAACACTTACTAGCTGTGTGACCCTGGGCAAGTCACTTAACCCAATTGCCTAGCCAAAAAAAAAAAAGAAGAAGAAGAAGAAGAAGAAAGTTCCTGGCATTCACCTTTCTGTGCTCTACTTCCTTTGCCATTTTTTTTTGGGGAGACTAGACACATTTTTTGAAAGGGAATTTATTCACATGGGAAAAATAAAGTTATGCCTTACCTATATAATAAGGGACAAACATATTTTGAGTGCTAAAGAGAAATGGAAATCAGCCCAGAATAAATTGGACAGCTCCTAAGCTTACTAAATCTCCTCTAACCTTAAGCTAAATATCCCTTCAGACTCCCACAGGAGTTTAAATTGGTCTTGGCCCCAGAATACCTGCCATTTTCTAATCACAAAGGTCCTGCTGCGAGCTCCTCTCTTCACTTTTAGTGACCCAAGATTTGTGTAGGATTCTCCTGTCACATTACAGGTTCACCTTTGGAGTGGTGACCTGTGGGTCCCTTTCTACCTCCAACTCTTCACAACCCACATAAGAAGGAAAGGTTTCACCCTTCAAACTCTTTCAGGAAGGAAATAAAGCAAGCCTAGACATAGTACTTGAAAAAACTTCAATTCAATTCAATAAACATTTATTATTACAGAATAGAAATAATAACAATAAATAACTTTTTATCTAACTACACAGTTTCTTTTTTATTACTAGTACTTAGTATAGTTCCTAGCACATAGTAGGCATTTATTAGTGCTCATTGATGAGTTTTCATTGGTAGAGGTCAGGGGTAGGGAACCTTGGGGTCACATGTGGCCCACTAGGTTCTCAAGTGTGGCCCTTTGACTGGTATGAATACTCCACAGAAATGTTTTATGGTCAGCTTTGGCTGAAAAATTAATCACCTAGTACCCATTGTGGTGCAGAGCCTCTCGAAATTTTTGTAGGCTGATCTTCTGACCAGAAATGCATAGTGAATTATTAACTTTTCCAATCTTCTTCTTCTTCTTCTTCTTCTTCTTCTTCTTCTTCTTTTTTTTTGGCTAGGCAATGGGGTTAAGTGACTTGCCCAGGGTCACACAGCTAGTAAGTGTTAATGTGTCTGAGGCCGGATTTGAACTCAGGTCCTCCTGACTCCACTGCGCCACCTAGCTGCCCCAGGAGCTTTGAACTTGTGGACAGTGGCAGGGAAGGTAAAACCTGAGCAGGGATCACTGTTCTCTGTTGGCATAGCTTTTAAGAACCCAGGATCACTTTTATGCCAATAGAAGACATCAGACCAATACTATAATAGAGGCCCTATATTATTCCATGTGTGTTAATATTGATTCCTTTATGGTGCAACAATATCCCATTGCACCAGTTTTCTGTAATTTGTTTAACCATTCCCCAATCACTGGACGTCTACTTTGTTGAGAGTTATTTCTGTTTGTTTGTTTTTGTTACATGAAACTCATTAAGGGTAGGGACCATTTCTTGTAAGTCCTCCAGAGCTTACAGCACCGTACTGAGAGTGTAGTAGAAATTTAACAAATGTTTATTCATCAATTATTCTGCAGATGAGCATTTTTTGAAATCACTGACTATTTTAAGTGAAGCCATATTATGTTGTAATCACTTAATATGAACTTGATTATAGGATACCATTGTAGTATCATAGGGACAACTAGGTGGAAGGGTGGATAGAGTGTCAGGTCTGAAATCAATAAGACCCATCTTCTTGAGTTCTAATCTGGCCTCAGACACTTACTAGCTGTGTGACCTTGGGCAAGTCACTTAACTCTGTTTGACTCAGTTCCTTATCTGTAAAATGAGCTGGAGAAGAAAATAGCAAACCACTTCAGTATCTTTGCCAAGAAAACCCCAAATGGGGTTACAAAGAGTTGGACACAACTCAAATGAATGAACAACAACAGAAAACCATAGCTTTAGTATGTTGATGCATCCTTTTTACTCTATGTCTCTCTCTGTCTCTGTCTCTGACTGTCTGTCTCTCTCAATCCAACCTATGCTGGCATAGGTACACAATCATCATATATAAATGAGCCGCTGGGAAACAAGATACTTTGGGCATTTTTGCATTCAGTAAGTTCTTTTTTTGAGGCTCTTTCTCTTAGAGCCTCTCTATTTATGCCCAAATATTGAGGGGGCATTTCTGTATTTCTTACACAAATGTTCCTTTTTCTGTATCTTTCAATAAATAGAAATGTCCCAATGAGAAAGGAGTGGTATCTTATACTATATCTTTGTGTCATTTCTAATATGCTCATCAGTCGTTCAAGTAGGTAAATCTAGGGTAATTCAGTGCAATTCAGTAAATATTTATTATAAGTGTTATCTCCTGAAAGTAACCCCTCAGTTGCTAATGCCTTTCTGTCTAAGATCTACTCCGCATTCATTTTGTATGTACCAATTTATATACACATATAATTATATGATTATATGAAGAGACAACAAACCTACATATGTGTATGTATATATATATATATATATATTCTCTTTTATTAAATTGTAATTTCCTTGGTTTTGCTTTTTCTTTGGATTCCCAGTACACAGTTCATGGCACATGGTAAATGCTTAACAAATGCTTGCTAATTGATTGATGGTTAAGCACCTCTCACTTGAAGGCACTGTGATATCTGGGTATCCAAAGGTTTAAAAATACAGTATAAGAGCTTCCCTCTAGGTAGGAGTGGGGGCATTTGGGAGGTATATAAATAAATCTAGAATCAGGTAGAAAAAAAAAGAGAAAAAAGTGCTCTAGGAAAATTTGAGAAGAGAGAGAATACTTTCAGTCTAGGGAATCTAGGAAAGTATGGAGTCAGAGACATCTGATCTGAACCTTGAAGAAAAAGAAAGATTTTAACAAGCATAGATAAGAAGGGAGTGCATTTCAGGAATGGGGTCAGATTTCATGAGTACAAAGAGATGGAAAATGGCAGGATGAGTTCAAGGAATAGCAAGTAGAGTGTTTGGGAGGAAGTAATGTGAAATGAGACCTGAGAGCAGATTGGAGTTAGGCTGTGGGGGAAGATAGGCTAAGGCAGTTTGCATTTTTGGCTCTATGTGACCTGGAAACAATAAAGACTTTCAAGGCAGGGAATAACGTGGTCAGGTCTGTTAATTAAGTTTAGCATCTGTGTGAAGGATGGGGCAGCTAGGTGGCCCAATGTATATAGAGTATCTGCCCTGGAATCAGGAAAATTTGAGTTCAAATCTGTCCTCAGACACTCACTAGATGTGAGACCCTGAGCAAGTCACTTAACCTTGTTTGCTTCAGTTTCCTCATCTGTACAATGAACTGGAGAAGGAAATGGCAGACCACTACAGTATCTTTGCCAAGAAGACCCCAAATGGAGTCACAAAGAGTCTGTCACAACCAAAATGACTAAACAAGGAATGACGGACTTGAGACTTGACGTATACTGGAAGTGCAGTGTGAGTAGAAAGGAACGAATGGATTTAAGTGATGCTGTGGAGTAACAACAGAACTTGGTCACTGATTGAATGTGGGTGATGAGGGTAAGAGAGAAAGAAAAGGCAAAGATGATGCTGGAGATCTGAGCCTGGATGCCTGGGAGGATGGTGGTTTCAATCATAGAAGTAGGGAATTTAGGAAAAGAGATAACTCTAGAATGGAAGATAAGCTATAGATCAGACATTCAGAGTCAGGTCATGCAGTTGAAGAGATTTAACTGATAGTTGGACATGCTCAATTGATCCTCAGGGGAATGATTGGGGAGCTATAGATTTGGGAGTTATTTACCTGGAGGTGATCATTGAATCTATGGGAACATATGAGATTGTAAAGGGAGAGAGGAGTGAGTATTGAGAAGGCAAGGCCTTTGGGGACACCCATACTCGAGGAATAGGAGGGGCATGATAAAGCAGAAAAAATATTGACAATGAGCATTTAGATAAACAGAAGAAAAATTGGGAGAGGGGAGTATCATGAAAAACAAGGAAGGAGAGAGTATGCTAAGTGAGATTGAGTTCAACAGCATCAAATGCTACTGAAATATCAAGAAAGAATCTAGACTGGGGAAGGGCCATTGGAATTAGCAGTGAAGAATGACCTTTAATAGAGCTTCTAGGTGTTGAGGTGGAACCCAGTGTGCCAAGGATTGAGAAGTAAATGAGTGATGATGAAGCGGAGGCAGCTGGTGCTGACAGTTATAGAGATGGCCAGAAGACTATCAAGAATTTGCCTGGTGGACTCCGGGGCAGCCTAAAATCTCTTCTCTTTTCCAATGGTGAGGGAAAGAGTCAGAAAAAAGGAGTGCCTTCCTTTCCAAATCTGTGTGAGGTTATATTACAGAGAGTTCAGACAGGGATGCAAGGACATTTGCCTGCTTGGCCTCATGTAGGCAGTAAGTACTGTCCAAGAGAAGGGCAGTTTGGGGCAAGTAGGTGGCACAGTGGACAGAGCACCAGCCCTAGAGTCAAGAGGCCTGGAATTCAAATCCAGCCTCAGACACATAACACTAGCTGTGTGACCCCGGGCAAGTCACTTAACCCCAATTACCCTCACCAAAAAAAAAAAATTAAAAAAAAAAGAAAAGGGCAGTTTGAGATGTATATCGTGAGGTAAGTCAATCTATTTTGGGTAACTCAAAACACAAGACTTGAGTGAACCCAAAACAAAATGTGAATGTGGGGACCCAGAACAAGAATATTTTAGGTGGATCTAGGACCTGAGGGAATCCAAAATTCTTTGTAACCATCTCTGGCATTCCTAGAGAATTACTGAGGTCAGGATGACATTCTGGCTTCAACAATCTCTTCAAGCCCATAAAGTTAGGTTCAAACAATATTAATAAATGATAAATCATAATCAACAACACTCCTGTCTAATCCTTCTCAGAATCATGTTAACAGAAGACATAATTCATGCATAGAAAGCCAGGGGATAGCACTGCAGTGAAGAGCACTAAATATTTGGCTTAAAATCTAGCTAGGTGAAACAGTGTGCAGAACACTGGAGTTAAAGTCAGGAAAACTCTAGTTCAAATCCTGCCTCAGACACTTGCTAGCTGTGTGACCCTGGGCAAGTCAATTAACTTCTGTTTGCCTCAGTTTCCTCATATATAAAATAGGATAATAATAGTACCTACCTCCCAGGGTAGTTGTGGGGATCAAATGAAATAATATATATAAAGTGCTTTGCAAACTTTAAAGCACTAGAAGAATGCTAGTTGCTATTATAATTTTGGTTTTTCTACTTCCTGTGTAACTTGAGACAAGCCACTCCTTCTTGGGTCTCAGTTTCCTTATCTATAGAATGAGAAGTCTGGACTAGATGATCTCCAAGGAAATGGCAGATCTTTATGGCTCTAAGGGAAAACTTTCAGTTGGTTTGATCTTTCATGACATTTAAAATGGTGCCCAAGAAGCAGCTGACTGAAAACAAAAATGATTCTGCTCAAGGTCAATACCTGTCTCACTTATGGACAAAGGGAGACATTTTATCCCATTTGCAAAGTTAAGCAGAGATATACAACCTAAGCTGACTTCCCTTTACTTTGCTTTCCCATCTGTCAGTCCTTTAAAATGAACTTGAAGAAAAGAAGGAAATGACAGTTGCACACAATTAATACCAAATTACCAGAATTCTCCACTGAACGTCAGCTCCAATCATAATCATATGGTGGCTCATGTCCTACGTTTGTTCAACAAGCTGCACCTAACGTCCTGGTGGTATTTTTCTGTGGTTCTATAACAGGATTATATAGCATATGTTCAGACTGAACAAGCTACTGATGTGCCAATGGGTTGTGTCTATAAGCTTTGGATTATGAGTTTCATATGCAAATGTGACTTCTCAGTATCCTGGCAAATGGCAATTTCCAATTGAGAAGTGACCTTTCATTCCAGCTGATATAAAGGAGGGCTAGACTTTCATCTTGGGGCTTTCAGAGAAGTTGGGTGACCCATGGGATGGGGTAGTGGCCCCTAGTCAGGAGATTGGAATTTGTGACTTGGCCACTGATTTGCTGAATAATCACCATGTTTCTTTCCAGACCCCACTTTTCCCCCTAGTAAAGGAGGCTAATAACTGCACCTCCCAAATTTCACAGGAGTAGAGAAGGATTAATCAATGAAATGTGTAAACAACCCCAAATGGAAGGCTACATTGATCATTATGCCATTTTCATCTCTTTAGAATCATACATTCACTCCACTTAACTCGTTCAAAACACATTTATTAAATACCCATTAGGTACAGATCATTGCACTAGACCCTCCTGGAGGAGAAATAAAATTTAGATAAAATATGGCCCCTGATCTCTTGGAATCTCTCTCCCTCCCCATATCCTTCTTCCTCTCCATCTCTCTCTCCTCCTCTCCCTCCTTCTTTCTCTTTCTCACACACACCCCTAAGACCCTGCCACTGTCCATTGTCTCCCCACTTGGAACACTGGACCTCTCTTCAAACTGGACCTCCAGAGACCTTACCTTGACACCCTGACATGGTAAATCCATTCAATTTTAGAACTGTACCTTGAGACTTAGCTGAACTGATTGGTTGGGGTAGTACAGGCATCTAACCTCCACATCTATTTGGTTCATATACCATCCAATCATCCACCAGGAAACTAAGGCCTAGGCTGGATATCTTGCCATCAGCACTGCCACTGTACTCATAACTCCCCTCTCCTGCCCAGCTTTTCACCTTTTCCTTTGGGAACTGTAATCAAATCAATATAACCATTAGTACTGGAAAGGGCATGAAATTGATTTCCTGATGACTACACTCATAATCACAAGACCAAAACTCTTCTTCCCTCCCCCTCATCTCACATCACAAGGCTATCTTCTGCCACCATCTCCTCTTTCACCCCTTTCTCACACGGAGAGGTGGTCCTTTGCCTGCACAAGTGACACCATTCCATCCCATCTTCTCCAGCAAATTGCTCCCATTACCATTCCTACTCTCTCACTGCCTACTGACTGCTTCACTGATACTTATTAACATCTTTACTTATGCCTCTCCATCCTCAGAAACCCCTTTCATCTGCCCATCTCTATCAGCTGTCAACATATCTCTCCTTCCTTTTTTGGCTAAACTCCTTAAGAAGGCCACCTACAACTGTTTTCTCCACTTCTTTTCCTCTCATTTTCTTCTTAATTCTTTGTAGTCTGGCTTCTGACCTCACCATTTAAATGAAACTGCTCTCTCCAAAGTTAATAATGATCTCTTAAAGGCCTTTCTTTTTTTTCTTTTTTTTTTTTTTTGCTAGACAATGAGGTTAAGTGACTTGCCCAGGGTCACACACCTAGTAAGTGTTATGTGTCTGAGGCTGGATTTGAGCTCAGGTCCTCTTAACTCCAGGGCTGGTACTCTATCCACTGTACCACCTAGCTGCCCCTTAAAGGCCTTCTTAATGTTCATCCTTCTTGGATTTTCTGCTACAGCCTTTGATATAGTTGATCACCTCCTTTTTTTCATATTCTCTTATCTTTAGGTTTTCATGGCACTCTCTTTTTGATCACACTTTCTTATCCTCCTTTGCTGGATCTTCATCTAGGTCCTGCCAGATAACAATGAGTGCCCCACAAGGCTCTCACCTGGGTAATTTCTTTTGCTTTTATACTATTTCACTTGGTGGTCTCATCAACTCTCAAGGATTCAATTGTCAACTTTATGCAGATAATAGATCAATTTATACAGCCTTAACCTTTTTCCTGACATCTAGTCTTGCATCTTCAACTTGAAACTTCAACTACAATATTAGATATTTTTAATTGGATGCCCCAAAGATATTTTAAACTTAACATATTCAAAACTAAACCTAGAATCTCCCTTAGTACCCCATTCCAATGTTTTATCACTGTTAAGAAGTCTCTTGTTCAATTAAAATCACTACTTTATGCCTCACGAAAAACCAGCAACCTCCTCATAAAATTCTTCAAAAATATGAATACTTTATGTAAATCACTAGTTACGCCGGCCTTGTTTGTTTCTTTGTTGATTCACTCTCTCTCATTTCTCTTTTCCATACTTGTCCCCCTCCTCCATTCTCTCTCTACCTTCCCCTTTTATTAAAATATAAATGTTCTTTTTTAATACTCAAAAACACTAACATTTCAAATATAAGGAACAAAAAAGAGGATTGTATCTGACACTGTTACTACAGTTTTTCGGGGGGTGGGGGTGTTGAACATTGAAGTTGACAAGTTAGTAACAAACCTACTCTGTTTGTGCCCTTTGCCAGACTTCCTTGTGCTCTACTGCATATTAAACAATATCTTAATAAGGCTTCTCTCTCTCTCTCTCTTTATTTCTTTCTTCCTCCTTCCTTCCTTCTTTTCCTTCTCCTCCTTTTCTTTCTTTCTTTCTTTCTTTCTTTCTTTCTTTCTTTCTTTCTTTCTCTCTGTCTCTTTCTTCTTCTCCTTTTCCTTCTTCTTCTTCTTCTTCTCCTTCTCCTTCTTCTTCTTCTTCTTCTTCTTCTTCTTCTTCTTCTTCTTCTTCTTCTTCTTCTTCTTCTTCTTCTTCTTCTTCTTCTTCTTCTTCTTCTCCTTCTTCACTGTTGCTACCTACCAACTTTCTGGGTTCTGCTCACTTCACTCTGCGTTAGTTCATACATATCTTCTCAAGTTTCTCTGAATGTATTATATTAATCATTTCTTAAGGTACCATGATATTCCACTCCATTCATATATCACTACTTCTTTAGTCATTCCTCAAATGATGGGCACCCTAGATCTTTGATACAGCAAAAAAGTGATGCTATAACTCTCCCTTCTTCATATCCCATTCCTATACTTTTCCCTAGTAGGTCTTGTTTTTCAGGCCTGGCATCTTTCTCCCTTGTCTCTGTCTGAATTCTCTCCAATTCCTCAATATTCTTCTTGTTATTGTTGCTGTTGAGTTGTTTCAGTTGTGTCTGACTCACCATGACCCCATCTGTGATTTTCTTGGCAAAGATACCGAAGTGGTTTGCCATTTTCTTCTCCAGCTCATTTTACAAATGAGGAAACTGAGGCAAATAGGGTTGCGTGACTTGCCCAGGATCATGCAGCTATAAGTGTCTTAAGCCAAATTTGAACTCAGAAAGATGAGTCTTCCTGACTTCAGGCCCAGCACTCTATACGCTGTGCCACCTAACTGTCCTAATATTCTTTTAGAGTGTAGTAATTAAGATGGAAAAATAGACTTTCAAAGGCATTTAATTAAAGCATTTGTCAGGGACACAAAGGACTGTCCTGGACCTTTGGACCTCAGCAAATCCTGAGCACAAAAGGATCACATTTCTTCCCTTTCTTCAAAGCTCAATTCAGGCTTCACTTTCTCTCTGAGTGTTCCATGACACATTCAAGTGAAAGTCATTTCTCCTTACTAATATGTCCCTTAGCATTTTGCCTGGACCTCTATTTTGCCCAAACATCACCATCACTTCTATAGTCATATATATACATGTCTCCCCCACACCCACCATGAGATTATATGCTCCTTGAGAGCAAAGTCTGTATTGTAAATGTCTTTTATTTCTAGTGCTTTGCACACAATAGGGACTTAATACATTTTAGTTGAATGAATAAATGAATGAACATTGAACCCTATCCTGAAGGGAGTAAGAAGACACTCATGTAGAAGTAGAGATTTGACAAGCAAACCTTCACCCTTATGGGCAAGGGTAGGACTGAGAGACTTCCACAATGCCAGTCTCTCAAAGCAACCAGACTAGGCCTTGATCCAGGACACCCTGAGGAGGCATCAACATGGCCTGTTTCTCTGCCTTTTCCTGTGGAAGCCAGAAAGCAAACCTTTGATCTTTCTGTCAGGGATGATTTCATGCAGCCTGCTGGGTTCAATTCCCCTAACATCTCAGTTCTCCCTGAGCCCATCTGATGCTTTCAGACAGAATATAGAAGCAGGATTACTTCCCAGCCCTTAAATACCAGTTTCCTTTTTTAAAAAATATATTCTGGAATCATGGCAGCACTACACTTCTGACTCATATTCAGCTAGTGGTCACCTGGGAAAGTCTTCATTAGTGAAAGAAAGCCTCAGAGTAGGTGGTTCAGATTCTACTCCTCATTCTGCTCTTCATTCAGATGAATGACCTCAGTGGCCTAAAACATATAACATCTCTGAGCCTCATTTTCCTCATCTGTTTTATGATTTTTTTGGTACTAGACCTATGATTTCTTTAGCATAGAGTACTCCTACTATGAAAATACCTCTGTTAATGCAAATTGTCAACATAAAGTCTTAGAGAGTTTCCTGGGACACTTAGGTGACTTGGCCAGGATCACACAGCTAGCATGTATCAGACCTAAGATGGCTTAAACCCAGGTCTTCCTGACAGAGACCCACTTTTAATCAACTATAATAGTCTGCCTCTCTTCCTTCTCTGCTTTGCCTGCTTCACAGGATAAAGATCAAACCATAGTCGTGTTTGGAAAATTTTAAAGTGCTTTATAAATGCAAGGTGGTATTTTGTTATCATTATCACTTGCTTCATAGGTTGCCATAGCAAAAAGGAAAGTCATCATCAAATGGTGACTGGTGACTACCTACTGATGACATGCCTCTCTGTAGTTAGCTAGGTTGGTCCTCAGAAAATAGCCTTAGCCTATTACTGGGGCCATATTGGAAGACATTCTTCTATGAAGAAAAACAGGACTAAAAGACATCATTAAGGAATTGTATGATAAGAAGACTAGATGGATTGGTTGTGTGGCAAGAAGGAGGCAAGACAGTAGAGCAGTGAGAATGTTCTACTAGTGCCATCCTAATGTCAGGAGAAAGCAAAGAAGGCCTCTGGTCCCTTGGATGGACTCTCCGGAGTGAACTTTTAGGAACGCGTGAATAAGAACCACAGAACATGGCGTGAATGGATTGCAATCTGCATCATTGGGGGAAATTTGTGAAGCTGTGAGATAACAGAGGATACATTTATTATCTTGTATTTGCATTTTTAGACAATCTGGCATACTTGGAAAGGTAATTTGCCAGTTGAAGTTAGGAGAATGGGGTCCAAACCCATGTTCTATGCTGCCTACCTATGTGACTTAAAATGAGTCACTCCATGTGGCTTATTTTACTCATTGGTAAAATGGGTGGATTGGTAGATATCCTACTACTACAAAGAGGTCAAAGTCAGAAAGGTCCCATAAACCCCAAAGTATTCATAGCAACACTTTTTGTGATAGCAAAGAAGTGAAAATAAAGTAGATGTCCTCCAGTGACTGGAGTACTGCTAAATAAATTATGGTACATGAATATAATGGAAATTATTATACCATAAGAAATTGTGAATATGAAGAATTCAGAGAAGCATGAGAAAACTTATAGGAACTATGCAAAGTAAAGTAAGCAGAACTAGAAAAGCTATACACACAATGACTACAGAAATGTAAATGGAAAAACTACAAACCTTGAAACTCAACATTAGGTAATTATAATGTACCTTCCTCTATTCTTTGTGGATATGGAGGACTCTGGGTCTAGAACATCACATAGACAGATAGGTGGCCTAATGAATAGAGTGCTGGACTCAAAGTTAGAAAGAACTGAGTTCAAATCCTGCTTTAGTCAATTACTAGCTGTTTTGACTCTGGGAAAAGTCATTTCATCTCTCAGCCTCAGTTTCTTCATCTGTGAAATGGAGATAATAACAGCACCTATCTCCCAGAGTGGTTGTGAGGATCAAATGAGATAATATGTGTAAAGTGCTTTGCAAACATATAAGTATTATATAAACACTAGCTTTTATCATATACTTCATTCCGGACTACATTGATATGCTGGTTAGTTTTGCTGAACTGCCCTTTTCTTCTTTTGTTATATTTTTTCTTATAAGATATAGCTTACTGGGTAGTAGAGCATGGAGCAACACATTCAGAAATAAAAGTGATTTTAAAAACATATTTATAAAAATGTAAGAAAATTTTAAAATAAGCATTTCAAATAGATGATCTCTATGATCCTGTCCAGTTCTAAAATCCACCAATTCTAAGTGGGCCACCATGAATGTTTTCCAATAGAATTCCATCCTGCTCTTATATTTTCTGAATTGTCAAGGTCACTGTGAATTTTTTTCCTGCCAATCTCACCTTACCAAATAGGTGGGTTCCTAAACCATCAGTGTCAGAATGTCAGGAAGCATAGCCCTATGAAAAACTTGTTTGCTATTAGGTAGAGCTGAAGAATTAGGTTCTGTTAAAGAGTGCTGAGGGGTAGACAGAGAAAAGATTGTGGATGGGATCATGAAGCAATCAGCACCTGACAACCAAATGGAAGCTCCTCAGAACTGAATGGCAGGATAAAGAAAGGGCTAGAGAATGAGTCATTGTGGAGCTCTTGAATAATCAGGTTGGAATGAACAAATTGGATCATCTCACTGGCTGACCGTCTAGGAAGCTGCTCTTACCTAAATGCCCAGCCTTTTCAATTCAATTGAACCTTTATTAAGCATATGCAAGGCATAGTGCTAGGCTATGGGAATATAAAAACCAAAACAAAATAGTCCCTGCCCTCAAGGAGTCCACTGGAAGGATACAACTTGTACTCAATCAATCGATCGATAAACATTTATTAATCGCCAATTGTGTGCCAGATTCTATACTGAGGATAAAAATGACTTCAGTGAAATGTAGTGTAATACAGGGAAAATTCAGGAAGGAGAGAACACTAACAATTGAGAGATGCAGTGGTGAGATATCAAGGAAGACTTCACAAAGCAGGCAGCATCGGAACTGAGCCTTGAAGGCAGACAACGGTTCTGAGAGACAGAGATGAGGAGGCAGTATATTACAGGCATGTGTGAATTTGTGAATTTATGGAGGTGGGGCACGGAGTATCCAACTCTGAGACGGATGAATAAATAGTCCAGTTGGCTGGAATGTAGAGTCTGTGAAGGGGAGCAGTAGGAACTCAAGCCAGAATGTGGAGGGCCTTAAATGCCAGGTTAAGTCATTTTCATTTTTATCTCGCAGACGATGGGGAGTTACAGAGGGCTTTTTGAACAGGGGAGTGACGTGGCTACATTTTGTGCCTTCGGAAGATGACTTTAGCTAGTGTATGGATTCAAGCCGGGGAAGGTTGGAAGCAGCAGTAATTGCACTGTGTTGCTGCCAGTTTGATCTTGTGATGCACCTACTCTTTCCAAAAGTATTGTATTTCATATTTTTTTTAACCTGAAAGTGATTTTTTTTAAATCACTTGTAATTTTTTTTTCTTTAGAGAAATTTAAGACACTCCTTGAAATCATTGGTGTTGCCTGGAGCAATGCAAAATCACAGTTGGAAATCAATGCATTAAGGAGTTGTTTCGTTTCATTCATTTTTATTGATAACATATAATGCGAAAAATGACCTTCAGAAATGGATAAAAGATATACTTCCTAGCCCTATGAGAGCTTATGATCAGTTATAAGCTACATGACAAATTTTTTTTGTTGTTCTATTTGATAGAATAGTTTTTCCCTCTTTTTTAATGGGAAAGCAGAGGAAAGCTGAGAATTGGGGGTCAGTGGTCATTGATTGCAGGCAAGCTTTCTGGAGGATGTAGATTCTACAGTGTTTTGAGTGACAGGAGGGAGTTGGTTTGGCAGATGGGAACTGGGAGTCTGTTCCCGACATCAAGGCTGGCGTGGGAGAAGGCATGGGTGGGAGAAGGGAACAAATGAGCCCAAGAGAAGATTTATTTGGCTATAACAAAGGGTATGGGAGGAGACCTGGGGAGGGAGGAGAGAGATAATACAGAGCGGGGATGATAATGTGTTGGCAGGACTTTGGGTTCACAGCTAAGGAATTTGATAGGCAATTTGCTGGGCTGTTTCTAACTATTTCATCAGATATGTACCAAAAATTGTACAGCTCACTCTCAGTTATCCACACCACTGGAGGGAAGCAGTGCCTTGTGAAATTCCAAAGTCAGCTAATCTTCCAATAATTTACCATTGATCTTATTATGGGAGTCCCTAATGTCTAATTTCCTTTCTTAAGGACCAGTCTTAACCCCAAATCACTCTGGCCCTCATTGATTGGCAAACAATAAGTCCCAGGCCAAACCCTACTTGGTCATTGTTTGGACCCTGATTGTCTCAGAATGAATGTAAATAGCAATTGTTTCTGTTTTGGCCAAAGCATCTTCCTCTCCCAGATAAATTTAAAAAAAAATTTTTTTTATTTTTTGACTAGGTAAAGAGACCATTCTGTGCCTCAATTCTTATTAAGCCTTAATACTGAATGGGTTTTGTGTCAGTCAGACTGAGACCTATTAAAGACCTTAGCTTGAAAAAGCCATGGTTCCCCCACTGTATCCCCCACAGGCCATCTCTAGTTGTCCTGATCTATATCTGGCCACTGGACCCAGATGGCTCCAGAGGAAAAAGTGAGGCTGGTGGCTTTGCACAGCCCTTCCTCACTTAAATCCAATTCATTTACATGTCATGGCATCACCTCCCTGATGTCATGGTCCTCTTTGAGATCAAAGGACAAACAACAACAATGTCCTGGGAGCCCAGAGTATTTCCAAAAAATATCAGAATCACAAAATCATATGGAGTCTCAGGGTCCTTCTAGTACATTCTGTACCTGTCTAGCTTTATAATAGTTTACTTTTCTATGCAACTTCAAGGTTTACAAAGTGCTTTGCATATATTATTTCTTTTGATTACCAAAACAGCCCTGTGATGTAGATGCTGTTGTCATCACCCCTGTTTTACAGGTGAAAAAACTGAAGATCAGAGAGATTAGAAGACAAGCCTAGGATTACATAGCTAGTAAGTGTGAGCCACGGAATTAGAATACAGGCCTTTTTAACTCTATGTCCAGCACTCCCACTTCTATTACCTCATTAATCTAAAACAACCACATTGATATTTCTTCCACCCCTGATCTTTACATGGTACTGCTGATGTGCCCTTATGTGACAGTACAGGTATAGAGAAAGGGATAGATTTGGATATAATAGAATCTTATAGCTAAAAGTTACCTCTGCCCAACCTTACATCTCATACAGAAAATTCGAATCTTGCTTAAATACTTTTAGTGACATGGAACTCACTAAGATACAAAGCAGTCTGTTCTATTTTGGGATAGTTTTGATTAAAATTAATCAATCAGTCAACAAGAATTTATTAAGCACATAATATGTGCCAGGTACCGTTCTAAGAACTGGGGTTTTGAAGAAAAAGTAAAAACAGTTCTGCCCTCATGGAGCTTATGTTCTTTTTTTTTTGTTTTTTTTTTTAGGCAATTGGGGTTAAAGTGACTTGCCCAAGGTCCCATAGCTGGTGAGCGTCAAGTATTTGTTCTGAGGCCGGATTTGAACTCATGGTCCTCTTGACTTCAGGGCCAGTGCTCTATCCATTACACCACCTAGCTGCCCCTTGGAGCTTATATTCTAATGGGGCAGATATGTCCATAATTAGGTATATGCAATTTATGTATAGAACAGATACAAGGAAACCTTAGACAGGAAGGAAGGAAGGACCAGGAAAGCCCTCTTGTAAAATGAAAGAAAACAAATGGAAGGTCAAAAAGAAGTACAGATAAGGAGGAGAGCTTTGAAAGCTACAGGTTGAAGTTTTATATAGCTAGCAGAAATCCACAGTCTCACATAGATTCCTTTTTCTGTTCTCTTCTGTATGGAAACACCCATTTTAATTGATGTTTGTCAGGTTCAGATCAGAAAAAAAAAAGCTGTCCTGCAGACATTACCATTGAAGCAGAGTCCTGAAGAAATCCAGGGCTTCTAAGAGGTGGAATTGAGGAGGGACAGCATTCCAGACATGGGGAAAAGCCCGGAGATGGGAGCATACAGATAGATATGTGTATGTATACATATATAACTATATAGTTTGTTTCATATTCATAATTTCTTTTTGCATAATAATATTAATTATCATAATATGCCACAGTTGTTTTTCAGCCATTTCCACAGTCTATGGGCACCATTTTATTTAACCCATGCCTAGAGTCTCCCTGGTACTCTGCGCACAACGGACAGCTTGTATTTCCCAGCCTCTACCCAAAAGAAGCAATTAATATAAAATAGACTCCTAAGATAACATGAAGTAGTAACATATAAATTGTTATACTCTCCTGAAAAGTTGAGGCATAAACATGAATACAACACATATTTTGTAAGACTGTTGAATCAATGTTTCCCTTTCACCTTAGCTCTGCATTGTCCAGTTCCCTCTAAGTCCTTGTTTTCTGGCAAGTGAGGCCAGGGGTTGGGTTTATTCTGTTGCCACTGGTCATCTTTCCCAGAAAGCTGTACGGGAGATACACAGAGTTCTTGAAGTACGGCTGACACTAAATGATGACCCTTGAAATTTCTGAAATAGCCACTTCCTAACAGACCATTTCTCAGGATAATATTATTCTTTATGTGGAGGCAAAATGTACATCCCCATAATACCCATTACTAGTGTAAAGGTGGCATCCATAAAGAGCCAGAGTCAGAGGCAAAAAAGACAGAACAGAGGGATACAAGTTCATTAGCTACCCTGAACTTCAGGGTGCCAAAGGTGAGGCCTTAGAACTTGTGAGGTCAGTGCTTGCTCCACATATTGGGTATATTTGAGGTATGCTTAATTGCCCAGCGTATTAGAATGAGGCTAAAGAGCTGTGCTAAGGGGAGAGTTCAGTCCAGTCTTCACGAGTTCAGGCAAGGTCTTAATCATGAGAATCATCATCAGCCCTATCTCCAGGGTCCAGGAAATATCATAACTTCTCAGCCTTAGGGAATCCACAGTAATAAAAGGTGCACCTCAGTGGGGATTCATCCATCAGAGACCCTGAGCCTCAGGGCACCAGATGTTGGAGAGGACCTGCACTCACAGGAATCCAGAGACAGGAGGAGCCCAGTGATTACACAGTATGCAAGACATTTTCTGTGTGTGCTTCATTCTCTGTCATCTTGGCATAAGTTTCTGATCTGGTTCCAAATTCAGTTCATTCCAGTCCAGGGAACCCAAACAATAGGTATTTACTGAAATCTTTGACAAAGGAGGATGATCTTATGGTCATTTAATTCAGGAACCTGGGCCAAACTCTAGCTGTTGCATAAACTCGCAGCTACCCAGTATTTAGAGTGACATGATGTGGAAACTAATGTTATTGCCACCACACTGTTATCATGCATGCTCAATAATCACAACATCATAGAGGACTGGGGGCTGATCATCTAATTCTTCCCCCATTATAAAGTCCCCATCTTCTGCTTCCATTATTCCCATCTGCTGAAGCAAAAATTCTTTCCCCTTGTTATCTCTCCCTATTCTCTCATACTTTTCCATTCTCAGCTCTACCCCTCCATTTTCCATATCCTCCTCTCCCTGTCCCTCCTAAGTTGTCCTCTGCTCCATTAAAAAAAAATTTCCTCTTTATTTTAGACCGCTTCACCTTCTTTTCATTTTCTTTCACACATAGAAACCCAGTTTTCTCTGGAAAACAATGCATTCTAGGCCACTCGTTCCAAGAGTGGGTACTCTTTCTCTCATACCCCATGACACATTGAGGCAACAAGGAAGTAGACATATTCCTTGCTCCTTACTGCCACAGCCCTTTGCCATCATCAGTCAGTCACCTGTCCTCCTTTGAAGTTCTGTCCATCTTTCTATATCAGCTATTCCAGAACCTTATTGCCATAATCTACTGGCCACAAGATCATTCTACTTTGTCAAAGATTTCAGTAACTTCCTCACAGTCTACTCAACTCTTTCCATAATACATAGAAGCAATTGTAGTCATTGTGTTTATCGTTCTATTTGTTTTCTTTCTTTCACTGCGTTAGTTCATATGTCTTCCTATGTTTCTCTGAACTTTTCATATTCATCCTTTCTTTTTGCATAATAATATTAAATTATCATAGTATGCCACAGTTATTTTTCAGTCATTTCCACAGTCTATGGGCACCATTTTGTTTCTTGTTCTTATTACAACTAAAGGTATTGCTATGGGTTTTTTGATGTATATTTATTGACTGATGGACTGACTGACTTTTCTTATGTCTTTGATCTGCCTAGTTTATATGTTTTCCAGATTGGCTGGACCAATTCACATACCCTACAACAGTGTGTTAATGTGCCTGTAGGCTCACAGACTCCAATATTGACTATTTTCTTTTTTAAATCATCTTTGTCATTTTGTTGGCTGTGAAATGAAACCCTATAGTAGTTTTAATTTTTTTTAATTAGGTAATTTGGAAGATGATTTCATATGGTCATTGACAGTTTGCCAATCTTCTTTTGAGAACTATTCATATCCTTTGGTGATTTATCTATTGGAGAATTGTTCTTGGTCTTTGTTCGTTGTTAATTATCAATATATCTTGTACACCAGACTTTTATCATTTTATATTTGATGCAATGGTTTTTCCAGTCAAACATTTCTGTTTTTTTTTTTCTGACTTCATTGATTTTCTTTACCAAAAAAAAGCTTTAAAATTTTACGTAATCAAGATGTCTATTTTGTTTTTTAGAATGATGGTTTTTTTATTTGATTAAGAATCTCTACCCTCCCCATTCTTAACCATACATTCCTATTAGTAAAAATGTCTTGAGCCCATATCTTCAATATACGTATATTGACTTATTAATAAGTCACATATAAGTGCTACTATGCTAATAATTAGGCATATCAGAGGTGCCAAACTCTACAGATTAAAATGTACTTGGGAAATATTTAATCAAATAAATTAAATAAATATAAATAAATAAAATAAATAAAAATAAATAAATAAAATAAAAATAAAAGACAGCACAGCTAATGTTAATTTGTGATTTTTTAAGTCAATATGCAGCCTTCAGTGATCCATTTCTATTTAATTTTATGCCACTGATGTGCATTATAAAACTTACACAAATATAGAAATTAAAAAGGATAAGATAAAGATGATATATTGAATTCTAGAGCCAATACAGAGTCATTGTAGTTTACTGAAAAGGGGATTGACATGATCAGACCTGTGTTTTGGGAAAATCACTGGCAGCTGCGTGTGGAGGGTAGATTGGAGAGGACAGAGACACGAGGTAGAGAGAGCAATTAGAAATCTTCAATAGTCTAGGTAAGAAATGATGAAATTCTGAATGAGGCAGAGTGACTGTGTGAGTAGAGAGAAGGGGACAGATAAAATAGATATTGTGGAGGTAGAAAAAGCAAGATTTGGCAAATAATTGTCTGTGTGGGGTGAAGGAGAGTGCAGTGTTGAAGATGACTCTGAGATTGAGAACCTACTTGACTGGAAAGATTGTAGTGTTCTTGCAAGAAATGAGAAATTTTTGATGAGGGGTGAGTTTTAGGAAGAATATAATGTAAAATGATATGAAATACACATTGCAAATAATCCATGCTTATTTATTTTTATATCTCATTCTGCTGCATTCAAAATGAAAAAGAGGAGGACCAGGCTTTCTTACCCACTGGTTGCTGCCCCAGAGAATTCAGATGAGTGCATACTACAGCCATGAGATAATCTGGGAGCGCTGAGTGTTTCTTTCGGGGGACTTTCCCCTTGGTACCTCCATAGCTACCATTGTGAGTGTCCGGGAAGCAGTTAGGTTATAACTGTCCTGAGGCCCAATGTCAAGTGCAGAGGCAGGGGAAGGTTGAGAGCTTACATAGTGGAGAGAGAGGAAGAATGGCATAGGAAACCCTCCTTCATTCTGTCCTCTCTCCACTCAACTAAGGGATGAGGATAAGGTAAGGAAGACAACCTTCAATTCTGTATCATGGAGAGGGGTTTGACCCATCTTCTCTACCTCTTCTTGTTCTTGTTTATCCTTCGTTCTCGAAGAGGACAATGAAATCAGGGAGGTGATGCCATGGCATGTAAGTGAATTGGGTTTATGTGAGTGAGGGCTATGCAAAGTCACCAGCCTAATCAGCTGATCAAACACCTCGTTCTGGTCAGGCCACTGCCCTGTTTTGGAAACCACTTAACCATGGAGTCTTTCCCCCAATAATTTATGTTACTGTGTTTATCAAGCATTGGGATAGTTTTCTATTGCTTCTGGTTCTCGATGATTTAATCTGTTTCAGCAATCAATTTTTTTTTTTTTTGCTTTTTGGTGAGGCAATTGGGGTTAAGTGACTTGCCCAGGGTCACACAGCTAGTAAGTGTCAAGTGTCTGAAGCTGTATTTGAACTCAGGCCCTCCTGACTCCAAGGCCGGATCTCTATCTACTGCGCCACCTAGCTGCCATATCCAGTAATCTATTTTTAAAAACATTAACTAGTATTAAAAACTTACGATGATTAATCCCTTAGAGTATATTTTGAGGTCTGTTAATGCTATATCCTTTCATTCTCATATTTTTATTATTTCTTCAAAGATTCTAAAGCTTTTATTTCTTCAAATCAATTCTGCTATTATTTAGTCTAGTTCAAAAGTACATACCACTGATATTTTGATTGGTATAATAATAAAACTGAATGAATTAATTTAGGTAGTATTATCATTTCTATTATCTTGGCATGGCACAACCATGATGACTGAATGTTCCTTTAATTATTTTTCTTGCTTTATTTCTGTAAAAAATGTTTTCTAGATGTAGTTATACATATGTCTTGTGCAAATCTTAAAACATTTCCTCCCAAATGGTTTATTGATTTTTGAATTCTCTCAAATGGAATTTCTCTCATCATTTCCTCCTTATTTTTGTTATGCTAAAGATTTTCTGGGTTAATTTTATATTCTGCTACTTTATTGAAGCTATTAATCATCTCAACTAGTTTTTTTATTGAATCTGCACTTTTCTAAATAAACCATAATTTCATCCACAAATGCAGATAATTTTTGCCTCCTTATTGCCAATGTTCATACCTTTAATTTTGTTCTCATTTTATTGCTATAGCTGACATTTCTAGAACTATGTCAAATAATAATAGGGGAGAGGGAGCATCCTCATTTTACCCCTGCTTGTACTGAGAAAGCTTCCATTATTTCTTTATTGAAAAGAGTGCTAGCTCTTCGTTTTAAATATATGCTTTTGATGATACTCAGGAAGGACCATTCCATGCCTATAATTAACAATGTTTAAAAACAGTTCTCTTATGTATACATTGTTCAGTATAATTTAACAAACATTTATTAAGTGTCTACTATGTGCTATGCCTACTACTCTGTGTCAAGCACTGGAAATTATTATAGCTTTTATTTCTAAATGTTAAAAAAGAAGGGTAAAAAGGCAGAGTCTCTTCAAGAAATTGTTTCTGACAGCAGGAAGCCAAGCAGAGCTAGTTAAATAAGTGGTTCTATTAAAATTAAGCATTGATTAAAAAAATCATTAAAGGATGGTAGAGACTAGTTGTTAAGGTTGCCAGGAAACTCTTTTTCTCTTTTTCCTTGATTAGGGACTTGACAGTCATGGAAATGAGGTTGCTTATGTAAACACAATGTTTTGAGGTTTTGTTTTCATTAGAAAAAAGAGCCCTCAGGATTTGAGGGCAGAAATGCTCTGTAAGAGATAAAAAGAATGTTCTCTCTGTGCAAAAGGAGACATAAGAAATGTATTATAGTAGGAAACTCTCAGAGATATATGGAAGGTTAAGATAAAAATGAATACTTCTCTCTGAAAGTAAATAGACAGGCCAAGGCCTTGACAGGAAAGCCAGGAAAAGCAAGAAGGGAGAATCACTGATTAGTTATGAATAGCCTTGGTGTAAATCAAAGTTTTTCCTAAAAGCAAAAAAGAAATTCAAAATTAGGTGGACATTGATAAAAGCTAAATTTAAATAAAGACATTTATTACTTATTCTTATCTTTGAATCTTGGTCCAACTAGTATTTTGCCTTAAGGTTAATATGTAAATAAAGATAATTTGTATTGTTATCCTATTATTTTACTAATGTTACATTTTTATAGAAAAATATCAATATTTCAGGCCTGTGTAATTTCATTCATGTGATTACTCCCTCCACTCATAGAGAGTGTTGAAAGGAAAATTCTTCATTTGGGCTTTCACTCTGATTAATGAGGCAAAACTCTGGACAAAAAGAATGAAAAGGATTTTATTGTAAGTATGTCAAGATAGCAACACACTGACAAGTTGATCACTGAAGATCAGCAATGGCTTCAAAGTGGGAGCAGCTTTTATAGGTAACTATAACAAAAAACTATAACATCTCACATCAGTTGGGGAATGACTGAAAAAGTTGTGGTGTGTGGTTGTGATGGAATACTAATGTGTTGCAAGAAATGATCAATAATCTCAGAGCTCAACGATCTTAGAAAGGCATGGAAAGACTTGCATGAAATGAAGAAGAGTGAAGTGAACAAAACCAAGAGAACATTGTATACAATTCCAGCAATATTGTTTTAAGAACGGCTTTGAGCAACTGTCATTTTGACTATTATAAACACACAAATTAAAAATAAAAAACAAATGAAGAAAGATGCTATCTGCATCCAGAGAAAGAACTGATAAAGAGAAGTGTGTGTGTCTAATGGTATTTGTGTCTAATGGTAGCCATCTCTAGGGTGGGGTGCCAAGGGAAGAAATAGAAGGAAAAAAGAAGAAATTTACATGATAACTTTGTTGTCTGTTTGGAGGAAATAGCAAGTTGTACATGGTAGATATAGTAGTTTCATGTGTAGAAACATAGTAGTTTCATGTGTAATCATCTTTTTTATTGTACTGCATTATGGAAATGATTGCTTTGTTCCTTGAATTAAAAATAAAATATTTTTTTAAAATAGGTAACTTGTAGACAATCCAGATAGGTCCACCTCAGCAAAAGGGGATAAGCCATTGTATCTCAGTTTCTTCTCAAGGTAGCAAGCACGTGACAATTTGCAGGTAGGGCTTTGTGACAAAAAGCAGGTGATACAAAAAGCTACAGACTTAATGTCTCCTTCCTCACCAGAACCTCCCCAGCAGTATTTGGTAAGCAGGGCTGGGAACAATGCGTGACTGAGTCAATATAACTTTCAAGAAGAACATATGTCAACAAACATTTATTAATCACCTACTGTGTTCAAGACCCTATGCTTACCTTTAGGAATACAATTAAAGCCAAACATACACACACACACACACACACACCCCAGCCTTCTTTCAAAGAGCTCACAGTGTAATAGGAGTAGAAACAGGCAATCAATTTATCGAATAGCAGGCATTTATATAGCACTAACATATGTTAACTCGTTTTATTCTCAGAACAACCCTGTGAGGTAAGTGCCATTATTATTCCCATTTTATAGATGAGAAAAGTGAGGCAGAGAGAGGTTAAGTAATTTACCCAGAGTCACACAGCTAATAAGTATCTGACATAGAATTTGAACTCAGGTCTATCCTGACTGCAGGACCAGTGGTCCCTCCACTGCCCACTTAGCTGCTTCTAGATAATCTTAGCAGGAAGACACTGGCATTAAGGGGAAATCAGGAAGGTGTTCTTGAAGGGGGGTGGGGGGAGAGAGGATTTTAACTGAGATTTGGAGGAAGCTAGGGAAACCAGGAGGGGGAAATGAGGAGGAAGAGAATTCCAGATCCCAATGCCTCTAGCTTAGGAGATTGTCTTCAAGAATTGCTAAAATGAAAAAAAGATCCATTACCCTGAAGCCAATCGGATGATGCACCTCTCCAATGGCTGATCCCTAGTCAAGTTTCTCACTTACCTGTTAACAATCTATGCATTAAATGACTTGACACTATCACAGTTAAGCATACCTGAAGAGGCACCTAACGTAGTACCTAACATAGATTCTTATATAAAGTAGACATTTAGTAAATATCAGGTGATAACTAACGGTTTTATCAGCCACACCATCATTGACCTCGTGGCAGGTCTGGGAACTGCAGGCACTGGATTAATGGCTATGGAAGCTCCTCAGCTTTGCAAATGAAGCTGTAACAAAGGGCAGAAAACATTACACCCAATCACATGCTTCTTTGGATCTGAATTATGGGGAACCTATTATCATGTTCCCTCTAAGAGTTTATTTCAAAAGATGGTTCTTCCACACTATTTGAGCACTGGTTCATAGACAGTTTTCATCTTTAAATGACTTCACAGTTTATTTTTGAAACCAAAACTTATTTCCCCATAGGATTCTGAAGTTGTTTTTTATTTTTTCAAACTGTGTGTGAAGCAATGAGTTTGAGTTGTTAGGAATATATTTTAAAATCTTGAAGCGTCTTCAACCTACACTCAGTTTGTTTTTGTCATCTTTATTTAGCTCCAATATCTTATGGATTTGGATGGTTACTGTCCCAAAGAGCAATTCTGGGAGCAGCTGGCTATGTACACATTCTGGTTAGCCAGTTTCCTCACCAGGGAGTAATAGCAATTAGAATAGCTTACATTTTAATGCCACTTTATGGTTACTAAGTGCATTCACACTTTGGGGGCAGACAAGCTATGTGAGAGATAAAAGCAAAGTCCTCTGTAAAAAGAAGACAGCAGAAGCAGTGCTTTAAGGAGCTCTCAAAAAGAGTTGAGAACTTACAGAAGTAATTAATGCTTTCTCTCCAACATTATTTTGTTTAATTTCCACTAAAACACCATGAGGTAATGTGAATATAGCAAATTTTATTTGCTACATTGTACAGATTTGCAGGTTGTCTCACCTATTAGACTGTGAGCTCCTTGAGCACAGCGACGACTGGCTGAGTTATTCCTTTTTTTTTTTCTATCCCCAGTGTTTAGCAAAGTACCTGGTACAAAAATGAAATGCTTCATAAATAAAGAAACCACAATTCAGATTAAAAGATTTGCCTAAAATCACAGAGCTCAGAAGTGATAGAAGAGGAATGTGAATATAGGTCCTCTTCTTTTTTTCAATTTGTAAATTTTTTATTTTAAGCTTAAATACAAAATAAGAAAAGAAAAAAGAAACAAACTTAAATACTAAAACTAAGCTAATACAAAATAAGAAAAGAAAAAAAATGGATTGTCATGTGTCAATATTGGTGTTCTAACTCCAAGTCTAGTTCTCTTCCTCTACAAGCCTGTACACCATACTTCCAGGAATATTATAAGATGGTCAATAGTAGTTTTCAAATGGTAAATTATGCATTTGTGCAGCCCTGGTTGGACTCAGGACAAAAAGTAGACATGCTCTACTAAGCTTTATGCAGTAATTCAGTTAAACAACTACTTATTAAACATCTATCTAGCAAGAATATATTTAGGGGGAAGAAGTGTAAAACATACTTAGGTTCAAAAAATCAATTTCACAAATACAACATGGAGGGTGTGATCAGGCAACAGTTGTTTGTAAAAGATCTGGGGAAGTTAGGGGATTGGATGTTCAATGTGAGTCAATGGTGTTGAAAAGGCATTCCCCCCCACAAATGGTAAATATAATCTTGGGCTATTAATAAAAGTCCAGTGCCCAGGATTAGGGAAGTGATGGCCCTGCTCAAATTTATTTCATTTTGGACTCAATGCTCCTAAATGATTATCTAGCTTTTCTGTGCCCTTAATTAATTGCTAGAGCCACTGAAGAGGTTGCTAGTGATGTAGCCTAATGGTCCCTTTTATTTTGCTTTTGGTACAAGTTAAAAACAACAACATTGATATCAGGTCTCCAAGGGGAGCAGAAGGTGGAGGAGAAGGACAGCCTGGTATGATCAGGGACTAGAACTCTGCCTGATTTCGGAAAAGTTCAACATATGGCAAAGCTTCCTGGAAACGACACTGAAATACAATGATTAAAATCATTTCCCTAATGGTTGTGAGGAAGGGAGACAGAAGCCCAGAGAAGGGTTTCATTCAGTCATTTCAGCCTCCTTGTTCAAGCCTGCTCCATCCCTGCTAGTCTTTTTCACTTAGTTAAAAGCTAGGAACAAGAAAACAGACCTCACTCTTACAAAGGAATGAAGTATTGAGGGATGAGATAAGGAGGTTTGTATGTAAATGTGCAGCTGAAGAAGAAGAGATAAAGAGAAGATATGTGGGTCTTCATTTGAAAGAGTGCAGCTAAGAATTCATATTCTCAAACAGGGGCTTAAATGTTACCAGGAATCCTTCCTAAGCTGCCTTAATTTCTCTGATGTGGCTTCTATGTGAAGGAGAAATTATTTTATTTCTTTTAAAAAGATAGTTTGTTTGTTTTTTTTTAAGAGCACTGGCCCTGGAGTCAGAAGGACCTGAGTTCAAATCTGGCCTCAGACACTTACTTGCTGTGTGACCCTGGGCAAGTCATTTAACCCTGTCTGCCTCAGTTTCCTCATCTGTGAAGTGATCTGGAGAAACAAATGGCAAACCACTCTAGCATCTTTGCCAAGAAAACCCTAAATGGGGTCATGAAGAGTCAGACACGACTGAAACAACTGAACAACTACCTTATCTCCCTACTCCACATACGATGAGGAACCACTATTTCTCTGTATGTGGGGGGGGCGGGGTGTATGCTTTCCTGATCCTATGTGATAGATCAAGGATAGATGGGACCAGGTTATGAACAGTGAGATTCAAAGGGTCAAGAGAGCCATCAAAGATCCCTTTAGCAAGTGGAGCCAGGAGTAGCAGTGGCAGAGGCTGGTGAGGAGCCGGCTCCGATGACCAAACCCATCAGGGAATGAACCTAGCAGCTAAGACATCATCTCTTGCAAGCAAAAGAGGCTATTCTACATCCAGAAGAGAATTTGCTGGAAGAAATGCTTGTAGTAAGCACTTTGGATCTGAGCCCCCAGGGTCCTCAGAGACCAAGGAGTAAAGGGGAGAAAGAGCACCTCTTTTGAGAGAGTCCTGAACGTCTGGCTTTGCTGCAGCTTCTCAGTAAGTATTCCTTTGTCAAAATGAATTAATGTCAATTGTTTATAAATTATATTGCATAGCTATTAACTGTTCAAATGATATTGGGAAGTACAGTCCCCAGACCCATGAGTGGTAGTATTAGAAACCAGTACCACCATCCCTCTACTCAACTCCAGCCCAGGAGGGTTACCTCTAGATCCCTGAGGGGAAAATAAATAGCCACATTCTGGGGATTCAATCTGCTAGCAGAGTTGCAGGTTGGGAAAGTGAGCTCAGAGACACTTTATATGTGTATATGCACACATAGAATAAGGGAGAGAAAGAGAAGGAAAAAGCATAAAGAGGGAAACAAGGGAAAAGAGAGAGAAAAGGAAGAAAGGTAAGAGAGGAAAGAGGAGGAAAAGGGAAGAGAGAAGGTTGGAGGAAGAAATAGTATGAGAGAGAGAGAGAGAGAAAGAGAATGAGGACAAAGGATAATAAATGCTTATTCACTTAATGACAAAAGAGAACATTAAACGTGAAAGAGGAGAAGAGCCAAACCATTTGTTACACTTTCACCAGGGATTGGGGGATAAGATTATACCCTTCCCTACAAGGATTGATGACCCTCATATTACAAACTGATGAAAAGTTTGCGGAGTACTGTCAGGAGTGATGAATAGACTATAACAGAGACACGGAGGCCCAGACCCCATGATTGTTCTCCTTGTCCAGAGCTGGGCTCAGTCAACTCAGAGCAAGAGCCATGTGTAAGTTTTGGCATCCGCCCAGAGGCAGGAGGAAAGATGCTGCCAAACTGCCTGTCCTTTTATTGCTGGATGTCAGGTGACAGTGAGAAATCTGTCCTAAGAAACCTGTACAGGGGTAGTAGCCAGAAGCAATGCCTACCAGGGAGTGTAAGAGATCACCTGGCAGAGAGACTTCAGCCTCCTAAGAAGTGGCAGTTTGGTGTTCCTTGATATCCCCCCATAGGTAGTATCTGGCTAAAATCCTTTGGGGGTTGGGGTGGGGGAGGTTCTAGGAACTAGAACTTGTGAGGCCTTCTTCATGGAGGTGGTTGTAGTCATTGTTTAACCTATGATATCATAGGACTACAGTCTAGAGATGTGATTTCAATAGCATAAGGAACTCCTGGGAGAGGACGCTCCCCTTACAATGTAGATCTATGCTAGATCTGTGCCTTCTCTACAGCTTAGAGTATTAGAGACTTGCCTGAAAAACAGGGTGGTTACATAACTTGCCCAGGGTCACACAGCCAGGTTTCTAGGCCAACTCACTATCAACTACATCACATTGGCTCTCTCTTCCTTGCCTATTTCATATGATTAAAACCTAGGAACAAGAAAATATACTCCACAGATTTAGCATGGTAAAAGGGTAAAGATATTTTTAAAAAATATTGCCCATCTTATTTTATTTAATTTTTTGAGACTGGGTCAGCCTATCTTACCTAGGCCAGAAGACCCATAGCCCTCCCTAGCTGGATCCTACTGTCAATAAAAATGGAAATTTTGAACTGCTCTCTTTCTGACCTGTACTTCTTTGTCTCTCTTTAGGTGTTCTAGTGGACCTCTGATGCTGGGGGCTCACCATATTGGTGTTAGATTTGGCTTAGACATCTGATTGGCTTTAGCCCTACTACAGCTCAGAACTCATGAATTCAAGCAAAACACCAGCCTCAGCCTTTCCAGTAGCAGCAGAGATTACAAGCCTGTGCTACCAGCAATATTGAAATATTTTCATGAAAATTAGCCTTCTTCCATTCTTTTAATACTCATTCCTCTCCAGGCTGCACTCTGGTCTTCCACTACCATGCTCATCCTGGAAGCTCACTCCAATTCTAGAATTCACATGCTGGAAATAACCTCTGCCCTCATGAGTTTTCTCAGATTGGATGGTTCCAAGTAAGGTGAGAACCCAGCTAGCCACAACTCATTCCTCTCTAGGCTGCATTCTGGACAGTCTTTGTCATTATAGTCTCCCTATCCTACTTTAGCTCCCTTCTCTGTGTTGTCTAACCCCACTAGAATGTAAACTCCTTGGGGACAGAGACTATCTTTTTTTCTGCTTGTATTTGTATTCCTGGTGTTTAGTACAGTGCCTGGTAATCAATTAAGTGCTTAATAAATGCTTGTTGACTATTACTGTTTTTATTTCTCATTTGTTTTTAATATTTTAGTTTCCATTTCAAGATTGAAAGAGAAAAATGTCGCTAATACTGTTCTGTTTAAAAATTTAGATTATCATAAGGCCTTGCAAAGTTATAAAAGAAAAATTGGATTAGAAAATATAAAAATTACATCCATCAAAATTTGAATGAGACTGCATCAAATGTAAAATCCAAGGATGGAAATTTGAGTAAAGATGACAACCATTAGATGAAATTAAAATATTTTGACAAATCAATGATTTTTCCCCAAAACCACATAAGAATTACAGATTCACCAATCGTATTAATACCTAGTACCAACTAAAGGGTATGGCTCACTGCGTGATTCATCCTCTGTACTCTAGGTCACTCTGTGCTTAACCTCTAGGCAATGTCTTCTCAAACAGAAACTTGGAGCACAGAAACCCAGGGTGCAGAAGACAGAATCTGATCTCACCACCTTTTATCACTCTACTTGTTTTCATAGTGGGCGTAGAGGGAGGGGACAAGAAGAAGGTACTAATAACTAAGTCTCAGACCTCCTCTCTTACACAGTATTTCCACACTCAGTTCCAAAGCACAGCAGCGCCTCCAAAGTTTCAAGCTAGTCACCTCTTCAATCACTCTGTCACCCTCCTGAGCATATAACCACCAAAATGATCCTCTTCTACAACTCTCTCCAGTCTTCAAATACTCATTCATTTTCCAAATTCCCTGAGAATCTCAACCAAAAAAAGCTCTCCTTTCAAGCTTCCTAGATCACCACTCTCAGGCTGGTGTCTCAGCACATCCCTCACTGCATTAACACCTGCACTGAGGTTACAATCTGACGCTCGTAAATAGGTCCATGGGATTGTGTGCCTTTTTGTCCCTCTCAGAATTCCTGAGCACAGCTGTTTCTCCTTTCCACCTCCATCTGCCCCAGGCCCCCCAGAATTCTCATCCCTGACACAACTTGACTGTAGCAGATAGAGAAGGAATTGTTGTGATGTCCAAGCCTAGAGCCTATAGAAGTGGCGTCAGATTCAGATTTACTGATGTCTGAAGAGATGATAGAAGTTATGATTAGAGGAAATGTGTACCAGGACAGGACATAAGAGCCAGCTCTCCACATCTGAAATATAAGATTGATGCACAGAGAAAGAAGAGGCATAGCCAGCATGTTTTTAAAAAGTTTGAAACTTTCACAGTATGATGTTAGCACAGTAAATAAGCCAGGGCAGCTGAGCATCAGGGATAGCAAAGCAACTGCTGCTAATAGTCCTCATGAGGGCACCAGCCTCTACCGTGTGCTGGGTTCTTATAGAGCCAGCACATGAGTTGGGAAAAATAGGACATTTCTGACTTGTATTCCAGGCTATTTCTGAAGGTAGCAAAGTTAGACATCCTTAAAAAAGGGAAAGAGAGAGACATAGAAGACCTCTCATGGCTCCAGGCCTCTGATGCTCTTGGTGACTTTCCTAGAGTCACAGAGGTCCAACTCTCCCATCATACAGAAGAGGAAACTGAGTGAATTAAAGTTAAGTGACTTGCCCCAGGTTACACAAGTAGTGTCTGAGACGAGATTTAATTCCAGGCCCTCTTGCCTTTAAGTATTCTATCCACTGATACAGTTCTGCCTCTCAAGGGATGGAGTAGAGTAGACCCAAAGGAAGATTCTGGATTTGCCCAAGGTCACATCCTGCCCAAGCAACAAAGATAGAGTTAAACTTGGGTCCCACATCCTCAAATTCAGCACTCCAAGGTTAGGAGTTTTCCCCCTTCAACATGTTATCTTGTCTTTACTTGTATTTCCTTACTCCTTTCTGTTGTATTTGTCCCTAGAGAAATCTTGTGTGCTAGGCCATGTGACCTGCCTTAGATATTGAGGACAGAGAGAACATGGAAGAATTTAGTGGTTGGTATTTACTCTCTGATACAAGATCAGCAACAATTGTTCTCTCTTAAATTTTTTTTATTAGTTTTGTTAAATATTTCCCAATTACATGTACATTTTTTTACCATTCATTTTTAAAAATTTTGAGTTGCAAATTCTTTCCTTCTCTCCCATTCTCCTTCCCCTTTGAGGTGGCAAACAATTTGATATTGATTATACATGTGAAGTCATGTGAAACATATTTCTGTATTAGCTATGTTGCAAAAGAAAACAGACAAAAAGAAAAGAATAATTTAAAAAGTATGCTTCAATCTGCGTTCAGAGTTCATGAGTCCTCTCTCTGGTGGTGAATAGCATTTTTCATCATGGGTCCTTTGGAACTATCTTGGATCATTGTCTTGATCAGAGTAAATAAGTTTGATGTTAATCATCATCACAATATTGCTGTTACTGTGCACAAAGTTCTCCCAGGTCTGCTCACTTCGCTTTGCATGAGTTCACATAAGTCTTTCCAGGTTTTTCTGAAAGCAACCTGCTTGTCATCTCTTATAGCACAATACCATTCCATCACAATCCTATACCACAATTTGTTTAGCCATTCCCCAATTGATGGACATTCACTTGATTTCCAATTCTCTGCCCCACAAAAAGGGCTGCTATAAATATTTTTGTATAAATAGATTCTTTTCCCTTTTCTTTGATCTCTTTGGATGGAGACCTAGTAGTGGTATTGCTAGTTCACAAGGTATACACAATTTTAATACCCTTTGGGTATAGCTCCAAATTATTCTACAAAATGATTGGACCAGTTCACAACTCCACCAACAATGCATTAGTTTCCCAGTTTTTTCCACATCTCCTCTAGCATTTGTCATTTTCCTTGTCTGTCACATTAGCCAATGGATAGGTGTGAGGTGGTACCTCAGAGTTGTTTTAATTTGCATTTCTCTAATCAATAGTGATTTAGAGCATTTTTTCATAGGATTATAGAGAGCTTTGATTTTTTCTTCTGAAAACTGTCTATTCATATCCTTTGATCATTTATCAATTGGGGAAATAGCTGTTTTCTTGATAGCATTTTATTTGTCCCTTCCTATTCTCTAGGGTGTGCCAAAGTCCTTGAGACTGTCTTTTGCACCTTTTTGTATCCCCAGAATTTGTTACAGTACCTGGTACTTAGTAGGTGCTTAATAAATGTTTATTGACTGACTGACAAGCCCTGATATAAGTCTTTCATGAGTGGGACTCAATTTATTTTCTGCTTGATAAGTTACCTCTTGGAAATCCTAAAGGTATCCTGCTTAAAGAGCTGCAACCTATCACTGCCAAAAAAAAAAAGTCCAAGGAACTCCTGGATGATCATGCAATAAAGGCTGAGGGAAGACATATGGCCACCAGAGGCAACCAGGGCAGCTACGTGGTGCCATAGTGTATAGAGTGCTGGGCCTGGAGTCAGGAAACCCTGAGAAAACCTCAGACACTTACTAGTTGTGTGACTCTGGTCAAGTCATTTAACCCTAAATGCTGCAGTTTCTTCATACATAAAATGAGCTGGAGAAAGATATGGCAAACCACTCTAGTATCTTTGCCAGGAAAACCCCAAATATGGTCATGAAAAGTCAGGAATAACTGAAATGACCCCACCACCACCACCACAACAGTAACGGGCCAACAGCTTGTAAACCAGCTCTTTACTGTCATTGGTTGCCCTTTGGCCAAGAAAAGCAGAGGCTAGATGTATCTCAGATTCTCAGTTAGCATGGGGTAGTGGAATGGGCTTGGTGAGTTGGCTCACCAGATGATTCTAACAAATCTGTTACATTGTTGCTGAGAAACTGGAAAGGTCATTGAGTGAGGTGTGAGAACTCATTCAGGTGGGGTGAGAACTGGGGAGAAGTGTAAATGGTATCAATCGTTGATTTTGTGTCTGCGGAGTGGGTGTATGCGTGGCAGGTGTGGTTCCACTTCCATGTCTAGAAATAACCAAGCCAGTCCTAAGCGTAGATCCTCAGATGTATATGAACTTTCCCCTTTTCTCCTCCCACTTTACCTCCATCTGACCTAAATCTGTATAAGGGAACAAGAGAACCCTCAGGGAGAAACCAGCAGACTCAGAATTTAGAGAGTGCTTGACAACAGTATGTCTGAGTGTCCAACAGCTGCTGCCAGGGTTATCTGCATGTTGTACCAATCTATTATACATCTCAAAAGGAATTAAGGAAGCTGCCTTGCCCCAAAATTATGGTAACTTCATTGATTTAGTCCCTGAAGCAGCACTACCTTATGCTTACATGTTTGTCATTTCGCAAGGTATGCTCCCAGGGCTTAGACAGCATGGAGATGAAAATCTGAAGAAGGACTTTTAGAACAGGACAACCTTTTTTTTAATGCCTAGAGAGCATGTTGAAACTCTGTCCTTGTATTGATAAAAGAAGCTTAAACAGCATAACTATCAAAGCTGATACCTGTTTCCCCTAATTCTGACACTACCCAGCCAGGAGACTCAAGTTCAAATAAAAGGGAGCCTATAATGTATTCAACCGGTGGATCAATGGAGAACTACATTTCATACTCCATATGGGAACTTGTGATTCCTTGTGACATCTTTTGGGTTTGCTACTGTGCTTGACGCATTCAATAGCTAGTAAGTCATACTTTGTGGAATGTGTGGGGCAGCTTTGTGGTTGTCTGTATGACATTCATATGACATAAATTATAGTAGCAGATGTGGCTACATTGCCCCTCAGCCACTGGACTTGCAGAATTATATGAGTAAGCATATTCTTGGTTCTCAACTTTTTTTCCTTCCTTCCTTCCTTCTTTCTTTCTTTCTTCCTTCCTTCCTTCCTTCTTTCTTTCCTTCCTTCCTTCCTTCCTTCCTTCCTTCCTTCCTTCCTTCCTTCTTTCCTTCCTTCCTTCCTTCCTTTCTTCTCTCTCTCTGTCTCTCTCTCCTCTCTTCTCCTCTCCTCTCTTCCGTTTCTCTCCTTTCCCACCCATTCCTTTCCCTTTCTACTGAAGTTTCAACCTGTTCTGTTTCTAATCTGGGCCAAGTTTGCCCCTCTTTAGGCAGCCTGATGGCCATCTGCTCCCAGTGCCCCCTGAGGTTCACCATATTGGTCATGGACTTAGTTCAGGCACCCCAAGTAGCTTTAGCCCTACTGCTGCTCAGAAGTTCCAAGCTCAAGCAATTCACCACCTCAGCCTCCTAAGTTTCAGAGATTTACAGACATTCACCACCACACCCCAGTAGCTCATGGATTTTTCAAGGATATTGGAGGAGTAATGACATTGGAGTGTGAGCCACTTCCTCTTGCTCTGCTCATGGTTATCTACCCTTAGAGTAGCCAAGCAATGCTACCACCCTGTGAAGAAATCTAACAAACTTTATTTGAGTATTAAAGGGACAGAGGTTATAGATCACTGTCCAGGAAAAATTTCAAATGAAGGAGATTATCATCTGAGGGAGAGCCAGGGTAAAATACAAAATAGGAATTGTATTCCTCCCCCCATGCCAACATATACTTTTTTTTTAATAAAGGAATCTAACCTATTCTATAAACTAAAAAAGTCCACATTACTAGAAAATAATTTATTTTTTTTAGGATTTGTCACCCTACCACAAGAGTGTAGATGGATAAGAAGAAAGCAATTGCTATATTGGAATGGTTAGTCTTCACCTCAGTTACAATTCCAAGATTTATTTTTTTTCTTTAGAAAGTTTACGTATCCATTCTCTAACCCTAAAGAAACTCATGGATGGAGAGGTGATATTGTATGTTAAAAATTCTATACTTGAAGTAGGCAGAGAAGGGCATGGTTGTGATATATTTCATATAATTCCAGATTTTTTTTGGTGAACTGATTAGTTTTACTGAGTTTTTTTCCTTGTCTTCTTATTTATCTTTTTTTCTTTCTTCAAAAAAATTCTTTTTTTTTTTTACAAGGGATGGCTGTCTGGGTGGGAGAGGGGAGAGATATGGGGAAATAGATGATGTAAAAACAAAAGATATAAACAAAATGTATTTTTAAAAGATGCAAAAAATGCTATGGTTGTGGACATATGTATCTGTGTTGCTTATAAGAAATCAAAGTATTTCCAGTGCTCCAGCTAACTGTGACCTTTAGTTTACAGTGTTTTAAAGCTAGATTCCATGTGGTACTATCTTCCCTGTTTCTGCCACATAGCATTAATAGAGAGCAACAGAAATGTGTTTATGGCTTCTTTAAGACATATTCAAATATGATTTAGAAACTGCAGTGCTCAGAAACAAGATAGCTACTAGACTCTGCCAAGAATTATTTTCTGATTGAATAAGAACATATATGGAGAGGAAAGGAAGTAAAAAATCTGCCATGTTTTACAATTAGCTTAAAGTGAAAAGAGCTGAAAGGAAGCAGATTCTAGCTCTTTATTTAAATAAGTGACAATACAGAAAGCAGAACCAGGAGATCAATACACACAAAAATCAAATGAGATAATATATGTAAAGCCCTGTGCAAATCTTCAAGTAATATATAAATGTCACATTATGATTATATAATTTTAAAGAGCACTAATGGGAAGCTAAACTCAAGCTAAAGGTAATGACTAATATTTTCCCCAGAGACATATGATGAAACATACAAACCTTCTCTTGGTAGAGAAGTGGGAAACTATAGATACGCAATGCTATGTGCACAGTCACTGTGTCTATTCTAAGGGGTAAGGAAAACAGTGGGAAATTTTTGTGGTATAAAAATATATTAGAGTAAAAATATATTGATAACAGTCAGGTGAATGACAACTTCAAGTATGGACCATTATTGACCTATGCTTCAAAACCAGTTTTGATTTTTTTATTAGTTTTTTTTCCTCCCCACCCCCAAGATGGCTACAATTAGACACAAATAGGTATATATGTATATATTTTTTTATTTGACTATCCCAACAACCCTGTGAGGTAAGTGGTATTGATTATGTAGTAAGTACATGACTGAGGTTAGATTCAGATTCAAGTTTTTCTGATTCTATGTCCAGTGCTCTTTCCACTGTAGCACCTAGCTGTCTTAATAGACTTCTATAAAGGCAAGAACCATGTCTCATTTAAACTTTTTTAACTCCCCAGGTGCTTAGCACAATGCTTTGCTCATGGTAGATATTTGATAAATATGTGAATGAATACTTTTTTAAAATGAAGAAATTGAGATCTAAAGAGAAATTACTTTTTCACTTCCATATATTCTTCATTGGATAGTTATTAGAAAAAAATCTAGTGGTGTAACCTGTGACCCAGAACACTAAGCTCTAGACTTATACCAAGTAGGTTCAATATCAGGGGCTTTACCAAAAGATTCTTTTCTTTCCCTATGATATCACTCAATTTCCAGAAAAATTTCTGAACATAGCTCATGTCTAAATGTTCACAGATGTGAATAAAAAGGTGTCCCACATCTCATACAAGCATTCAAGATAACTGCATGTATTAGGTAGAGAACAGCCTTTATTTCTCCCCACAGACAATGCAAAACAAAACTCATGTACAAGAGCTCAGAATAGCCCATAAACAATGCAAAAAATATTTAAAGCTTCACAATAGTCAATGAATGGTCAACATAATTCTCCTCCCTCTCTTCTCAGGAGTATGAGTGCTGCCTGAGAACTCTCCCTTCTCTGATAAAAGTCTAGATTCTGAAACTTTGAAACTTGAGGTTAGTAGAAAGATGACCCTGGAAGAAGAGTTCTCAATATTCTATAAAAACTGGAATGCAACCACACTTATCACTCAAACCATGAAATTCCACATTCCACAACTGAGTGAGAGCACATATCACTGACTCTCCCCGCCTGGATGCAGGTCTAAGTCCAGTGAACATTGCTTCCCTGGCTGCTATCAGCTCTTGGGCTAGAAGTTTGCCATCTTTGGGCACTTGATCATGTGGTTCCTGGTTGTCATATGTGCCTTTCCCCAAAGCAGCCATTAATGGATCCTAATGGGGACTGCACACAAGTCTCTAGGACTGCCGTCTGATCCTATTTTTGCTAAAAGGAAAAATGGTCTGTTGACCTTCATAGGCCAACAGAAAGGATGGATCCTCCCATGTTATCTGTCCATTGTGTGCAGGCCAATCTATTCATCTTGGGGGCTGCTCCAATCAGCCAAACCCAACCTCCAGTAGAGGCCAGTGGGTATATCCATAGCCTCCATAGGAAGATCAAAGTCCCAATAAAGGCTAATCTCCTTGTCAGCTCATTGAGTTGAAAAGGGAACTATCTTGATAAACCCTTCTATGCTAAAAAGTATAGTTAGAATATTTAATTGAGTTTATTGTTTATTTTGAAAATATCAATATCAGATTGTATCCTAGAACAGTATTATTTCATAGCTAGCTATAAATTACAGTCTTTGTTAAAGAGCTTATTCACTTTGAAATAATGTCTGTATCTTTGGAGAAGTCTTTTCCAAACTATTTATTTAAAGAGCAAGGCTTCCTTTCCCCTCAATAAACAAACAACCATATTATTCTGCTGCAAAATAAAAGAAGTATGTAAAACTAGTGTTAAAATTACATAATTATATTTATTCATTTACTCACATATTTGAGATCCTGGGATTTCAAGGAATACTCCCTTTTATACAGTATACCACAGACTCATGATTTCCAGAGACACTACAAACTGAGACCTGGGAAAGGCCTTAACTTAAAAAGGCCAAGGCCTTCTACTGCATCCAGGGCCATCTCCAGTCTTCCTGATCCATATCTTGCCACTAGACCCAGATGGCTCTGGAGGAGAGAGTGAAGCTGGTGACTTTGTACAGCTCTACCTCACCCAAATCCAATTCACTTGAAAGTCATGACATCACCTTCTTGATATCATAGTCCTCTTCAAGAACAAAGGACAATCAACAATAATGGCATAGTAGAAAGAACTACCTATGTCATTGACTACCTGATTTGTACCAGGTTTGACCCTCTATACGGGTTGAACTATCAAATTTCTCTTTTGTAAAATAAGAGAATTAGACTGAATGACTCTAAGATCCCTTCCAGTTCTGAATCTATGATCAGTGCCAAATAATCTTAGGGCATCTGATAATTATGTTCATTCATTCAACAACTTTATATTTTTTTAGTACTTACTCTGGGCAAAGAACTGTGTTAGGTTTTGGGGGCGATACAAAGATAATTAAGATATGGTCTATTAATAAATTAGAGCAATTTGTCACATATTCCCACATTTGTGAGAGAAAAGAACAAATACACAGTTTAGAGTAACAGGAAGGATTCAAATCTCTAAAGAACATTTTTATGTCATCCATATTTTAATATCCCAAATAACTGAGGGAATTCATCATGGGATTTAGAACTAGACAGTACTTCAGAGATCATCTAATCCACCTTCCTGATAAGGAAACTGAGGCCCAGAGAAATGAATGCATATACTCAATGGCAGACAATAAGTAGCAGAGCTATGATTCCAAGCCAGATCTAATGACCTCTAATAGAAAGCTTTTTCTACTACACTATATCATGGAAGCTGATACTTCAAGCATGGCCTTATTTGCTGTATAGAGGCATAAAAGAAACAGAGAAAGAGTTCCAAGTCCCTTGCCCATCTTTTTTGCCGAAACTACTCTGCTACTTTGATAGATCTGTGATCTCATCAGTAGGGGCACTTACATCCACAGGAGCAAATCCCAACCTAGTCAAGCCTCTCAGCTTGGGCATTTCATGTCCTTTTCCTTTCATAAATCCTCTGTAGATGATTCACTCAATGCCCTAGAGTCTTTTAATATTTTGTGGCTATCAGGGCAATACTTGGAATTGTCCACATATTGTCTACTTCTTTTGTGTAAGTCATTGTTGATAATGTGTTACAGCCTTCTTACACCTTTGATGCATTTTTTTCATTGTCCTTCAGTCTATTTGCAATTTTTATTTTTCCATGATTTGCTGCCATGTAATATCATGGGGAGAATACTGCTATTGTGGAGCTTGTCATTGGTATCATTGGGCTTGTTGAGACTCTACATAATTTTCCAAAAATGTTCCAGCCTACTCCTCCTACTACTAATTCATTGTCTGTCCATACTGTCTATCCAAGATATGTGTGCTTTTAGGCTGCCTCAGTGGTCTTCCAATCTACAAGACTGACCCCTCACCAAGCTTTACAGTCAAAGAGCGTAAGCTCTGAAAAGGATTTTAGTGACGCTTTAATCCACCTCATCATTTTACAGTTATGGAAACATTTTTCAGAAAAGTTGAGTTACTTGCCTAACATCAAATATTTCATTTTTTCTGAGGTCATGCAAAACATATTTCCATGTTAGCCATGTTGCAAAAGAAAATATACACATATAAGAAAAATCAAGAAACTTGAAAAAATAGTATGCTCCAATCTGCACTCAGAGTTCATCAGTTTTCTCTCTGGAGGTGGATAACATTTTTTGTTATGGGTCCTTTGGAATTGCCTTGGGTCATTCCTTTGAACATAGTAGCTAAGTCTTTTACAGTTGACAATATCATATATTTCACTGATTTTAGGGCAGGGATTAGAGTTCAGGTTTGATAGCTCCCAGCCCAATAGTATTTCCATTATCTCTGTTATGAATTCTTTTTCAGATGTGGGTGTCAGTTTCTGGGAAGAGAATGAAAACCTCCATTAGTGCCATTTCTGTAACTGTCAGATTTGAAATTCTAAAGGATGGATACTCATCACAGTACCATGACAACAGTAGGCTTTTAATTAATGGAACATAATAATAAATATAAATAAATATAAACATAATAATTGCTTGTGGATCAATTGTGATCAAATCATTATTCCTTAATACAGAATTAAAACATATTACGATGTTCCCACTTATCAATTTTATTAATATACATGCTTTACTCAGTAGCCATTGATCAAGTGTGTCTTAGGATAATACAATCAGATTTAGAACTAGAAGGAACATTAGAAGCCACCAAGTCCAACTTCTCCATTTTAAAGATGAAGAAACTGAGTCACAGAGTGGTTAAGTGATCTGTCCACAGTTACAGAGTCAGTAAAGTCTTCCTGACTTCAAGTCCAATGTTCTGTCTCTCTGAGCTTCAGTTTCCTTATCTCTAAAATGGAGAAAACAATACTTGTACTCCCTACCTGAAAGGGCTGTTAGGAGAGTGATAATCAACTATAAAGTGCTATATAAATGAGTTTTTGTTCTCTCTCTCTCTCTCTCTCTCTCTCTCTCTCTCTCTCTCTCTCTCTCCCTCTCCCTCTCTCTCTCTCCCTCCCATTGTTTCTCTCCTTCTAACTATTTCTTACCACTGCCCAGCATTCTTCTATCTGTCCTTATAATTGTCTTGGTCCATTCATTCCTTCTTTTTTCCTTTATTTTTGGGTCTCGAAGAATTTCCTTTATCAAGTTAAAAGGTATTCATCGATACCCAACTGTATCTGGGATCTTATCAATGGGGTCATTACCTTCCACAATGCAGACCATAATCCATCCATGCCTGTCCACCTAACGTGATGGGGACCTTCCTGGCCAGTGGAATACATAGACTGTCCAACAGACATCCCCTCTCACCACATGAGCAACCCATTCATCAGGAACAGATAAGTTAGCTGGAAGAAAAGCCTCTTCTTGTTGTTTAGGTTTTACTTTGGGGAATTTTTTTGTTGTTGATGTAGCAAGAAATTTCACATTGCTTGCTTTTGTTCTTAGTGGTTTCTGCAATTCTGTTTTGTTCTACATCTCTGTTCATTTCAAGGAGTGGTCTCTTCTCTTAAGGAACATAAAATCTAGTTGGAAAGATGAAATATGTCACAACTACAGTACACATTAAAAAGCCACACACTGACAAGTGCAAATTGACTTGCAGCATAGTACATAACTGCTTAGGGAATATAGAGAAAATCTAGAAAGTAAACTCTTTCTGGGTAAATGCAAGACACCAATAGATCATAGAATTGTCATTTAGAAGAGAAAGGGATAGCAAAGATCATTTAATTCAGGGGTTCTTAACCTGGGGTCCATAAAACTTTAAAAAATAAATATTTTGATAACAGTATTTCAATATAATAGATTTCTTTTGTATTTAATTTTATGCATTTAAAATTATTCTGAGAAGGGGTCCATAGGTTTTTTTTTTTAACAAAAAACCTCATTCAGTCCAAACCCTTCATTTAACAGATAAAGAAACAGAGGCCCAAAGACGTGAAGTGATTGTCTTGAAATCATAGAACTAGTAAGCAGCAGAGCAAGGATCTGAAATGTAGATCCTCGGACTCTTAAATCCCAGCCTTCTTTACACTACACCTTTCTCCTTTACTCACCTCCTTTGCCTTTAAAAAACAGCTAAGATAGGAGGAATGATGCGTTGCCTTGGAGATTAGGGAATCTGATGGACGGTGCTGCCAAGTCAGACTGTACTGAGTGTGCATGCTGAAAAACACACTGCCTGAAGAGTCCTGGGCTGTCTGAGCCTCCACCCTCCCACCCAAATGAGAGATGCTGGCAGGGCCATCTGTTCAGTCAGGCAGTGGCCCGATGGCTGTGGGAGGATTGACAACTGTACCACAGTGGATTCAAGTCCTGAAGAGTAAATATTTAAACATGTGTTTGTTTCTGTACATGAGCCTCAGGGCTCAGTGATGGGCCCATTGGGAAGATCTAAATAATAATAATCAGGTTGATGCTGACAGCCCTAGTACTACTGCAGAACCTGAACTTTTCTTGAAGAACAGTTATGGTCCTTTTGCAAAGGAAATACTCCTTCTCTCTGACTTCTTTACTCTTTCATACCTAGCTGCTACCATTTCATTCATTTTCTCTCATCCACTAAGGCATACACCTTCTGCCATCTGAATCCCTGCCTTCTTTTGTGTATGCGTGTGTATTTATGTGTTCTTGTGGGATCTATAATGTTTAAAGTCTCTCCTGGGAGATGTTGACCTTTCTAGAGTTTTTATCCGTGGAAATGTATTAATAGATGATTTGGTGCTCCCTCTCACTTCTTCAGTGAGTTCTATTTTAATGTAGAAATCAAGCACTGATTGAATACCTATTAAATAGAAAGCATTGTATCAGCACAAAAAGTGAAGATATAGCCCCTTCCCTTAAAGAATTCAAAATACATTTGGAAAGACAAAATATGATCCAGCTTAAGGGCACTTGAAAGTAGCAAAATAATATACATGTAACTCATGCATTAAGGGAGGACAGATAGACCAGATTCACTCTGGACAAAATCAATAACATTATAATGTGGTAAGTGAGGACAGATAACCTGGATTCAGTCTGGAGAACATCAACATGATAACTCTATGGACTCTGGCCTCACACAGAGTTCTCTGGGGAGTATCTTAATTTGGCTTGTTTTTTATTCCTGTCTAGGTATATTTAGTATTCTTAACAGCACCAAGCTAAGAAAAAAAGGTGGGGGTGGGGAGAGTAAATTTATGACATACAACAAAGAATACGAAAAGGACATGTACCCAAGTCAATAGACAATTAAGAAAACTTTTCCCTTTGGTGAATGTGACCTTCCTCAAGGACCTATACAATCGCTCCAAATAATGTCATCCTAGCTTTGAATCCTCTCCAGATAGGGATAGAATTTGAGGTTGAGCACAGGAGTCCTACTTTTTGGGTTTGTCCTTCAGAATCCACACAGCCACATGGCTCACAATACTAATGATGGTTCAGGTTTGTTCCTATACCTGATAGTTCTGTATTTAACAGCTCCTTGGCTCTTCCTCAAGCTAGTGCTTCTCTTCCCAGGATCCGCTTCTGTTAAGGATTAGAAATCCTACCTCAGTGCATGCCATCTCGGTGACCACCATCTGTTTTCCATGGCTGCCACTTCTGTGGCTGCCACTATCACTACTTCCTCAAGGAAGCATCAGAGCTCTAGAGCAACTAAGCCATTTTGACTATTATAAATACCCAAATTAACTACAAAGGACATATGAAAGAAGACATTATCTGCACCCAGAGAAAGAACTGATAAATAGGAATATATATATATATATATGTATATGGAATGATTTTACATATATACACACATGTATTATATATACACACACATACACATACACACATATATACATATACACACATATTTGTATCTAATGGTAGCCATCTCTAGGGAGGGGGAGAAGAGGGAAGAAAAAAAAGAAATTTACATGATAAATTTATTATATATTTAAAAGGAATAACAAGTTTTACATAATAGATTTGCAATTTCATATGGAATCATCTTTTTATTATTCTACTATATTTGGAAGATTTTGTCTTATTTCATAAATTAAAAATAAAATTTAAAAATGGGACTACCAGAGCCAGTCCACCTTGCAGCTAGTCAGCCCACTTCTAGCTCTATTGTTACTCAAGGCTATAGTTCCAGTTGGTTGGCTTACAAAGGAAATCCTTAGGCAGCTGACAAGATCCCTGGACCCAACAAAATGGTTCCAACTCTTACATCTAGGTGAGTTAGAGAAATTGAATTTCATTCACCTCTTCTCTGCCTCAGGTTGTGATGCTGTGGTCAACTAATTCCTTTTTCAAAATGGGGATCAATACTTGTGCCTTGTTTTTCCATTTATATTTCCAACTCTATTCCACTTGAGGCTGAGCTCAGCCTCCCGAAAAGCACTAGAAGCCTAAAAGGGAAAAAGCAAAATAGGTGGTTATTGCCAGCATTCCTATCACCATGACTAAAGCCCATGTTCCCATTATATACAAATTGGTACCTCATCAAGGAGAGATTGCAGAATAAGGTCATTTGAGGTTAATAAAGTAAAGTTTTCTAGAAGAAATGATTTTGATATATTTCAAAGGAGATAATGGATATAGGTTGGTAGAAAAGTTGGTGAAGTAATATGACTTGGTGAGTAATATGCGAATAATAGGTAGCATTTGAATTGGTTTACAAATTGCTTTCCTCACAACAACCCTGTGAGGGAGGTAATCCAAATAATATTATCTTTGTTTTATAGATGAAGAAGCAAAAGCTCAGAGATGTTAAAAGACTTGCCCATGATTACATAGTAATCAAGTAAGTATTAGACCTGGGATTCAAACCTAATTCTTTTCTAATTCCAGCCTTGGAGTTATGAAGACCTGGGTTCAAATCCTACCTCTGACATGTACTGGCTGTGGAAAACTCTAAGACTATAGACTACTGAAAGGCTGTTGACCTGTATTGATATAAAGAGTTTTCCTCAGTGGGAGTTCTCTGCATCAGTGAAATCACAAGTCTATTTTTCAAAAAGGAATTTATAATATCACTAGGAAGTCAAGACACATAAAAAGGTAAATACCAATAAAAAGCAATAGATGACAATTTGAATGAGTGATACACAGTTTCAACTGGCATATATTAGCCATAAGATATGAAGGTATTTCTGGAAATGAACTCCATTTTCTCTGTAAAACTACATTCTACAGGAAACCATGTCTTAATTTGCAGTGTCAGGAGCTTCTAAGTACAGAGGATTTGAAAAGTGCAGGGGGAAGTCTAGAGACAGGTACAGGAATAGTGAACCGTAGAGGTGAGCCAAGGAGAGATGAGAGAAGAAATGGCAACTGTGTCCTGAGTACTAGCATCATAAACTTTGATATTAATGGTGAGAGCCATAGTAGCCCAGGGTTTAGTGATTATCCAGTATCCGTGTCAAAAAAGCCTTTGTTTCCTAATCTGTAGTGTAATGGCAGGAAACTCTAGTGCCATTTTCTACCCTACGGTTCCCATGCCCAAAACAAAACAAAAAAGTTTTCCCTAGAGTTTTTCTAACACCTTTCTATTACCGCCTGATATATTCCCCTCCTGCTGGATCAAGAAGGCAGAGAAGTTAATTAGGAACTAACACTAGTACTTCTTAGGAGATATTTGAAAGTGGCCTCCATTTGGGAATAAGTACTGAGAATACTTAATGCCTGATTCAATTCCTTGTTATTGCCTGATTATTCTGTTTCACTAAATGACTTTGCCTTGAATCAACAGTCAGATGACTCTGCTTGATCAAAAGTAATATTAATGAGGACCTATGCACTTTGGATTTAAGTCATATTGGTTTCTCTGCCTCTCTTCAGCTTCTACCCATTGCCTCTAATCCTGGACTAAGCAGAAAAAATCTAATCCTTCTTCTGTGTGACAGCCCTTCAAAAATATTATCACTTCCCCACATAAATCTTTTCTCTAGGAGAAGTGTTCCTAGCTCCCTTAATGTAGTCTCATAAAGCATGGTTTTCTCCTCTGGTTATGTTCCAAGCTTTCAATGTGTTTCCTAAAATGTAGCGTCCAGAACTAAATACAATACTCCATATGTCATCTGACTAGGAAATAGTAAAATAGGACTAACTATTCCCTCCTTTGTTCTGGGTAGTATATGTTTGTTAAGTTAGACTAAGATCAAATCATTTGTTAGAAGGGTCCCTGAAGTTTGCAGGTTCTGGCTAGTCTTTTGAGAACTATGAGTTTCAACTTAATGATGAAGCACGAAGGAGAGGAGAGGTAAAGAGGACAGAGGGGGATGGGGAAGAGAGACATGCAAAGAGAGACAGAGAAAGACAAAGACAGAGAGACAGAGATAAGATAAAGAAAGAGACAGAGAACATTTACTAAGCATCTATTATGTGCCAGTTACTGGGCACCAGGGATACAAATATAAGCAAACAATACAATCCCTACCTTCAGAGAATGTATATTCTAATGGGGAAGATGACACATATAGGAGAAATGGGAAGGGTGAGGAGAGAAGAATTATGACTAGAGAAGCAAGATCATGGTTTGGAATTGGCCAGGAAGTGAAGTTGAGGTCTGGATTTGGGCAACATAAGGATTTACCTATCAGAGCCCAGACTGATTCCAGGAACAGAGGCCAAGCTGGCTTTGCATGTATGGGGAGGTGTGTAGAGTGGAAAGGTAGAGAGAACAGCAGTATTAGGCTTGGACATGAGAAGCAAAGGTAGAATGTCTGAATAATGACTTTTCATCCATTCGTTCTGAATGCACTTGCAGAGTTTGAGAAGAGGAATCCAATGGCCTCTTACAAGTAAGATACGATGATGAATCATCTCTTTCTTTGTTGTTATTCAGTCGTTTTTCAACCATGTCGGACTCTATGTGACCCCATTTGAGGTTTTCTTGGCAAAGATATTAGAGTGGTTTGCCTTTTCTTTCTCCAGCTTAACTTACAGATGAGGAAACTGAGGCAAACATGACTCTTCATGACCCCATCTGTGATTTTCTTGGCAAAGAGACTGAAGTGGTTTACCATTTTCTTCTCCAGCTCATTTTACAAATGAGGAAACTGAGGCAAATAGGGTTGAGTGACTTGCCCAGGATCATGCAGCTAGTAAGCGTCTGAGGCCAGATTTGAACTCAGAAAGATGAATATTTTTGCTTAGAAACCTCTTAAGTTCTAGATACAGATATAGCTAGAAGTTAAGTTTTTCAAATTGATTTGGGCATTATTTCTTTAAGAATAAATTTTTTTAAAAGTTCATGCTCACAGTTGGAAATGGTAGAATTCATTTTCCCCAAAGAAAGGACAACAGAAAAATTCTGAGCCCTCAATATAATCCACAGAAGGGAAAGATTATTTGTTTAGAGCTTAAACTTTGAAGTTCAGGAGCCAAATTATCCTGACCTTTCTTCTTTCTTCTTTTATAAATTTATTAACAAATAATAATATTATTATTATTATATTTATATAACTTTTGTTTATGAATAAAATTTGTCTTATGAGATAGCAGGCATTTCCCCACAAGCATCCAAACAAACTCCCATTACAAAGTACATTCTCTCCCACCCCCTAACAGTTTATTGATTTTTAACAGAAAAGAGAAGTATGCCTTTTAAATCTGATAGTATATACTCATATAATTGCTTATGCCTATAATCCCTGCCACCAGAGGAAACTGAGATAGGTGGATTGCTTGAGCTCAGGAGTTCTGAGCCACAATGAGACTAACCCAATCAAGTATCCGTGATTAGTCTGTCATCGATATGCTGAACCTTTGGAGGAAGGTGGGGTACCAGGTTACCTGAGGAGGAGAAAACCAGCCCAGGTTGGAAATGGGGCTAGTTAAAGCTTCCCTGTGATCAGTTGATCACCACGCATGAGTGACTGCTGCACTTCCATCTTGGGTGAGAAAGAAGACCCAGTTTAAAAAAAATTCCCTAACATTGCCCACTGTATTTGACCAAAGTTTTTTTGGCTTTAAATGCTGACTTAAAAGGTTGCATCTGACATTATTTCTTCAAGAAACTAGAGGGAGTATAGCAACTAATGGGACAAGAACTTGGAATTTGCCAAAGTTGGACTACAGGTTTATAAAATCTCAAGAATGTTTTTGTTTTTTTTCTTTTATGTTCTGAAAGTGGGTGAAGCAATTAACCTTAATCCCTTTGTTGGGAATGGGGCTGTTACTGATAAAGGAATCCCCTTTGTCAGTGAGTTACTGGTACTCTCAGGGATGTTTAACAAGAGTGAAGAACAAATACTCAAAATGGATACCAGGGCTGAGTTGAGTTGAACTCTTGTGGTTTGCCAAGAGATATTTCATCAAGAGACTCCCAACTAGATACTGGAATTTGGGGTTATGATGTTTTGTTTAACAATGTTGTCAAGTGACATAGGTCAGGGAAACAATGTGGTATTATTTTATTTACACACATAGTATTTACATGTTCCGAGAGTCAGAGATGTTGGAACCATTAAATAGTCAGGACCCTGCATATGTGACTGACACTCAAGAGCTCTGCCTAATCCAGCCCCAAGCCCTGTTACTTGACCCTACCAGGTCCTCTTCTAGGAGTATGATTTCTCCAGTATCTGGCTTTTGGTTTCACACACATACTTCTTTTACTGTACCTTGTATTATTTCATTTATCACCTTCACTCAACGTCATCATTCTGAATGCGTGGCTTAATTAGACTTGCACATGCAGTGTTCAGAACTAAACATAATACTCCAGATGTCATGATAGCAAAAGGAAAAGCATTCATTGGAAGTAACATAGGTTATATATTCCATCAGATAGTCTTTGCTTCCTGGAGCAAAAACCTTTCCTCCCAACCCTTCAGTCAGGAGCCCAGTTAAATGCCTCTTCCTTGTCTATATCATGTGCTGTATGTAGTGACTGGAAAGGTCAGCTTGCCCAAATACTAGCTGAAGGCAAATTATCTCCAAGCTATGCCCCAGAAATAAATAATGCCCTGACACTTCATCAATCATCTTGCCTCATCTGCATTTTGCTCCAGCTTGAAATGTACATAAACACATTGTAGTACTTGTCTTATTTCCAGCTCGGTGGCACAGTGGATAGAGTACTAGGGCTGGAGTCCTGAAAACCTGAGCTCAAATTCAGCCTGAGACACTTACTTGAAGGTGTCCCTGGGAAAGTCACTCAAATTCCATCTCCCTCAGTTTTCTTATTGGTAAAATGAAGGTAATAACAGCACCTATCTCCCAGGATTGTTGTGAGGATAAAATGAGATAATATTTGTAGTGTTTTGCAAACCTTAAAGTGCTATTTAAAAGTTAACTAGTATAAGTGTCAGCAATTACTAGAATGTAAGCTTCATGAGGAAAGGAGTTTGTCTTACTCATTTTTGTATCCTTCATCAGTTCAGTTCAGTCATTTCAGTTGTGTCTGACTCTCTATGACCCTGTTCGAGGTTTTCTTGGCAAGGGTACTGGAATGGTTTGTCATTTCCTTCTCCAGCTCATTTTACAGGTGGAAAAACTGAGGCAAATGGGGTTAAGTGACTTGCCCAAGGTCACACAGCTAGTAAGTGTCTGAGGACAGATTTGAACTGAGGAAGAGTTCTTGACTTCAGGCCCAGCACTCTGTCCATTGCACCACCTAGCCACCACTATCCTTCATAGTACTTAGTAAAGTTCCTTGCAAGTGGTCGATGCTTAATGAATGTCTGCTGAATTGAATTTATTTTCTATTCCCCTCCCAGATCTCTTTCTGATGGGTTCTTTAACCTGCATCCTCAGCCAAGTGTTTTTGCAACAGACTAACACAGAGGTGTTTGGAAACCTGTGCAACATATTGTTCATGTCCCACTACCCAGAGCTCTTGCTTTCAGACCACAGATGGATCCCAGGAAACACAGAACTTGGAAACGGAAGGGTAGATACATAGAGTATAGGAAAATAGGTGGCCCAGTGCCCTGGATTTGGAGTCAGGAAGACTTGAATTCAAATCCAACCTCAGACTACTTGAATACCCTGGGCAAGTCACTTAATAGTTTCCTTATCTGTAAAATGAGGGTAACAATAATAGCACCTACCTTAGGGGTTGTTGTGAAGATAAAATGATAGAACATGTAAATTATTTTGCAAACCATAAGGCATTCTGTAAAAGCTAGCTATTAGTATAGTACATGTGCAGGATATAATTCATCTAAAAGAGTCTTGTGAGTGTAACTGCCCCTCATCCTTCCAGAAATGTGTATTTCTGAGTCACACTAGAGGAAAGACTTTGTCTCTACTCTCTCCTGGATTCTTGGCTCTCTCTGGGCTCGTATACCAATGCACGGATGAAACATCCCTAACATCAGCCAGTTGCCCACTTGTAAAAACCAGTGCTGATGTTGTTGTGCAGGGTGTCTGTCTCTGAGAATCTGCAGAAGCAGTATATGAGCCATTAGGGACCTCTACTCTCTGAGGCATTCCCAGGGGCATTAAGTACACACTTAGCTTAAGACTAAAAAGGAACTTGCCTCATATCATTAATTATAGCTACAAATATTTCTTCAAAAGAAAACAGGCATCTTATTCTTGGGAGACTGTTATGGGGAAAGAGATGCGGCAGGGAAAAGAGAAGATTTTTTTCTTTTGAAAATAGAACTGTTTCACAATATTTTCACTCTATGGTCACCTCAGTAGCCTCCTTACTACATGTTTGAATCTTTGCCTGTCTGTGAAATTTTTACTTTAAATTCATTAAGAAGGAGTTAGGTTCATGCATTCTCCTTGACTCTTTATTGTTGGTATTACTGTAATACTTCAGTAAGAAAAAGAGCATTATGGGAAAATCCTGGTTTAATCAAAATGCTTGAGGAATGGATTTTTCTAAACTAGTTAATTTCCTGGTAACTGAGAGTTACCCCCACAGCAAAAAACAAACAAACCAAAAAACAAAAAACGGTGTTGTTGAAATATAGAACTAATAACAACTCATATCTAGTTAAATTAAGCTTTAAGGTTTCCAAATGGCTTCCCTCCCCAAAATAGTCCTATAAGATAATAAAAGTTTTATTACTCCCATTTTACAAAGGAGGAGACTAAGAGTCAGAGAGATTAAATGATGGGACTCAGTTGTCTGCATTAGTGAATAAAGTCAGTGGTTAAAAAACCACAGATGTCCTTAAAGGAAGCTGTATACCCATGTCTCTCATGATTTAATTAAATTCAACAAAGATTTATTGTCTACCATGTGCAAGACAGTTTGCTAGGTACTAGGAAGACAAAGATAAACATGAAATAGTCCCTACCTTCAGGAGGCTTATAGTCTTACCAGGGGAAACAACTACACATGTCAATAAAAGCAAAGTATATACAACTTAATACATATCAATTTCAGTTATGGTTATTGTTATTATTTTTTTTAAGCAATTGGGATTAAGTGACTTGCCCAGGGTCACATAGCTAGTAAGTGTCAAGTGTTTGGTCTGAGGCCAGATTTGAACTCAGGTTCTCCTGACTTCAGGGCCGGCCAGCGATCCATCTACTGTGCCACCTAGCTGCCCCTATTGTGGTTATTATTATCAATTATCTTGTTCTCATTTTTTTAGAGATATGCTCAGAGAATGTTTTTCAATCCTCTTTTTTCCTTTTTGACAAGGGAATGTTAGTCCTTACTTAGGGTTGGGGGTCTTGTATTTAATTAAAATTAGAGGACTCTCTTCCCTGGACGGTACTGGCAAAACAGTGAGAGATGACAGATTCTCACTCTCCAAATGTCTTTTTTTCTTTCTAAAATCCACACAGCCACCCCTTGTTTGCATTTATCATTCTATCACCTAGCATGTGACCTGTTATAATTTCCATGGTTACATCTTATGTTGCATTACTTGTGTTTAAGGACAGAAGCTCCTTACATGACATATGTTCATCTATTTACCTTCATTCGTTTTGAAAATCTTCCTGTTATCTTAATTATAAGAGATTGTTCTTCTTAGAACTGGGTGTCTCATCTTCTTCCTTACCTTTTAGAAAGTAATGACTCTAGGCAAGAAAAAGGGTCAGAACTGAACCCAGACCCAGCCTTACTTGCATTTTCTTGACTCTTTGTAGCATTACCTATAAGCTAGAGGGAAGACCTTGGTTAACATCCTACCATTGTCACTTGCCACCTGTTTGATCGTGAGTAAGTGCCTTGATCTCAGTTTTCCCCATCTTAGGAAATGAGGATAATAATACTTGTAGAATCTAACTCACAAAGCTATTGTAAGATCAAATCAGAAACGGTATGTAAAGTGCATTTGAAAACGTTAAATGACTGCTACTGTATTGGACACCACCCCATCCCTCAAATGCCTCCCCGGAATTCAAAGCTATGGCTTGGTAAGATAGCACTGGTGGAAGGTTTCTATACCAGCCCCAGGGCATGTCTATTGCATACTTTCTCCTGTATCCTCTCCTTGGACCTTAACTTTGCCAGGCTATGATGGGTACTAGAGGTAGCCCTATCTTTTCTATGAGCTCAAGACCCCTGTCCTATATTATAAATTGTTCTTATCTGCCCATAAGAAAAAGGGGGTGAGCAAGAATTTGATGGATGTAGCTGGGAGAGAAGATCATAGGATCAAATGAGACATATCTTAGAGATATTACGGGTTCAATTCCAAACCACTATAATAAAGTGAATATCACAATAAAGCAAGTCACCCAAATTTTTTTGTTTCCCAGTGCATGTAAAATTATGTTTATATTATACTTTAATATATTAAGTATGCAATAGTATTGTGTCTAAAAATATACACACTTTAATTTTAAAATATTTTATTGCTAAAAAAAATGCTAATCATCATCTAAGCCTTCAGTGTGTTGTAATCTTTTTGTTAGTAGAGGGTCTTATCTTGATGTTAATGGTTGGACTGATCAGGGTAATGGTTGCTGAAGGCTGATGTGGCTGTGACAATTTTTAAAAATAAGACAATAATGAAGTTTGCCACTTCAATTGACTTCCTTTCATGTAAGATTTCTTTGTAGCATGCGATGCTGTTTTATGGCATTTACTGACAGTGGAACTTCTTTAAAAATTGGAGTCAACCTTCTCAAACCCTGTTTCTGCTTTATCAACTAAGTTTATGTAATATTCTTCAATATTGTTGTGTCTCAGAGAATAGGGAGGTCCGAAGAGAAGGAGAGAGATGGCTGGTTGGTGGAGCAGTGAGAACGCACACATTTATTAAGTTTGCCATCATGTATGGGCATGGTTCATGGTGACCCCAAACAGTTACAAATAGTACCGTCAAAGATCACTGATGACCAAAGATCGACATGACAGATATAATAATACTGAAAAAGTTTGCAATCTTGCGAGAATAACCAAATTGTGACACAGAGACACAATGTGAGCACATGCTATTGGAAAAATAGTGCCAATAGAGTTGATTGACACAGGGTTGCCAATAAACCTTTAATTTGTAAACAACAACAAAACAAAAATGCAATATCTGTGTAGTGCAATAAAGCAAAGTGCAAAAAAAAAAAAAGCAAAGTGCAATAAAACAAGCTATGCCTGCACAGTGTTTTGTATATCTTAAAGCACTATATAAATGCTAGCTACTACTACTACTACAACAATTATTGTTGCTGTTGTTGTTATAGGATCAGAGTCTGAGCTGGGAAGAAAACTTGGACTTTATCTAGTCAAATTCCTGAATTTGAAAGATGAGGGAAGTGAGCGCCAGAGAGTTTCAAGAGTTGTCCACTTTCACATAGATAGTAAGTGGCAGAACTGATATTTGAAGCTATATCCACCAACTCAGGGGTGGGGAACCTGAGGCCTCCATCTTCATCAAAGGGATGTACTTGAGGACCTAGAAGGCCATGTGTGGCCTCAAGGCCACAAGTTCCTCACCCCGGCCCTAACTTTTGATCATAACAAGGAATGGTAGAACATAAGGTGGACAGACAGTGAGGACAACTCCAACCAATAGGTCTTGGGACTCCCCACTTAAATGATATCACTGAGTCAAAGGATATGAACAGGTTAGCCAAAACTACTAAAAAAAAAATTGCTTGACAATTCTAGCACTTGTTAAGCTGCTGGGTTGTCTGAAGGTGTTCTGGGTTATAATGGTCAATATTGAAGATGATAGGGTATAACTGCTTCAAGATAACAGCTCCACAACTCCAGCCAGGCTTTGGCAACTTCTCCTGGATGGTGTAGTTCCTTTCTATGTCAGTCAGAAGATGTATAACAGGGCTGGTGTGTAGATAAAATTCTGTGGTCCCCATGGTAGTGTTGGATATGCGTGTCATGATAAACTTTTTCTGTGAGTTTAGGTAGGTCAAGATAGAGATTGAGATAAATAGGGTCTTTGCATTGTTAAATATGACTTTTACCAGTAGTGTCCAACAGACAGACTTGGAGTGTTTCAGCAAATCAATGAGAGGTGCTGCCAGCAGGATTGGAGGTGAAGGGGTGATAGTATTTCACAAAATACTGTCCATGTAGAGATTTCCTCCTGCAGTGTGGCTTCTACCTTAGGTAGATCCCTATGGACTCTCTCTCAACCAGTTATATGCCCCAAGAATTCCATTTCCTCGAATTGTTATCTCTCCAACTTGGCAAATAGCCAGTGTTGGTTTCTATCCTGAGTTCCCATTCCCCATTCCCTATCACACATTTAGAACTAAATGTCCCATGGACATTTCAAACTCAATATATCACAAGCAAAATTCATTATCTTCCTCTTCTCACCCCAACCAAGCAGCCCTTTTTCTGAACTTCCCTCTATTTGATGGCTTCTAATCACCCATGTTTACAACCTGTGTCATCCTTGACTCTTCACTCTTACTCACCCTAAAGATCCAATAAGTTGTCAACTCTTCTTGTTTCTACCCCTGTAACATCTCATATATATCCTTTTTTCTCTGCCTCTGTCCAAATACTCATTAACTTTCTCCTGGGCTATTGTAATAGCTTCCTAATTTACCTCTCTATCTCAAATAGCTCTCTACTCCAATCCACCATCCACACCACTGCCAAAATGATTTTTCTAAAACAAACATTCTCACCGTGTCACTACATTTCTCAATAAACTCAAGTGGCTCCCTATTACTTCTTGCATCAAATATAAACTACTCTGGCATTTAAAGTTCTTTGCAACCTGTCTTCAACTAACCTTTCCATCTTTATTCTACATCAATCCCCTTCATTATGATACATTACTCCCACTTTGGTCCAATCAAACTGGCTTTCACACTGTTCTTCTATTTCCCATCTCTGAACCTTTGCATGGGCTGTTCCCCATGCTTATTCTTCTAATTTCTATCTCTTCGAATTATTAACCTTCTTCAAGATAACTCAAAAGTCACCTTCTATATAAGGCCTTTCTTGCACCTAATAGTGTCACTCCCCTCAATTACCTTGTATCTATTTTCCATCATTTATAAGATACCTATGTAATAAGACTTTGAGAAATTACCGGCATTCTGAAATTTGTAGTTTAGATGGATAAGAATTCCCTCTTATCCCTAAGAACAATTAGGAATTTTCTAATCTTGGAGCCATAAGGTAAATTAAAACCTCTCCTAGGACTTTTGAAAAAGTTCATACATAGTCTACAAGATCACAGAGTGAGGGTAAGCAGTGGGGAGACGGCATCCTCAGCTACACCAGCCAAGGTGTAAAGCAGTGATGGTATTGGAGCTATTAACAGAAGAAATTGAAAGGAAATCCTAAAAGAACAGAACTATAGCAGAAAAGGGAGATATTGAGGTGAGCCCATGGAGACATTTCAGAATAGAGGACTCTGCCTAAAGCCCCTGGTTATACTCACCTCTTCAAGGACTGAAATTCCCAAAAAGGATCTGCTCTTTCCCAAACCTTCCCACCCTAAGACTGTCCAGTAACAAACTATAATATGCTATACTTGCTTCTTTTAGTTAAATGTTTCAAGTACCCTAATCTTACTGAAAATATAAGGAAGAAAAAGATTAACTGGAGACAAATAAAAATTTAAATTAGGACAAAGAGTCAAACCTCTGATTCAATGTTAGGAATTGTCTAAACTGGGAACCTTAAGCTATTATGAGTATAATAATCACTTTCACCTGATTTACACTCCATAAAATGGCGGATGAAGGTTCCACATAGATCTGAGCACCATCCCCACTGCTCCTTCTGTAAAAAAGTGAGCTAACTGTTGCATAAGGGTATTTCCAGCATCTACTACTAGAAAGAAAGTGGGCAGGGTGAGGGAGGGGGAGGATAGAATCAAGTACGCTTGGGTAAGATTCAGATCCACTCCTTCCAGAAAGGAGGAGGGAACAGAAAAGATTAAGTACATTTCACAGCTCTACCTACTGGTGTTACATCTGTGCATAGAGATCTTTTCTGGAGAGACATAAGTTGTAAAAGATGAAATACTGAACGTAAACTCCTTAGGGACAGAAACTATTTAATTTTTTGTCTTTATAAACCTTGAGCCTAGTACAGTGCTTGGCACATAGTAGGTACTTAATAAATGTTTGTTGATTGACTGATTGAGTTCGTAGTGAAGAACAAAGGAGGTAAAATAGGTAAATTGTTTTGCAGATCAAAGCACTATATAAATGTCAGCTATCATAGACCACTTTCTGTATGTGAGTTCAGGAAATCTTGAGGTACTGTCAGAAGCCCTAAAAAAATACAAGGACATGGCAAAATCTAAATGACATGATCTGTCCATAAAGTATGTACCAAGTTTCCAATGCTACCTTCCACTAACTATCTTCCTGAATGTGGATCAAGGTGTATACCCACACCCCATGCCCTGGACAGAAGTCCAGTTTAGTAAATACCACCACCATTGTCATTAAAGCAGTGGTATGATAGAATCTTTAATATCAATTCCAAATGGTGAACAAGGCTCTATTGTTGTGACAGAAGAGTAATTCTATGCTTATCTCAACCAGTAGGAAGGCATAAAACTCAACAAACACCTTACAGTTATTTTTTAAGTTATTGATTTTTTTTATTTTTACACCACCTAGATTTCCCCCTTTGTCTCTCCCCCTGACCCCTTCCAGAGAGCTATCACTTATAACCAAGATTTTCTGTAAAAGAAAAAGAGGAAGAAGAAAAAAATTCAGCAAAAATAATAAACATTCTTAAAAACATGGCATTATAAAGCGATGTTCCAGAACTGTGGACCCCAGTCTTTACAAAGGCATGGAGAGAAGAGATATGTCTCTTCTTTAAAGCCATGATTGTTCTTTATAAGTTTGAAACATTCCATTTTGATTGTTGTATAATTGTTCTTTGCATTTACATTATTATAGTCATTGGGTATCCTGCTTTCTTGGTTCTGTTTATTTCACTTTGTATCAGTTCATATAAGACTTTCCATGCTTCTTTGTACTCATCATGTTTGTTGTTTCTTATAGGCCAGTAACATTCCATTACATCCATGTAGCACCGTTTGGTTAGCCATTCCCCAATTGATAAGCATCTACTTTTTTCCCTAGTTCTTTACTCTCACCAAAAATTGCAGCTGTAAATATTTTGGTGTATATAGAGTCTTTCTTTTTGTCACTGACTTCCTTGGTGGTATATTCGTTGCAGTGAAATCTCTGGGCCAAAGAGTATAGGCATTTTTTGTTATTTTATTTGCATAATTCCAAACTTCATTCCAAAATGGTTATACCAATTCACAATTCTACCAATAACTCATTAGTGTATTAACTTTCCAAAACTCCCCCAATATTCCACTCTTCCTTCAATCTTTTGTCATCTTTGCTAATTTGCTAGGTGTAAAGTGAATCTATGGACTTGTTTGATTCACGTTTCTGTTCTTATTAGTGATTTGGAACATTCTTTCATATGATTGTTAAGAGTTTGCAATTTTTTTTTCAGAATTGTTTCTTCATACCCTTTGAATATCATTTGGGAAATGTTTCTTATGTGTTTCTATTAATCGCCTATATAACTTGGACATTAAACCCTTATCAAAAACATAATATAAAGATTTTACTTAGTCAACCACTTCCCTTCTTACTGGAAATGCATTAAATTCATTTATATAAAACCTCTTCAATTTCATGTGATAGAAGTTATCTATTTCAGCTCTTGTAATTGTCTTTCTCCCTTGTTTGGTTAAGAATTCACTCGCTATCCAGAAGCTATGAAAGGTTTATGATTTGCTTCTCTCTTAATTTTTTTATGATATGATCTTTAACATTCAGATCACACATCTATTTTGAATTTATAATGGAATATGGAATAAGATGTTAATTTCTGTCAGACCGCTTTGCAGTTTTTCTGAGCATTTTTTGTCAAATAAGGAGTTCCTCCCTAGGTAATTTGTGTGTTCAGGTTTTTTGAACACTGGGTTATTGAGTTTAATTATTTATGATTCTTTTGTCTAGTCTGTTTCATTGATTTACTTTTCTATTTTTAAACTAGTCCCAAGTAGTTTTTATGATTGCTGCTTTATAATATTGTTTGGTGGCTGGAAGCACTGTTTCTTCTTTTGTCCTGTCCTTTTTATTCCATTGTTTCCCTTGATATTCTAGACCTTTTGTTCCTTCAAATGAATTGTTATTTCAACTGTCTCTATAAAGTATCCCTTTGGTAGGTTGATTGACATAGCATTAAATTAACTTGCATAGTATTATCATTTTTATTGCATTGGCACAGACTAGCCATGGGCACTGAATAATTCTTCAAATATTTAAGTTGTTCTTTATTTCTTTAATGAGAATTTTATAATTAAATCTATATTATTTTTAGTGTGATTTTGTAGATTGATTCCCTAACATTTTATACATTTTATAGTTATTCTAATGGGATTTCCTTTCTTATTATTACTTCCTGGATTTTGTTATTATTATATAAAGATGTTAATTTTGTGGGTTTATTTTTGTGACCAACATCTTTGACGAACCTACTAATTGCCTTAATTAGTTTTCTTTCTGATTCCCCAGGATTTTCTAAGTAAACTATCATATCTTTAGCAAATATGAATAATTTTGTCTCCTCTTTGCTTACCTTAATGCCTTTAATTTCTTCCTCTCATCCTATAACCATTGCTAGCATTTCTAGTTATATCAAGTAATAGCAGGGTAAAGATGCATTGTTGCTTTAGTTCTATGTTTATTGGGAATGTTTCTATTGTATTCCCTCTGCATGTAATTCTTGCTTTTGGCTTTAGATAGATTATTTAAATTATATTTTTTAAGATCCCTCTACAGCTATACTTTTTAAGTATACCATAAATGAATTCATTTGTCAAAAGTTTTTTCTGTATCTATTATAAGATAATCACGTGATAGGGACAGCTAGGTGGCAAAGTGAATAGAGCACCAGCCCTAGAGACAGGAGGACCTGAGTTCAATTGCAGCCTCAGACACTTGATACTTACTAGCTGTGTGAACCTAGGCAAGTCACTTAACCCTGATTGACACACACACACACAAAAAAGATAATCATTTGATTTGACATGTTTTTATTTTTAATTAAATTGGTTACATTGATTATCTTCCAAAGTACAATTGCCATTTCTTTTTCAGAGGCTTCTGAGGAGCTATTGTCTCTGTAGATTCAGCTGGCTGGATTTTGTACTTCCAGAGCTAAGTTAATCCCTCAACTGTATGGCTTCTATGAAGGTCAACAAGACCAGAAATGTTCTGACAATACTCTAGCTCAAGGGTCTGGTAGAGTACTCTAAAAAAAGAGATCTAGCAGTGGGAGAAAAAGAACACATCGTTGGGGCAGCTAGATGGCTCAGTGGATAGAGCACAGGCCCTGAAGTCAGGAGGACCTGAGTTCAAATTTGACCTCAGACCAAACACTTGACACTTACTAGCTGTGTGACCCTGGGCTAGTCACTTAACCCTGACTTCCTTAAAAAAAAAACACAAACAAAAAAACAAACACATCCTTTCCTGCATCCTAGAATGTGGTATTATGTGGTCCCAAGCAATGGATGTCCAGCACCTGGACTCATCCAACACAGGTAGGCATGTCTAGCCTTTCCAAAATTTTATCACCAGGGTAGGGGTATTTTATGACAAATCCAAACAGGGTTTGGGAGCAGCTGACAAATTTTACTAATTAAAACATCCTGTATGATTTATGCCTGAAGGAGTTTTAACTATAATGTAACTGATACTATTCTTCAACTGACTTTTTGTATTAGTTTATGCACCTCCTCTGGGTCAACATTCCATCTTTGTGATTCTCGAAGAACTGAAACACCTGGGAGAATTCTAGGGACACTGGCCTGTAGTTCTCTGTGAATGGCTGGAAGAAGTTGGGGGACTGGCTTGAGCAGACCTGGCTTGCGAAGGGCTGTGGCTTTTGATGAGGAGTGACCCCAGACTTAGTTAATTAAACTCTTCTCTGACAGTATAGCTTTGAGGCTCCCCACACCCCTATCATCCAGGAAGCGCTTTTGGGGAAGAAGGCAGTCCCCTCCCATTCATATAGGGCTTGGCATCTCTCCTTCATTTGGTCTATCATCAGAGCTTTTCTGTTTTCCATTGAGTCTGCCTATTTATACAATCATAGACTCAGATATGGAAGGGACCTTAAAGGCCATATACTCTGAGCCTCTCAATTTATAAATGAGAAATCGAGACCCAGAAAGCTGAAGTGACTTTCCTATGGTCACATAGGTAGAAAATGGCAGAACAGGAATTTGAATTTAGTAACACTGACTTCAGTAATCAGTTAGTTGTTTAATAAATGTTTAATAAGTATCTACTGTGTGCCAGGCACTGTGCTAAGCACAGAGGATACAGAGAAAGGCAAAAACCAATCCCTGCTCTCCAGAAGCTCACAGTATAATGGGGGAGACAACATGGAAACCACTACCCACAACCAAAATATATACAGGATAAATTGGAGATAATCTCAGAGTGAGGCAGTGAGGGAAGGAGGGTTGAAAAAGGCTTCATGCAGAGCAACACGAACTACCCTCTCCTTCTGTTCCAAGAAAATGCTCAACTTTAGTGTTTGTTAAAGAAAGAAAAGAAAAGAAACACCAACTTTGAAACCGCTGGCTTCAAAGTAATTAGGTTCTTGTCTAAGACTCTTACTCTGAGGTTATACCTGGGGAACAAGACTGTCTTACATCCATGGTGGCCCCTCCAAGGAGCAACAATTCCATAAGGCTCAGCCTGAAACAACCAACCAGCCTTTCTGATTGTCTTTGTTGTACTGAGTGCTCTCCACTGAACAGAAAGTGATGTCTCTTTGATGACTGAGGACCTTGTAACAGTTCAGAGTCATCATTCAGAGTGTCTTGTGACATTGTACAGGATTGTGGATGGAACAGTGCATGAGACACTAGACTTTATCTGTATTGACTCCAGAATATTTCTTGAAGTTTTTTTCAAAATAAATTCCTAAGGTCTGATTTTTTTTTTAAATAAGCATTTAAATAAGCATCTAGTATGCATCAGACAACGTGCTAAGCACTTTGCAAATATTGTCTTGTTTTATCCTCCTAACAACCCTGGGAAGTAGGTGCTCTTATTAACCCCATGTTACAGATGTGGAAATGGAAGCAGATGGACATTAAGTGACATACCCAGAGTCACAGAACTAGTAAGTGTCTGAGGTCAGATTTGAACTCAGGTCTTCCTGACTCCAACTGCAGGGCTCTACCCACTGTGTCCCTAGCTACTTGTTTGTTTGCTTTTAGTAATGTCTATCTGGTTCCTGATAGACCACACGTGCTTTTGAGAGATGAGCCAGGAGTCAGTGGTGAGCACATAAAATGAAGCAGCACGCTCCATAGGCTCTTCATAGGATGGATCATGGACCGTAGAGACCATCTAGACCAGAGGTGGGGAACCTATGGCCTCAAGGCCACATGTGGCCAGGATGGGGTGCTGGGTGCTTATACTTGGACCCTAATTCCAAGACAATATTTCTCCCTAGCCTCAGAAACACTATCCCTGGTGGTTTCTCCCCAGGCCGCGGACACTATGTGCAGCAGTTACTCATGAGTGGGCCTCAGCAATACATTTATCTCTTTCCCTGGTGCAATTACAAACCGCACTTGTAGGAGTTAATAGTTTGAACTGGCTTTGTACTGGCTCATAAAGATATTCATACCCACTGGACTATCTATACCATCTCCCTACCTCATTATCTGCATTATTCTAGACTTAAGACATATGTATACTCCCTACATCTGTCCTGTCAAACAAGACATTGATTGGTGGAAGACTGGACAACCCTCAGTCGGCCCTCTGAGTAAAATTCCCTGCACAGGAGATAACAAAAAGTACATGTTCTTTTAAGAACTGATCACCCCTTAACCACTCCCTAATCCCGCACCACATCACCTAGTTAGCATATTTGGCACATGTTTACTATCCAAACTTCGCTGAACAAAGCCCCTTAATAAAAGGATTTGTTCTGTAAAACTTGGACTCAGTCAAAAGACCACACCCAAGGACCTAGAAGGCCACAGGTTCCCCACCCCTGGTCTAGTCCAACCCTCTCTTTTTTACAGAGGAGGAAACTTAGGCCCAGATAGGTCAAATTACTTGTCCAGGGTCACACAGCTAGCAAGTGGAAGGGCTGGAATTTGAACCCAGGCTCCTTGACTTCAAATGCAGTGCTTTGTTAGCTGCCAGAAGGCCTCAGAGGTTGAGTAACCTGCCCATTCATGGGCTAACATCTATTAAGTGCCAGAGATAGGACTTGAACCCCGATCTTCCTATGTCTAAGCCCAGAGCTCTACCCACTACGCCATAATTATTCTTTTTTCTTTCCTAAGTGGTGATGAAAATGTAAAGAATGACAGTTTTAACAACATCTTTTCAAACCATCAACTGCTTCATAAATGTTTAACAAATTTAAGACAAAATGACAGAATGTGGTCTATTCTCTCAACTAAGTGAAATATTTTTTTTTAAATGGCATGGGGTAGAGGTTTGTTGCAGTATAAGCGAACCCTATCTATTGCTTAGAGGTTAAGACTGAGCTCTGTGAAGAAGGTATAAAAATAAAAAAAATTCACATTAATGATAAAACATACAGTTTTTTGTTTCTGAGAAAAGCCTTTCCTAATTCTTTTTGTATGATTCCGCCTGACTTGGCCTGTTTTCCTTTGATTAACTCTTAGACACCTTCAAATCAAATCAGTTTGGTTGGATTCAGCACCTACTATTTGCCAGACACTATGCTGGATGATAGGAACACAGAGATAAAGATGGAAGCAACCCATGGAGCTTACAACCCCTTGGAGGAAGGACTGAGTGATGCTCATTGACCTGCGTGAACTCCTGTCCCTCTGACATCCTCAGAACTCAGGCTTCCTTCTGACTATGGTTTTCTCCTCCAGCTCTCAGGCACCCCTCCTAGCTAGAACCCCTGCCTGCTCTCTGGCTCTTGCTTTCAACACTCTTCCAGTGGCTCTGCCTCAGCCACCCCAATATTCTGCAGATCTCCTTAGTGAGGCCTGGGACCCTTCACTCCCTTCACTTCAGCAATTTAGCTTTCTTCCCCTAAAAGTATTACACAACAGAAAAAAAATTAAGTATAAGTTCCATTAGTTGAACATTCCCATATTTTATAATATAGGTTTTACTGTAATAATCATAATAAGATATAAGTGTACTACAGACTACCCTGGCCCTCACTGCCTGAAGGCCACATACGTTACATTTCACCATTCCCCTGGAGCTCCCTGGGGGAACCTGATTAAGGGGGTTAAGAATGTCTAGGCTCTCTGAAAATGGCTCCAGACCCACCCAATGGTGTTCCCAAATATAGCAAGTGATCCCCATTTTACCACTAACCAATTAATTTTTACAAAGGGGCATTTACTTCAAAACATAAAATCATAAATATATAAATGCCCCCTCTCATGCACCACTTCATACTCTGAGAAGGAAAAGGGGATTAGGTTCACCACTTAGTTCAATTCCTATGGAGCACAGTCTTGGTTCCAAGTCCAAAAACCTCCCCGTGGACTTGAGTCCCAGGCACCCTTGCTTCTCTGGGCTTCCCGGCTAGCCTAGCTGCACCAACCTGATGATAATACTGGCTCCAAAATCTCCGTGATGTAAACTCTCAGTCTTGTGGGACTGATGAGGCACCTGAAACTGAGGATTAACACAGAAAGGAAACAAATACCTCCAGCCCCAATTCTTGGAACCAAGGGAAAATAGGGGAAGGAAATCCCTCCCCTCTGCCAGGTTTAGTTCATAGAGCCCAAAATGAAGTTGAATTATGATGTTGACTTCCTGGATAAGTAGGAAGGAACATACAGGAAAGAGCCTACCAGAAAGAGAGTGACTATCACAGTGTCTATGATTTTAGAAATGCAACCCATTCACAGTCAACCAAAGTGGTAGGGGAGGAAGAATGCCTCCATGTTAGAAGATCTGGGGATGGCCAAGAATCCTCAGGGGTGCCTCCGTGTTATGCTTCAAAGGTTATTTTACATAAATAATGTATTTTAAGAGAAATTAGTTATATATAAAGTATTAGCTATTATCCCAACTGTGAGTGTTTCTTAGGGAGATAAGAATTTTTTGTTTTGCATTTGATTTTCCCACACTGTAGAAGAATTGTAGGGAACATTCGTTCGCATTTTTTTCATCAGGATTATAATTTTCTTGTTTATGCCACACTCTAATGAAAGGACTGTTATGTAGAAAATTATTATGAATTATTGTTGTTGTTGGCAAAAAAGAACAACAGCATAAAGAGATTTGAAAAAGGAATGAGGCAATAGCCAGGCAGGGTAGGGCGGGGTAGTACAGCTAATTACTTTGCATAATAGGAGAGAACCCATAATGCATGTGGCCAAGGGGAGAGGAGAACACAGGGTCCATTTCCATCTTCACAATATCCATGTTTCCTCTTAATTCTCTATTTGCTCTGTAGCTTTCCGTCCAGAAGAAAGAATCTAACTGTCATTAGATTCAAGAATTGTACTTGGCACAGTATTTACTACCTGGAGGGAGGAAAAGTGAAAACCTATACACTCTTTGTTTTAGTGAGCAATGGATGGGGCCAAAGGAGATGGGTAGGTTGTTAATGGCAAGGGGGAGGAGGAATCTGTCTTCAGAATGGTACCGAAGGGATGCTAACCATAGGCAACTGGGAAGAGAGAGGAAAGGCCCCTTACAAATCATACTCGTTGCGTGGGAAGACCCCTTTTCCAAATAAATGCAGCACTGCCTAAACTGTCGGTCATGACCCCATATGGGGTCCTGTAACTGAATGTGAGGGTTGTGAAAAATTTAGCGACAGTAAAAGGTTTCTGAATGCGCAACACCCAAAATTAATTCAAAATTGAATGCATAATGAATCCAAGGTGTTTCTGGCAGTACTTGCCTATGTTGCATCGTGCAACTTCACTGCAGCCTTGGTTCTGAACACAGCATTGGCAATTGTAAAATCAAAATATTAATCAACTCTGAAAAACATTGAAGATGCTCTACGTCCTGCAGTATCCAATGTTCTGCCAAGATTTAATTCTTTATGTAAAAATAAACAAGCACATCCATCTCATTAGTATACAAATTTGCTTTCATCTTTAATAAATGGTAAAATTATATGTATACCAAAGAATTGTTTTAAAATATATTTCTTTATGATTTATTATCAGCAAATGTTTGATTCAGATACTCGTTTTATATACCTGTATACCTGGGGTCACATAAAAATTTCTCGGGTGAAAAGGAGTCACGAGTGGAAAAAGGTGAAGAAGCCCTGTGCTAATGTACTATTTAGGAAAGGACTAGAAAGAAAGGTCAAGCATTAGAGACAGCCTCCAGTCATCTGCTGGGACTTTAGGAGTTTCTGTCCAACACCTAAAAATAGTTGCCAGTCTGCTTGGTTATATACTTCCCTCTATGTAGAATTCCCCACCTTCCCCACTCCCCTTCTGAGTCCTTGCTTTTATCAATATTTGGGTCCCAGGTGACACACGAATACCCAGTGGTACATTTTCCATGGCAAGTTAAGTTTCTCATCATCAGTAGGAATCACAGAATCACAGAACTGAAGAGCTGAAAGGGACCTAAGAGGTCATCCAGTAGGCATTGTCTATACAACAGGCACTAAGTGAATCATGAGTTTTGGTCATAATTGCCTGCCAATTTACATGATGTCATTTCCATGCTGGCAAATGAGCAGCTTGGTTAGAACAAACATTTGTGTGGGTGGCCTCTTCTCCAGACTTGCTCTGGCCAATTCATTGAGAGCAATACAACTGCTTCTTGGGGCTGTCACAATAGCACTTTCCTCTCAATTCAATTCATTAAGCTTCTTCTATGTGTGAGGCTTTTGGCTGGGCTCTGATCATATTACCATGGGTGTACTGAGCCAGCTCATACCAGAGCAAGAAAGTCAATTGTTAAATTTTCAACATGAGCATTTATACCTGTGAAATTGGCAAATGCTGCAAATCAGAACTTATTTATAGTTTTGTTGATTCCTAGACTTAAGAAAGTGATGGAGAAAATATTAATAATGTAAATTAAAGATACAAGTGAGTCCTGAGTACATTTTTTCTACACCCAGACCCTCCATTTAGGGAGAGCACCCAGGGCAGCCATCTCATCATTTCCCACCTGACTTTACTCTTCTGTATCTTCTATATTATCCCTCCCACCATGTGCCCACTCTACCCCCACCCCTTCAGCTTTTTTTATGTGTTATCCTTCTTTGTGCTCCTTGAGGGTAGGGTCTTTTGACTTTCTTTATATCCCCAGAAATTAGTACAGTGGCTGGCAGATAGTAGGCTTTTTTTTTGGTAAATATTTACAGAGCACCCCTAGCTGGGGGGAGAGGGTGCAGAAGTATTTATGACAGTCCTTAACCTCAAGAAGTTATTTCAGCTGACATTATCTTTCTTATTTTTGCTGCTGCCCCCTTCCCCTGCACCTTTCTTGGCTCGGGCTGGTCTGATCACACAGTCTGTGGACCAGCTATTTGGCTTTAGGGATTTGTTCCCCACCCCCCATTCCTTTCTGTGGAAGTCTCAATACATGGATTCTCTTAAAAGTGAGAAGTGCATTGACCTTAGTCATTTGTTCTCCCCACCACCTCTAATCAGTACTGTCCCTGAAAGTCCAGGATGTATAGTCACAGTACCTGGAAATGACTCATGGAAACCCAGGTTATGTGAGGCACAGTTTGAGAACCATTGATCTACAGCATCATCTTCATCCCCATCCTCTCTCAGATTTCTGGGAAAGAACCAACTGTCATTAGATTCAACATACCTCAAACAAATTTGGTCACAGAACATTTTGTGGCTTGAATTATATTAATGCTATCTCTAAATGCTTGGGATGAGGGTGGTGGTAACTCAGGGGCATGGAAATACCCACAGGATAGTCAGAGAGTCAATAAATATTTATTAAGTTCCTACTATGTGCTAATTGCTGGGAATACAAAGAAAGGCAAACGACTCTACCTTCAAGAAACATGGGGAGGAGAAATAACACATTAAAAAAAAACTGAAAAGGGAGTGTATGTGAATGGCACATGGTGGGGGGATGATGAAGTCCAGAGGAGTACAGCCAGGTGGGAAGTGATTACTACAGGTGCCCTCCTTAAATGGAGGCTCTGGGTGGAACTCTCCACTGTCACCCTCTACCCTCTTCAGTATGAAGGATGGAGAGGCTTGGGACAGGGGGTACTGAAAGAGGTATGAGTTTCAGAGTTGATTTAGGATAGAATGAATTTTAAGCAAATTTAGAGCAAAATAGAGGAAATTAAGTCTATTTTCATGTCCTCCAAAATGGTCATATGTAATAAGCATTTTTGATACTTAATTTCATATTCCATAGAAAAAACATTGCCAACATTGATATTTTCTCAGGGAGCCCCTTTGGAATATCACAGTTTTATGGTACACAGTTTGGGAAACTGCTAAAGTGGAAATAGCTCTCTGAAGAACTTTGGTATCAATTGTGAGACATGGGAGATGCTGGCACAGAAGCACCCAGCATGGCATGCCCACATCAAAAAAAAAAAGACTGATATTTAGTGGAAAGGGAGTCAAGCCTTGGATATAAAGCTTGTCCCCCTTTCCTCATTAAGAAATAGCAATTAGGAATTTAACGTGAGCCTAAATATTATATCCCCTAGACTAACATTATTTCAAGGAGCAGATAGATAAAATTCTATCCCCTGTTTCTAAGGAGAGCAGAGTGGTGGCCTCTAGCCCCAAACTCCTGCTTCCCTTCCTAGCAGGAATCAAAATCTCCCTTAGAAAAAGATGGGGATAGGAGATGCTAGAGACATATCCTTGCCTCCCTGCAAGTCAAATCAAGAAAGCCCTTGCGACAAAAAGAATAAATTACTGGACAAATGAATGGACAAAAAAATTGTGTTCACAGTATGCCTAACACCGTGCTAAGTGCTATTTTTTACAAATATAAAAGCAAAGAGCACTGGACTTGGAGCCAGAACCTGGGTTTGAGTTTTAGTGCTTTCATTTCTTTGCCACCTGACCCTAAGTAAGTCATCTCAAGTTTCTGAGCCTCATTTTCTTCATCTGTAAAATGGGGATAATAATACTGGTCCTGCTGACTTCACTGGGTACTTTTGCAAACCATAATAAAGTCCATGTAGATGCAATTATTATGCAAGTCAGGCCATTCTGAGAATAAATACAGTTGAAGAGAGGAGTGGAAAAGTGGGAAAGAAGCTCCTTTCATGACTCACTCCTTCTCACCAACTCAGCTATGGCCCTGTTTCACTAACATGTATAGATTCATCTCGGATGCCCCCACTCCTGCTCACTTTGCAGGAACAGGGCTCATGGAGACAACCTGAACATTGTCAGTCATTCAAGAGGATCAAGGTACCTGGGAGGGGTTGAGCTCAAGCTTAGCATGCAACATCTTACTCTGTAATCTATCGAAGTCTTCCGGCAAGCTTGGTGCCTGAGGAGGAGGAGAGCTCCTAGCTAGGGTACTTCACATTCTGGAGGGTCAGCCTATCACTGATCCAGAAGTTCTGCAAATGCTGCCTGCAGTGGACTCTGGTGTGTAATAGGGGAAAGGTAAGAAGAAGCTCTTGGTTTTCCTTCAGAGCAGCTGTGTCCAGATTAACTGGTGTGAGGACACAGCCTGGGGTCAAGAAAATAGAATCGAAACTAAGAAGCAGAGGGAACAATCAGGAAATAAAGTTAGGAGTTAGTTATTGACTCTGGATAAAAAACATAGGAGGTCAGGGTATGAAGGAAAGGCAGGGTAAGGATAGGATGAGAAATAAATAGTGCAATAGCAAGTCAGAAGAGGTAGAATATGGAAGGCATAGAGAGGGTTACCTTCTATAAAGGTGGGCCTAGAAGCATTTCCTCATCCTCATGTGTTCATTGAATCATTTAGTTTCCCTACCAGGAAATAATAATTTATATTGAAATCATGGGTCTATGTGTATAAAATATTCCATAACCAAAACAACCTCGTAAAGTAGGTAATATAACATCATCATTATCATCAATCATCATCATCATTATTGCTCCTTTTTACTGATGGGGAAACTGAGGATCACAGAGGTTATGTGACCTGAGCAGGTCACCCAGTGAAACAGTAGTCTGAATCCTACATCTGCTGCTTACTGGTAACATAACCTTGGGAACATTGTTTCATTTCTCTGACACTGAGTTTACTCATCTGTAAAATGAGAGGTTCTGCTTGATGACCTCAGAGATCCCTTCCAACTAAGTCTATGATCCCTTCTCCTCCCACCTGCTACCTGCCAAAAGAATAAGGGAACTCCTCACTGCCATTCCTTCTTTGGGCTTTTTTTTTTGCTCCCCTTTTTTTCTCTTTTAGAAAACTACTCAGATTTATAGAGTCTTTAAAAAACCCTTTCTGGCATACCAAGTAGCTTAGTAGCAGTTCAGGGGATGGCAGTGTTTGAGTCCTGGAAGCTCACCTCTCTCTCTTTTCCCCTCTCCATCCCAGTTTTAACTGTGCCCAGCCAGACCTCTCTGCATAGCAGCAGAGGGTGTGCTCAGCTTTTCCGTCCAATGAAGGACGTGCCTGCAGCAATCCCTATGGTGGCAGGGCTGTGACTCAGACTTCAGAGCACATTTGGAGGCTATTGCTTCTCAGTTGCCAGGGACAGCATTCTGCCAGCTGACTAGCATCCTGTGGTCACTTTCCTGACTGTTTATTCTCTCTCCTACCCACCTCCTCCCCCACTTACTTCCATCAGTCCCCATCTACCCATTGTTTCATTCACCTTCCCATTAAGCGATGTACCTTCTTACCTCTCCACCCACATAATCTTTTGAGTGAGTGTCTATTTCTGTATACTGTATCTGGATATGTGCTTATCTATCTGTATCCATGGATGCTTTAACTATATTTTGTTTTCTCCTGAGGGGAAATATAAATCTTAGTGATTGTATCTGCCTCAGGTAATCACAGGTTAGATGGGTGTCCTAAAGCTACAGTGTCCACGCCAATAGGTAAACCAAAAGATGATCACTAAAGGCTCCACTTGGGAGAGAAATGGATTCTTGTCCACCTTGCAGCTGCAAATACACTGTCTTTGCCCCAGACTTCAATTTTCCAGAGCCAGACCTGAACTCAAAGTTTCAGGCCAGTGGATCCCTCAATGTTTTAGATTGCTTGGTTATAGGTGAGGAGCAAAGGAAAGTCTAGGCCCTGTACCTCGGGGAAAAGTAATGTACTCCTGGGGGATAGTTTGTGGTCAGTTCAGGTCATTTGGGGGTCTAATATATGAGGATATCTGCTTTTTACGGATAGTCTAATGATTTTTTAATAGCTAATGCCAATAGCCTTTTCTCCATGCTCAAATGGAGCATTTGACCTTGATGACCACTTTCTATTCTTGATAGCATCCTGCTGGTTTCCATGACAGTATTCTCCGGTCTTTACTCCTTCTTAGTCTTTTTCACAGGTATAAATATACACATATGTATGTGTGTATGACTATATATACTCATATACACACATACATATACATATACATGTGTGAACATATATATATATATATATATATATATATATATATATATAAAAGGCACACACATTTATATACACTTCTCTCCCACCCCCAAGTGTTAGTATGCCCCAAGGCCCTAGATTCAATCACCTTCTCTCACTCAATACTCTCTTCTTCGATGGTCTCTATAGAAATGATTCCCCAAATCTATATAATCAAGCCCTTCTATACCCTTTGAGGAGCAGCCCTGAATTTCAGACTGTCTATTGGATGTATCCCCTGGCATGTTCTATTGGCAGTTCAAATTCAACATGTCTTCAACTGTGACTTATCACTTCCCCACCTCACCCACCTCCACACACCTATCTGTCTCTAAACTTTCCTGTTTCTGTGGGTAGCAGCAGTTATCCAGGCTTATAAACTCAAAATCAGCTTTGATTCTGCTCTTAACCCCACTCCCACATCCAATGAAATGCCAGGTCCTGTACCTCCACAGTATTTCCAGTATCCATCCATTCTTTCCTACTTAAATGGCCATTACCTTAAATCAAACCCTCAGTTTTTTCTCCCTTAGATTATTGTAGTAAATTCCTAACTGGTCATCCCATCTTCAGCCTGTTCCCTCCCCATTCCACTTTGTTCCAACTTAACAAAAATATATCAGTTGCCAACAACATGCAGCGCCTTTCCTTAAGTGCTAGCGATACAAAGGAAAAATTTTAAGAAAAACCAACCCTTGCCTTTAAGGGCCTTATATTCTACTGGAAGAATAAATAAATATACTAAAAAATAAATAAATAAGTATATTAATAAATAAATAGGTATGTTAATAAATAAGTATATTAATAAACAAGCATATTAATAAATAAACAAGCATATTAATAAGTGTATTAATAAATAAATAAGTATATTAATAAATAAACAAGCATATTAATAAATAAATAAATATATTAACCAGCCAGTCAACAAGTATTTTTTAGGTACTTACTATGTTATAGACACTGGGCTAACTACTAAAGATACAAAGAAAGGCAAAAACATGGTCTCTATCCTCAAGGAACTATTATTCTAGTGTGGAAGACAACATGCAAAAACTTATACAAACAAAATATACACAGGGTGAATAGAAGGTAATTTCAGAAGGAAGACACTAGCGGCGGGAGGAATGGAATGAGGACAGAGACTGGAAAAGGCTTCCTACAGAAGATGGGGTTTGAGCTGAATCTGAAGAAAGCCAGAGAAGCCTGGAGGCAGAGGTGAGGAGTGAAAGTATCCCAGACATGGGGGACAATCAGTGACAATTCATAGACAAGGGAGATGGAGGCTTTTGTGCTTGGAGCATCAAGAAGACCAGTGTTGCTGGATCATAGAGTATGTGGACTGAATAAAGTACAAGAAGATTGCAAATGTAGGTAGGGGCCAGGTTGTGAAGGGCTTTAAAAGCCAAATGGAGTGTTTTATATTTGATCCTAGAGGTAATGGGGAGTCACTGGACTGTATTTACACACTAATTTGAGAAGGAGGGGGAGAGGACTTATAACCTAAGGGATTAGGAAAGACTTTCCAAAGAAGACACAAGCACACATGCTGATTCTTGATAAAAAAAATATAGATTTTAAAAGATGGAGGTGAGGAGGAAGTACATCAAGGGCATGGGAGACAGTGCATACAGAGGCATGGGAGTTGGGATATGAAGAGCTGAGTCGAAAAAATAGAAGATAGACAAGGTTGACTGAAATGTAAAGTGTGTGAGGGGGACTAGTGTGCACTAATCCTGAAGAGGTTGGAACCGTACTGCCAGTGTCTTCAAGTGATAACCTGAGGAGTTTGTACTTAATCTTAGAGGTAATGGGGAGACAGTAATGCCTCTTGAGCAGGGGAGAGACTTGGTCAGGGTTGTATTTTACGAAGATTAATTTGGCAATTATGTAAAGGAAGGGTTGGAGAGGGAATAAAATGGAAGGAGCAACAGGACAAAGAGGCCAGGGATTTGAGAACTGAGGACAGTGTATTCTTGAAGTGATGAAATACGGTGTTAAGATAGGGGCAGAATGGAGGAAGATGGCCAGAGCAGGAGTGATGACTTGTGCAAATTAATAGAAGTGGGAGAGGCGGTGTTGGAGTGACTGGAGATTGTTGAAAGAATGAAGAGGTTTGGGATAACCAACTACTATTCCAGAGGATGGATGATGAAGCAAACTATTTATCTCCTAAGAGAGGAGTGATCAACTTAGGATGCAAAATCAGACCTACATTATAGACATGGCCAATGCAGAAATTTGTTTTGTTTGACTAAGCCTATTTATTACAAGGGTATTAGTTTTTTATTTTCTTTTTTTTTTCCAATAGGGAGAGAGAAGGAAAAAAAGTCTTGTTAATTCTCCCCTGAAAAAATTAAATTTAATTTAAAAGAATAAGATTAGGAGGATTGAGGCCCAAGACAGTGATGGAAAGATAAGAAAGTATCATTAGATAGAGGAATTTTCAAACTCCACTTCCTGGATGATGGTAGTGGAATACTCATGGGTGATGACAAGATAAAGGGTATGACCACCATGATATATGACTAAAATGGAATGAAATGTAGGTCAAGGAACTTCAAGCTGAGGAACTGTGAAGCCAGATTGTTTTAGGGAACATCAATCCAAAGATGTGTACCTCAGATTGTATGTATGCTTATAAATCATACATGTATGTATTTTTATCTTTGTATATTTGTGAGGAGGGGGAGCTATGTGAGGCAGTGAATAGAGTGCTGAGCCTGGAGTTAGGAAGATCTGAGTTTAAATCCAGCCTCAGACACTTCTAGCTGTGTGACTCAGGGCAAGTCACTTAATCCTGTTTGCCCCTGTTTTCTAATCTGTTAAATGAACTGGAGAAGGAAATGACAAACTATTCCAGTATTGTTGCAAAGAAAACCCCAGATGAGATCACAGAGAGTAGGATATGACTGAAATGACTGAACAATAACAACAACAATATTTTTGTGTAATGATTTCTGTGTTTCTGGATATAAATGCAAGAAACATAAGAGCAAAAGAGTATACAAGCGAATGTACTTGTGTATTGTATGTGCATGCGTATGCATAGTAGGAGATCAGAGGATCATAGAATTAGAGTCTGGAAGGGACCTTAGAAGTCACTGAGTCCAAGGCACTCATTTTGCAGATGAGGAAACAGGCACAATAAGGTCAAGTGACTCGCTCATGATAACATAGTAGTTAAGTGGCTCAGTGGAACTTGAACTCAGGTCTTTCTGACTCTAACTCCAATACTCTATCCTCAATTACATGCAACCTCCAAAACATACGAATTGAAATTTCTATGTATTTGTATATGATAATGAGGAATCTCTAATCTATTGAGACTCATCAACTCTTATAAAAAGGCTAAACGAGAGTGTATCTGAAATAAGATCTAAAGTTGTTTGTTTTGTTGTTATTTTTAAGTAGTCAGTGGTTTAATATGGCATCCAAGAAAGCTAATGTAATCTTGGGCTGCAATAAGAGAGACAAAGTATTTGGAATAATGAAAAGATAATCCTGTTGTGCTCTGCTAAGACCACTTAAAATGTTGTGTTTAGTTGTGGCATTTTAAGAAAGGTGTTTGTGAAAAAAAAAAAGAAAAGAAAGAAAGGTGTTTGTGACAGGTGCACTAGCCAGGGGACATGCATACCTAGCAGCGTGAACCTTTGTGAGGGATGTCACAGGTGTGTGTGCCTTTAAGGTTGGGAGGGGAAAATGCCAATCAGTGGGAGCAGTTTGCTTCTCTTTCTACTCACCCCCCTTCAGGTATCTCCTAAACAGGTCATTTGTTTTGGAAAGAACTCTAATAGTGGAGAATATGTACCATTTTCTGTGAGGGAGCCCAAAAGACTTCTCGTCAGGACTTAACAGGACAGAGATAGAGGAAGAATACCAAAGCAAAGGTAGGTCTTGAAGGACAAAGATGATATCAATGGGCAGAGATGTGGAAAGAGGACATTTCAGGTACTGGGGCCCACTTGTGTGAAGGCAACAGAAGGTGGAATAGGATGGAATAACCGATGTCTAGTTTGGTTGGAATGGAGAGTGCATAAAGGGATGAGTGCATAAGACTGGAAGGAAATTGAGACTCCCCCTGTCCTGTCCACTGCAATCCTTTTTCTTTAAAACTTCACTCAAGTTCCACATCTGCCATTTGTGTGTACTCCTGGTATGCACTCGCTTGTGCAATCCATGGTGCAGTTGGGAGAGACAATGTTTCCTGCACTGCATCAAAGGGAAGTCTGGCTGCCTGTTGCATGGACTGCATGAGTGAGAAAAACAAACAATTAAACAAAAAAAAATCACTTTTATTTTGCTCTTGATTGGGAACAATAGAAAAGTGAATTTCTAGACTACCTCTGATCCCTGAACTGGGGAAAAAAAACATAGAAAGATGGATTTTAGTCATGTAAGGATTTCCACCCTTAGGAAAGTCTGGGTCTAGGAGCTAGATGGAATATGTAGTGTGCGTCTATATTATCAATGAGTAAACTTCTGTTTTTAGCATGATGCTAACTTTGTAGTCAGAAGTCTTGACTTTGAATCCTGGTTCAACTGTTGTTGTTGTTGTTGTTGTTGCTACTGTTATTTGTCTTTCATTTGCGAAGAGGACCAATGACATCATGAGTGATAACTTGACTTGCTTGTGGATTTGAGTGAGGCAGAGTAGTACAAAGTCATCAGCCTCACTCTTTCTTACTGAGTCATATGAGTCCAGTGACAGGAGAAAAGTCAAGAAGACCGGTGATGGCATAGAATGCAGTGGATGATTTTGGTATCTTCAACACCTGACCAAGCTCTAAGTGCTCCTCAGCACTCCACCTTCACGGCTGTGGGAACAAATTATTCTCATCAGTCCATTCCAACAGGGAAAGTCTTCACATGCTCAACTAGTAATTGATTGTACAACCTTGGTCAAGTTATTTAATTTGCATGGGCCTCAGTTTTCTCATCTATATGACAGAAAGAGGGTTGAACTATGTGATTTTTTATTTTCTTTCCTACTCTAAATCTATTATTTTAGTACCTTTTATTGAACACAATTAAGTGTTTATACTTTAGCAACCCGGGAAAAAAAGAATTGATGAAACACACAGTGGGGATGAAATGAAGGAAAGGAATTTCACTAAGTAGAATGGGGGCTAAGCCATGATGCAGTTGATAGAAGTACCATTGATGATATGGTTTGTGGGAAAGAAACCCCACAATGTTGATAGATAAGTATATGCACATCTCGTGTAGGGGGTGGAGTGAAGGGTGGAATGGCAATTGCTATGAGAACTGAAAAAAAGTACAGGAACCTTGATGGTTAGGTTACCCAGAGCATCCTCTCGTGCTGGATGATGCATATCATGACTGAAACTGTGCACGTGATTGACAGCCACATGTCTGGATCCTAGATACTGGTCACAGTTCCCCTATACTATAGTGTCTTACACTGAAAAGCTGGAGAGAATCCATAAGAAGGCAACCAAGATATGGAAGAACCTCAAGTTCATGCATCTGAAGAAACTGGGAATATTTTGACTGGAAAGAAGAGTTGGGCAGGATATGGTAGCTATCTTAAAGAATTTGAAGGGCAATCATGTATGAAAGGGATTAAATTTCTTTTGCTTTGCCCCGAAGGGTACGTACAGGTGGAATGTGCAGACAGAAATTGAGATTTAATGTAAGGAAAATCTTTCTAACAATTGAAACCATCCCAAAATGGAATGGACTGCCTCTGGAGATAGCATGTTCCCTTTCATTGGTTGTCTTCAAGCAAAGGTTGAATGACCACTTGAATATGCTATAGGGAGGATTCTTTTTCAAGTAAGTCTTTTTTTGTTTTTTAAAGGGTCATCATGATGGTATTATTCACCTATTTGCTGCCTGGGCCTCCCACCACATCTGTCCATCTGTTCCAACCACCCCTGAGCATTCCGCCCTATCACTTCTTCTTCTGCACGTGGCCTTGAGCTCGGGACAGTGGTTCATGGGGCCAGAGCTGGCCGGGATCCCACTTGGGGTGGCCGTGGCAATGCATCTGGTTGAGCGTGGCCATGGGGCAGTGTTGGTTCTGTGGCATCTTCCGGACCAGGCAGAGATCCTGGCTCAGGGAAGAGTTCAAACGGCGGAAGAGGTTGGAGCACAACATCCTGACCTTGGACAGACAGTATGTCTGATGTCTGGAGGAATTATGGAGTGAGAGAGAGAGGATGACCTGGGCTAGGGGACCCCTGGTTGCTTGGCTCACCCCAACCGTTCCCCACCAGGGAAGTCCCACCTGCAGCCCCCCAATAAGTCTTAAACAAGAAGAATACTGGTGTCCATTCAAACTCTAAAATTTTTATGATTTTTGTGAACTACCATGGGCAAAATCACTTGGAGACCATGTAAGTTAAAAACAACCTAATATAAAGGTTTGCTTTTTATTTCTTTAAGCAAACAATAGCGTGCTTGTGTGTGAGATAGAGGATGGAAGTAGAGAGTGAAGGGGATCAATGGAAGACTTCATGGAAAATGTAACATTTGGCCATTTCCTCCAGGAAGGCATCCTTGCCCCTCCGTCGCCACTCCCAGTCCCACAGTGGAAAGCCATCTCTCTTTTGAATTCTCTCAGCAAGTTGCCTTTAACTCTCCAATGACACTTACTACATTTTACCTAGTGTTTTAGCTATTTTTATACATCTTCTAAGGGGCAGGATTCATATCTTATTTTTTAATCTGCCAGTCCTCAGTAACTTAAATAGTTACTTTTGCTTAATAAAGTAAAACAGGTCAATAGAGTGAATGCATGAATGCAAGGGCCTACTCAGGCCTTGTAGGTGCTCTCAACTCTTTTTCTTTTCAATAGAACTCTTCATCCAAACATCTGGGTCTTATGTTTCATTGTCTCTGATGAAATAATTGGTGTTTTTGTACCAATGACTGCTTGTAGATTGGGGGGTTATTCCTCCATAAATTTTTATTTTTGTATGGGTCTTCTGATGACAATACCTTAAGCAAAGAAGGTATTTCAATTGTGAATTTCTGATGTCATAATAAACATAGAGGGGGTGGAGCCAAGATGGCAAAGTGAAAGCAGTGACTTGCTTGAGTTCTCCCCCAAAACACTCCAAGCACCTGTAAAAAATGGCTCTAAACAAATTCTAAAGCAGCAGAACCCACAAAAAGACAGAGTGAAACAAATTTCCAGCCCAAGACAACCTGGATGGTTGATCGGAAAGGTATATCGTGCTGGGCTGGGAGAGGAGCGCAGTTTGGCGTGGGCACACAGGCTGCTGCAAACCTAGAGTAGGCCTCAGAGGACTGAATCACAGGCAGCTGTGGTGGTTTCCAGACTTCTCAATCCATGAATGCCAAAGACAACTTAGAAGGTCAGTGGGAAAAGTCTGTGACTGTGGTGAGAGAGGAGATAGGTCTCAGCCACAAGTCCTGAGCGTGGCCTCTGGAGCAGTGGCTGCCTCCTGAGCTTCCAGCCCACAGACTGAGGGGGAATTGAGTGGTTGATCAGAGGGGGATTGCAGGTATCTCTTTTCTAGTGTCGAGGCAGGAATCTCTTGCTTTGCCTGTGCTTGGATCTGGGTCACAGTTCTGAGGGGTGGTTCTGGGGCAAGGAGGAGTGCTGGTGTGGTGGAGCTTGTTGTGGCCATGGAGAGGAAACACCTCATCCCTTATCATACCACCTTGGAAGAACTGAAAACTTACAGGTACCTAAAAGTATCTCTGAAAACAACTGTACAAACCCTTGAAACTTGGGACAGTACATGCTCCACATTGGAAGCAGACTCTTACCTTAACAAAGAGTTTAAAATTCAAGTAATTGGCTGGGATCATGAGTAAGCAGTGCAAAAAGAGTCAGATTATATTATCTTACTTTGGTGACAAAGAAGATCAAAACATACAACTAGAAGAAGACAACAAAGCCAAAGCTCCTACATCCAAAACCTCCAAGAAAAATATGAATCAATCCCAGGCCTTGGAAGAACTCAAAAGGGATTTTGAGAAGCAAGTAAGAGAAGTAGAGGAAAACCTGGGAAGAGAAATTGAGAGTGATGCAAGAAAATCATGAAAAACAAGTCAACAGCTTGCTAAAGAAGACCCAAAAAAATACTGAAGAAAATAACACCTTAACAAATAGCCTAACCCAAATGGCAAAAGAGGTCCAAAAAGCCAATGAGGAGAAGAATGCCCTAAAAAGCAAAATTGGCCAAATGGAAAAGGAAGTCCAAAAGATTAATGAAGAAAATACTTCCTTAAAAATTAGAATAGAGCAATTGGGAGCTAGTGACTTTATGAGAAATCAAGACACTGTAAAACAAATCCAAAAGAATGAAAAATTAGAAAACAATGTGAAATATCTCATTGGAAAATCAACCGACCTGGAAAATAGATCCAGGAGAGAGAATTTAAAAATTATTGGACTATCTGAAAGCCATGATCAAAAAAAGACCCTAGACATCATCTTTCAAGAAATTATCAAGGAAAACTGCCCGGAAATTTTAGAACCAGAGGGCAAAATAGAAATTGAAAGAATCCACCAATTTCCTTCTGAAAGAGATCCCCAAAGGAAATTTCCTAGGAATATTGTAGCCAAATTTCAGAGTTCCTAGGCCAAGGAAAAAGTATTACAAGCAGCCAGAAAGAAACAATTCAAGTATTGTGGAAACACAATCAGGATAACACAAGATTTAGCTGCTTCTACATTAAGGGACTGCAGGGCATGGAATAGAATATTTCAGAGGGCAAAGGAGATAGGATTACAACCAAGAATTACCTACCCAGTAAAACTGAATATAATCCTTCGGGGGAAAAAATGGTCATTCAGTGAAATAGAGGACTTTCAAGCATTCTTGATGAAAAGACCAGAGCTGAATAGAAAATTTGACTTTCAAATACAAGATTCAAGTGGAACATGAAGAGGTAAACAGGAAAAAGAGACTTAAGGTTGAACTGTTTATATTCCTGCATGGAAAGATGATATTTGTAACTCATGAGACCTTTGTCAGTATTAGGGTAGTGGGAGGGAAAAAATTATATATATGTATATATATATATATATAGATAGATAGATAGGTATAGATATAGATATAGATAGATAAATAGATAGATAGAGGGCACAGGGTGGGTTGAAGATGAAGGGGTCATATCTGGAGAATAAAATTAAGGGGTGTGAGAGGATTATACTAGAAGAAGGAGAAAGGGAGAGGTAGAATGGGGTAAATTATCTCACAAAAAAACAGAAAATAAAAGGCTCTTACAGTGGAGGGGAAATGGGGGAAGGCAAGAGGGAATGAGTGAATCTTATTCTGATAGGATTTGACTTAAGGAAGGAATAACATACACACTCAATTGGGCATGGAAATCTGTCTTACCTACAGGAAAATAGGGGGGGAAGGGGACAAGAGAGTAGGGAGATCATAGAGAGGAGGGCAGATTGGGAAAGGGGGTAATCAGAAGCAAATACTTCTGAGGAGGGACAGAGTCAAAAGAAAGAATAGAATAAATGGGGGGGCAGGATAGGATTAAGGGAAATAGAGTTAGTTTTTTACAGCATGTCTACTATAGAAGTGTTTTGCATAACTGCACATGTATAACCTATATTGAGTTGCTTGCCTTTTCAATGAGGGTGAGTGGGGAGGGAGGAAGGGAGAAAATTTGGAACCCAAAGTTTTAAAAACACATGTTTAAAAAAAATGTTTTCACATGCAGCTGGGAAATAAGAAATACAAGAAATGGGGTACAGAAATCTATCCTGCCCTACAGGAAAATAGAAGGGGAAAGGGATAAGAGAAGGGGGTTGAGATAACAGGGAAAGCAGACTAGCATGCCATCTTAGGGTGGGGGGAGAGGTGAGATGGGGTGAAAATTTGGAACTCAAAATCTTGTGGAAGTAAATGTTGAAAACTAAAAATAAATAAGTTTATTAATTAAAAAAATAAACATAGAGTAAAATATCTGGGAGAATAAGACCATTTCCTTGCTCCTCCAATGATATCATTTAGGGCAGACCCTAAAGAGAAGTGTAGGTAGAGAGTGAATGACACTGTGTGTAGCATGTGGGTAGGTATTCGAAATAAAGATTGCTTGTCCTTCCCTGACATCTTTGGTTTAATCCCAATGTAGAGGCTCCAGTTTATTTCCACCATTCCAGACTCATGTTTACCAATTAACTAGCTTTTTTTCTCTCCTAGTAAAACTTGAATTTTAGAACATTCTGTGCAGCAGAAGAGAAACAACCTGATCTATACATATCTTGTCATGGGAAAGACATCCTTGGTAAGAAGTCTATTGCATTTGACATTCTAACTTCTTTGAGACTGATCCAGAAGAAACAGCAACCGTTCAATTTTTTTCTACATTGAAGATTCAATAGGATATAGATAAAGCCTCAACAAGAATTTTTCCAGAGCAGTCCTCATTCTCCTTGTCCTCTTTCGTTTTCCATGAAAAATCTTCCTGGCTATATTCTTCCCCCTGAAGACGCCTGGACACAGGATATTTCAAGTCAAGTCAATAAGCATGAACTAAGCAACTACCATTTGCCAAGCACTGTGGTAAGCACTGAGGACACAAAGAAAGGGAAACAACAAACAAACAAAATCAGCCCCTGCTCTCATAGAGGTCACAATCTAATGGAGGAGACAACATGTAAATAACTATATACAAACACAATATAAACAAGACAAATTGGGGATAATCCCAGAGAAAAATGATGTTCTAAGCCTAATTGATAAATTGGAAATAAGTAAATCATCAGGACCAATATGTCCACTCCCTCTCTAGGAGATTTGAAGGGGCTAAAAGGAGAAGCTTGTAGAACTGCTAACTGACTCACATAACTTGAAACTTGTCATTACAAAAAGATTGCCAGTGGACTAGCAGGTGGCCTATTACTCTCATCAGTAAAAATTGGGAAAGCACATATCAATAAAAGAGGGGACCCTGGAATTATTCTTATCCAATGAGTCGCACTTACACAGTTGGCAAGGTGGCGTAATCTAGAACAAAGAGTAGGATCAACAATCAGATAAAGAAAAGGCAAAATGATTTCTCTTAAAATGGTGATGATCATTTTGGTGATAGGTTGGAGAGTATATTAATAGAAGAATAGAAAGAATTCAGCAATTAAGTAATTTTTTTTTACCAAGGATGTTAGATTTTAGTCTTTTTCCAGAAAAAAAAAAAAAACAACAGTTTAGATCATGAATTTCTTTTTAGAATGATAAAGAGCATATTCAGGATAAAGTGTTTATAGCCATTTCGGCATAGTTATTTCTTCTTCAAAATGTGTCCAATAGAAACATTTTTAAAAGTAAGTTATGCACACTATTGAGTCATCATAATTCATAAGGACAATTAAGGCAGCACAAGTCCCAAATGCAATGGAGCAAGAGACATTTCTGCCTCTAGGCAGAGGGAGGGGGCACTGCCATTTTCACAGGAGAAGAACCAGCAAGCTTTCTCTTATCAGGTTTTTTTTTTATCTCAAGGTGGGTGGAAGTTTCTATTTTCTTCTTTCAAGACCTATGAGTGGAGTGGACATTAGAAATAATGTTCAAGTCTTCTCGTAGAAGTTCAGAATGAATGAGCTGTTTGTCCTACTGCTCAAAAGGGCTCAAAAAGAAAGGAGTGAAATGAAATGTGAGTTGAGAGGCAACACGGTCATGCAGCATGGTGTAGGATGAAAGGTGGTGGCTTTGCAGTCACAGACCTTGAGTTGAATTCTGACTTTCCCATTTGCATGACCTTAATCAAGTTACTTTACTAGTACGGACCTCAGTTTCCTTATCAATAAAATTAGATGGTCCTTTTCATCTTTAAGTCTTGAGTTTTCTGTGAGAACATTCGAAAAGGGTTCTTGTAGTGCTACAATCTACAAAGAATATTTGTTAATTGAAGGGGAAGAATTCAGAACATTAAATTGCATTTTGATCATATGAATATATTTGCTATGCAAATCCCAGGTGAAGTCTAATGTTCTGTGGCAAAATTATCTATCCGGTCTTAGCGATGAGGTGAGAACTGCTGGCCTGGGAAGCTGTTTATGGTAAACCCCCACGGGAAGCCATTACTAAATGTGTACCTGATGTAACTTAGTATTTACATGCAAGCTAGCCAGATAGCAGTATTTTTTTCCCTCTCAACAAAATTATGAGCTCAACCCTTAGCATTTATTCATGGCAAGTTATTCAGAAGAAAGAAGTAGAAAAAGAAATATGTATTTTGAAATGCTCCCCCTCTTACTGAAAAAACTTTCAGAAACATTGTATGATTCTCCAACAACCTTTTGAAGTAGACAGGGTAAGCGTTATTATCCCCTCTCTATAGATGAGGAATCTGAGACTAAGAGAGGCTAAGTAAATTATGACATATCACCTAGGCTGGGCTCAGTCGTCCAATTTACACTCACACTGACAAGTTGAATGCCCAGAAATGCAATTGCTACCTTGGGTTCTAGAGGTAATCCTGTGGGTAAGTATAATATAACCCTGTAGCTCATGAGCCCACCAGCATACTTCTGATTCACAGACAGCTAATCCATTTAATTAACTTTTAGAAAGGTCATTTAGTGAATGGAATAGCAAGAACAGAAGTTACAAAACATTCCCCTGGAAACCCTGGGGAATACTCTCCCACAAATATACTCAGAGTCTGTGGGAGGGGGGAAAGTGGGCACAATTTAAAGTACCATGGGAGTGAGGGCATACATATAGAAAGTATATGTGTCCAAGGCAATTCACAACTCTGGAACTACAGGGTCTCAATGTCCTTTCTCTCTGGAGAGTCCTCCAGAGAGCTATGGGGTGAGATGTCAATGCTGGAAAGGTTGCTCTGCTGCTAGGTTCTTTTCAAGGCATAACATCTCTACTGGACAGGTTGATCTGCTGCTGGACTCTTGACCTTAGGACTGGCTTCTCATGGAACAGAACATCTATGGTGAATAGAGTGACCTGCTGGATTTAGACTCATTTTCTTATGGACATGTCTCAGACCTCTATCCACAAACTTGTCTGCATGCTACCATCTTCTTTTGACTTAGATGTTTCTAGGTCTTACAGAAAGGACAGAGACCCTTATCAGGTAGGCCTCTCTGGTTCTATTCCATCAGGGCCTTGGCCCTGAGGTTTAATACCTCCCAGGCAAGCAGTAGGAAAGATACAGCCTTTCTCTATGATGACTTTTCCTGGTTTCGAGCTAAATTCCCTTAGAGAACTTAGTTGGTTCTAGGCCTAAAACTTAGGATTCTTGTAAGAAGTCTCCTATGGGCATTAAAAATATTTCATTAGTATAAATCAGTGGTAAACTCAAATAGAAATGGATTCTATTTTTACGTGTCTTGTTAAACATTTCCCAATTACAGTTTAGTCCAGTTCTAGCCATAGCCCTAGTGAGTTTGATACCTCTCATGTAAATGAAGAGGGCCACAATGAAAAAAAAAAAGAGAGAGACAAGTGGCCCATTTTCTGAGTTCTCCACTCAAAAGTCTTGCTGTTACTTCTTTAACTTTAGAATCATCAGAAAAGGTTGTCTAATCAGCATCCTCAAGTAAGCAAATACTACTAAAAATAAGAAACCTCAAAACCTCTCAGTAGCTTTACTTATAGACCAGATGACACTTCCTGTCCAGTTGAACTTTCACCTAATCTCTCCCAGAAACAGGCCTCTATACTCCCTCCCAGTCATCTCCACACCTTGCTTCCTACACAACAGTCATCATGCTCATTTCTCCCTAGCCACCACTCCCTTCCCCCCAATCTTTAACTCCTCCTTTCAGACATTTGGCTTTGATGGGTGAGCTTTTGGCTTGTATAGAACCAAGGGTCCATACCACCACTTCCTGACCATCTCCACACTGTGACACAAGAACACCTCCCTACCCCCTCCCCCTTCTAGCTCCCCTATAGGAGCTGTCCTCCATTTGAATGCAAAGTCCTTAAGGGCCAGGGCTATCATGATTACTTGTATTTTTATCCCCAGCCTTTAGCATAGTGCTGTACACATAGTAACCACTTTATCTATCTATAGAAATAATTAGGGGGAGGAGCCAAGATGGCAGAGTAAAAGCAGTGACTTGCTTGAGCTCTCCCCCAAACCCCTCCAAATACCTATAAAAAATGGCTCTAAACAAATTCTAAAGCAGCAGAACCCACAAAAAGACAGAGTGAAACAAATTTCCAACCAAAGACAGCCTGGATGGTTGATTGGAAAGGTAAATTGCGCCAGACTGGGAGAGGAACGCAGTTCAGCGTGGGCGCTCAGGCCGCAGTGACCCTAGACCAGGCCTCAGAGGACTGAATCACGGGCAGCTGTGGCAGTTTCCAAACTTCTCAACCCACGAACGCCAAAGACAACTTAGAAGGTCAGTGGGAAAAGTCTTTCTATGGTGGTGAGAGAGGAGCGTGGGGTCCCAGCCCCATTCCTTGGGGCAGCGACTACTTCCTGAGCTTCCAGGCCACAGACTGAGAGGGAATCAAGTGGCTGATAAGAAGGGGATTGCAGGGATCTCTCTGCTGGTGCAGGATTCTCTTGCTTTGCTTGTGCTTGGATCTGGGTCACAGTTTTGGGTGGCGGTCCTGGGGCAAGGAGGAACGCTGGGGCGGTGGAGCTTATAGTGGTGGTGGAGAGGGAATCCTCCTCACTGTTCCAAGGCAGAAAAGAGTGCTTGTGGTCACTCATAGACCAGAGCACAGGCCAGGAAAGGAGTAAACACCTCACCCTTGATCATAGTACCTTGGAAGAACTGAAAATTTACAGTACAGGTCCCTAGAAGTATCTCTGAAAACAGCTGCACAAAACACCTGAAGCTTGGGACAGTGCATTCTCCACCCTGGAAACAGACTCCTAACTTAACAAAGAGTCTATAACTCAGGTAATTGGCTGAGATCATGAGCAAGCAATGCAAAAAGAGTCAGACTATATTATCTCACTTTGAGGACAAAGAAGATCAAAACATACAACCAGAAGAAGACAACGAAGCCAAAACTCCTACATCCAAAGCCTCCAAGAAAAATATGAATTGTTCCCAGGCCATGGAAGAGCTCAAAAAGGATTTTAAGAAGCAAGTAAGAGAAGTAGAGAAAAAACTGAGAGTAATGCTAAAGGAGATCCAAAAAAATACTGAAGAAAATAACACCTTAAAAAATAGCCTAACCCAAATGGCAAAAGAGGTGCAAAAAGCCAATGAGGAGAAGAATGCCCTAAAAAGCAAAATTGACCAAATGGAAAAGGAAGCCCAAAAAATTACTGAAGAAATTACTTCCTTAAAAATTAGAATGGAGAAATTGGAAACTAGGAACAATTTGAGAAATCAAGGCACTATAACACTGATCCAAAGGAATGAAAAAATAGAAGCTAATGTGAAATATCTCATTGGAAAAACAACTGACCTGGAAAATAGATCCAGGAGAGAGAATTTAAAAATTATTGGACTATCTGAAAGCCATGATCAGAAAAAGACCCTAGACATCATCTTTCAAGAAATTATCAAGGAAAACTGCACTGATATTTTAGAACAAGAGAGCAAAATAGAAATTGAAAGAATCCACCAATCTCCTCTTGAAAGAGATCCCCAAAGGAAAACTCCTAGGAATGTTGTAGCGAAATTCCAGAATTCCCAGGTCAAGGAGAAGATATTGCTAGCAGCCAGAAGGAAACAATTCAAGTATTGTGGAAACACAATCAGGATAACACAAGATTTAGCAGCTTCTACATTAAGGGTCCAGAGGACATGGAGTATGATATTCCGGAGGGCAAAGGAGTTAGGACTACAACCTAGAATCACCTACCCAGCCAAACTAAGTATAATCCTTCAGGGTAAAAAATGGTTATTCAATGAAATGGGGGACTTTCAAGAATTCTTGATGAAAAGACCAGAGCTGAATAGAAAATTTGACCTTCAAATACAAGACTCAAGTGAAACATGGAAGAGGTAAACGGGAAAGAGAAATCATAAGAGATGTATTAAAGTTGAATTGTTTACATTCCTGCAGGGAAAGATGATATTTGTAACTCATGAGTCCTTTGTCAGTATTAGGGTAGTGGGAGGGAAAAAATTATATGTATACACAGATAGATAGAGGGCACAGGGTGAGTTGAAGATGAAGGAGTGATATCTGGAAAATAAAATTAAGGGGTGAGAGAGGATTATACTGGGAGAAGGAGAAAGAGAGAAGTAGAAGGGGGTAAAATATCGCACATGAAACAGACAAGAAAAGGCTTTTACAGTGGAGGGGAAATGGGGGGAGGTGAGATGGAATGAGTGAATCTTATTCTCATAGGATTTGGCTTAAGGAGGGAATAACATACACAATGGAGCATGGAAATCTATCTTACCCTACAGGAAAATAAGGGGGGAAGGGGACAAGAAAGCAGGGGGTCGATAGAGGGGAGGGCAGATTGGGGGAGGGGAAAATAAAAAACAAACACTTCTAAGGAGGGACAGGGTCAAAAGAGAATAGAATAAATGGGGGGTAAGATAGGATGAAGGGAAATATACTTAGTTTTTCATAACAGGACTACTATGGAAGTGTTTTGCATGACTACACATCTATAACCTGTTATCGAGATGCTTGCCTTTTCAATGAGGGTGGGTGGGGAGGGAGGAAGGGAGAACATTTGTAACCCAAAGTTTTAAAAACACATGTTAAAAATAAAAAAAATTAAAAAATTAAAAAAAAATAAAAAGTTTTTTGATGTAAAAGAAAAAAAGAAATAATTAGCCATACTTCCAAAAGAAGTACACACTTCTGAATGCTATTTTGAGTTTACACTAAAAATGTAGCCAAGTAGAAAGTTTGAAAATTAATAGAAAAATATAAACTCCTTGAGGGCAGGGACTATTTTGCTTTTGTCTTTATATTCCTGGCACCTAGCATAACAGCTAGCACTTAATAAGTGTTTATTGAATTCAGTTAAAAGGAAATGAGAAATGAAAAAGATTGATGGTGCTATAGATAGAGCACTGGATCTGGAATCAGGAAGACCTGAGTTCAAATTCTGCCTCAGACACTAACTGTGTGACCCTGAGTAAGTCACTTAACCTCTGTTTGCCTCAATTTACTCAACTGTAAAATGGGGATGATAATAATAGCACTTACTTTTCAGGGTTGTTGAGAGGATGAAATGAGATAATATTTATTAAAGAGTTTAGCACAGGTACATAGTACATAGTACATGCTATGTAAGTGCTTATTCCCTTCCCTTTGCTCCATCTTGCTCTTTGCCTAATAGAGACTCTTTGATCAAGTCTTTGAGACTCAAACTAATTGGGAATATATTCTGAGTAAGGAGGAATCAGTGCAGTACAGTGTCTAACTGCTTATGGAAGGATGGACAAATGTGCAGGGTGAAGGAACCATGACCTCTGTAGTAGTACCTGAACAAGTTTTTTTCAATGAAGCATGGAAACAGGCAAAAGCTGTCATAGGACAGTAGTCACTCTAAAATACATGAAGTCTTGGAGAAGAAAGGATACAAGCATTTATTTTGTTGACACAGCAAGAACATGATGAATCTGGAAGCAGTGCAAGAGAAATTAATGGAGAGATTCTCACACATTACTGCAGTGAGATCTGCAGATATCATGGTCTAAAATTGCTTTTTAATAATACCATGAAGTCTAACCCTTTCCCAAAGACCTATGAAGATGCAAAATACCTTGTAAAGCATAGGAAAGTTACTCCTATTGCCTTTACAAAGATATAATGCCAAAAAAAAAATGAAAGATGACCTTGAAACTGTGCAGAAAACCTCAATGGGCTGGAGTGTTGATATTTTTGAGGGTTTATTAGAAAACAAAGAAGTTCATTCCAAGATCATAAAAGCTGAGGAAATTAAAGCACCCCAATCTGGAAGACATACTCTCATATGCTGAGGTCTTCTAGGTTCAACTGCAGGGCTCTCTTCATATTTTCTTTTCTGTTTTATGTAATATAATTTACCCCATTCTACCTCTCCCTTTCTCCTCCTAGTATAATCCTCTCTCACCCCTTAATTTTATTCTTCAGATATGACCCCTTCATCTTCAACTCACCCTGTGCCCCCTCTATCTATCCATCCATCTATCTATCTATGCATCTATACATACATATAATTTTTTCCCTCTCACTACCCTAATACTGACAAAGGTCTCATGAGTTACAAATAATTTCCATGCAGGAATGCAAACAGTTCAACCTTAATAAGTCTCTTATGATTTCTTTTTCCTGTTTACCTCTTCGAAAGTCAAATTTTCTATTCAGCTCTGGTGTTTTCATCAAGAGTGCTTGAAAGCCCTCTATTTCACTGAATGACCATTTTTTCCCCTGAAGGATTATACTGAGTTTTGCTGAGTATCTCCTTTGCCCTCTGGAATATTATATTCCATGCCCTGTGGTCCCTTAATGTAGAAGCAGCTAAATCTTCTGTTATCCTGATTGTGTTTCCACAATACTTGAATTGTTTCTTTCTGGCTGCTTGTAATATTTTTTCCTTGACCTGGGAATTCTGGAATTTGGCTCCAATATTCCTAGGAGTTTTCCTTTGGGTATCTCTTTCAGGAGGAGATTGGTGGATTCTTTCAATTTCTATTTTGCTCTCTTGTTCTAAAATATCAGGGCAGTTTTCCTTGATAATTTCTTGAAAGATGATGTCTAGGGTCTTTTTTTGATCACAGCTTTCAGATAGTCCAATAATTTTTAAATTCTCTCTCCTGGATCTATTTTCCAGGTCAGTTGTTTTTCCAATGAGATATTTCACATTGTTTTCTAATTTTTCATTCTTTTGGATTTGTTTTACAGTGTCTTGATTTCTCATAAAGTCACTAGCTTCCAATTGCTCTATTCTAATTTTTAAGGAAGTATTTTCTTCAGTAATCTTTTGGACTTCCTTTTCCATTTGGCCAATTTTGCATTTTAGGGCATTCTTTTCTTCATTGACTTTTTGGACCTCTTTTGCCATTTGGGTTAGGTTATTTGTTAAGGTGTTATTTTCTTCAGTATTTTTTGGGGTCTTCTTTAGCAAGCTGTTGACTTGTTTTTCATGATTTTCTTGCATCACTCTCAATTTCTCTTCCCAGGTTTTCCTCTACTTCTCTTACTTGCTTCTCAAAATCCCTTTTGAGCTCTTCCAAGGCCTGGGATTGATTCATATTTTTCTTGGAGGTTTTGGATGTAGGAGCTTTGGCTTTGTTGTCTTCTTCTAGTTGTATGTTTTGATCTTCTTTGTCACCAAAGTAAGATAACATAGTCTGACTCTTTTTGCGCTGCTTACTCATGATCCTGGCCAATTACTTGAATTTTAAACTCTTTGTTAAGGTAAGAGTCTGCTTCCAACATGGAGAATGTACTGTCTCAAGCTTTGGGGTTTGTACAGTTGTTTTCAGAGATACTTTTAGGGTCTTGTAAATTTTCAGTTCTTCCAAGGTGGTATGATAAGGGATGAGGTGTTTCCTCTCCATGGCCACAACAAGCTCCACCACATCAGCACTCATCCTTGCCCCAGAACCGCCCCTCAGAACTGTGACCCAGATCCAAGCACGGGCAAAGCCAGAGATTCCTGCCTCAGCACTGGCAAAGAGATCCCTGCAATCCCCCTCTGAACAGTCACTCAATTCCCCCTCAGTCTGTAGGCTGGAAGCTCAGGAGGCAGCCACTGCCCCGGGGGCATAGTCGGGACTTGTGGCTGAGACCTAGCCCCTCTTTCTCACCGTAGAAACAGACTTTTCTCACTGACCTTCTAAGTTGCCTTTGGCGTTCATGCCTGCTCTAGGTTTGCAGCCTCCTGCGTGCCCACACCACACTGTGCTCCTCTCCCCGCCCGGTGTGATATACCTTTCTGGTTAACCATCCAGGTTGTCTTAGGCTGTAAATTTGTTTCACTCTATCTTTTTGTGGGTTCTGCTGCTTTAGAATTTGTTTAGAGCCATTGTTTTACAGGTATTTGGAAGAGAGCTCAAGCAAGTCACTGCTTTCACTTCACCATCTTGGCTCTGCCCCCTCAATAATTTCTTATATGTGTCTGCACCTTCTCCTAGTGATTTGCACATAGTAGGTACTTAATAAGTGATTATTAAATTTTAAAATAAGCAGCACACCTTAGGATCTGGTGTTGGAAAGTACAGACTGATGTAACGTAATACAGAACATCTTCAAGAGTCTGGGCCAGAAAGACCACCTGGGATTCTGCCCAGTGGATCCATATACTGCAACATCATAGGAAGGCTTTCCCATGGCAAAGCCTCTGATGCTCTTTGCTTTAAGCATACATTTTAAATGCCTTCTTCTTCTGCAGCATAGGAAGGAGATGTTTAGAAATATTCACACCACCTCAAGAAGTAAACCTACATAAAAAAGTAAAGAAGCTTGTTTCAGTTTGGGCAAAACTTCAACTTCTGAAAGTCTGTAAAGATGATACGAATGAAATATCAGAAGCCAAGAACTGGAATCTCATTAGATCAAATGGGAACTGTCTACATCATTTCAACTATTGATTTCTGTAAAGGTTGTTGGCAAATGGCCTGGGATAAGAGTCCAAGCCTTAAAAATTGCATTTGTAACTACATATTGAGTGTATGGGTTCAGTACTGTGCCCTTTAAATTGGACTCACCAATTCCTTTCCAAAGATTGATTAATGGTTTGTTGTGTTGACTAGAGGCATTCGCCTTTCTCACAAAGGTGACAAAGTTATGTTTGGGCAGAGAACATCATCTCAGGTTAGAACTAAGTGTACTCTAGAAGGCTTATCTTAGAAAGAAGTTTAACATATGCCAGTTTGAACTTCCAGAGGACACATATAGGGCACGATATAGAAGATGGGAATGTAATTCCTTTGTTTTCTAAATTGGAATGCATCTGAGCCACCATGGCATAAGCTCAGCTGAGGTAGCAGAGGAAGAGTTAGCAAGCTGTTGTCATAAATGGATGCTTTCCTCAGCTGGGGATTTTGCATGAAACAAACTGTAATTCTCTAATGCCTTCCAGTAAGGATGAAGATCTGTTCTGCCCTGATTATGCCAATAGTAGGGTAGCAAATCTACTAAGATAATACTGAGATAACAAAGGAAAAACAGCAGTCCACACCTGCATGGGTTTATATGTATGTAGATTTAGTAGGGTTTATTTGGTTCACTGGGGGAGTTTAGAACATTTACTCATGAGACCAGTCCTTGGCAGCAGGAAGGAGGACTGAATAGTGGATCCCTGCACCATCCTTAGGTAAGGTCAGATATATAGAAATAGAAAAAAGAAGCCATAGTACCAGGGATGACCCATGGCCCTGTGCAAATTGTTCTTGTGGGAAAGTTAGAACTTCTTTTGCTGTTTACGTTCCTATATTAACTGTGGAGCTATAGGTCATTTTCTCCCACTCTGGCTCCCACTGTACACTTCCATAGCATCATCTCATTTTGAGATGATGTTACAATATCATAGAATTAGAGTTAGAACAAGCCTTCTAGTTTATTAGTACATAAAATGCAAGGAGCAATGGATTTAGATGTGGAAACCCTGGCTTAAATCCTGGTCCTGCCACTTGTGACCTTCCTTAAGTCATTTACCTTCTCTTCAGTTTTCATCAGTTGTAAATTTAGGGCATTGGACTAGATGACCTCTTTCCAGCTTTAAACCCAGAATCCTGCTATCCTTATCTATTCCAATAACTTAATTTTATTGGTGAGGAAACAGAGCAAGCTGACCTTTCCTCTCCTCATATTTGGGCCACTATGACTCTTGCCTGGTTCTCTGACTTCACTCAGGAGAATTTTTTTGTTGTTGGACTTCAGCTCAACATTCTCAGTATCAAGGCTGTAACTACGGCAAAGCAACCAGAGTTTTGCCCCAGGATGCAGAATTCAGAAGGCATTAACATAGTCCATCCTAGGTCATGTCTTTTCCCTGTAGTGACCACCCCTCCTAAACCTTCTGCTCTACCCCCCACTCCTCTTTCCTCCCCAGCAATAGCCAGTCCTTCAGTAATGTGACAACTTCTTGATATCCTGGGGCATGGTTTCTCTCCCTGTTGACCACATCCCTAGCTGAGCTTCCTCAAACTTCCCACACAAAAATTTCTACTAATAACTCTTCTAGTTACTCTTTAAAGTCATGCCTTAAACCATGCCCTTTTCTCCTCAGGCATGTCCTCTCTCTCTAAGCCAATTAATTTGGAATCCGTTGACTCCATCCTTCTAGTGAACAGGGACCTGACTAACAAAAGTTTTCAGATTTTGGAGAACATTTACAATGAAAAAACCAAGTTAGGTCATTTTGAGAACTGGCACACTGTCACAGAAGTTTTATACCTCATTTTGGGACCATAGCTACTCTGCTGACTGACATACAAAGGAAACACTGATAAAGTTATCTGGAATCCAAACTGTCAAGAATATTTTGAAAATTAGAGATAGGAATCTAATTCCTTTACCAGTTTAGAGAGCCCTAGGCGTTCCAAAACTCTTTGTGGTAGAAACTGTTATGACTGATAGTGGCTTGCGGGCTTTTTAATTTTTGTATCATTACAACATAATCTTGTAATTTATCCTAGTAGAAAATATTTTCAGAAGAAAGAAATGATTTCTTCTATTTAAAAAAAGAATGTTTAGCAGTTCTCTAACCATTATAGAAGATGGACTAGATATCCTCTTAGATTTCTTCTCACTCAAAATTCTGTGATTCTTTGAAACTCGGGCCTTATATTTTTGGACAAGAGTTCAAAGGTAGCTAGGTGGTTTGGTAGATAGAAGGTTGAACCTGGAGTCGGGAAGACTTGAGTTCAAATCCAGCCACAGACACTTACTGTGTGACCCTGGGTAAATCACTTGATGACTGTCTGCCTCAGTTTCCTTAACTGTAAGAGGGGTATAATAATATCACCAACTTCCAGGGTTGTTGTGAAGATCTAATAAGATAATATTTGTAAAGTGCTTATTGTGATTGGGACATAACAGGTGCTTAATAAATGATTATTTCTTTCCTTCCTTTATAGACTAATCATAAGAGTCTCACTTAGATCATAGGATTAGAGATTTAGCTCTACAAGGGATATGAGACATCATATAGTCCAACACTCTCATTTTAGAGATGAGAAAAATGAGGCCCAGAGAGATTAAATAACTTTCTGGAGGTCACACAGTAAATGGCAGAGCTGGCATATAGACCTGGGTGCTTTGAATCCAGAGTCAGCATTCTCCACAATACCTGTTCCAGGACAGAATCATAGGATTGGAAACCTTGATCAGGAAGGGACCTCAGACACCATCCCAACCAATGCTCTTTTTGTCATGGATAAGGAAATGTAGCCCAAGGCAGTATAATAGTTTGTCCAAGATCCCAAACAAGTAGTAAATATCAGAGGTGAGATTTGAACCCAGCTCCTCTGATCCCAAAGCCAGTGCTCTTTCCACTGTGCCCTACTTTCTTTCTACACTAATAACAAGCTGCAGAGATATGTTAAGATATTTGGATAAGTAGTCCTATTATATTCTATATAATATGCTTACATCCTTAGCACTTATGTGACAGGGTATTCTTAAACTTTTATTGTTCAGTCATTTCAGTCATATCCAACTCTTTGTGACCTCATTTGGGGTTTTCTTGGCAAAGATACTGGAGTGGTTTGTCATTTCCTTCTCTTGCTCATTTTATAGATGAGGAAACTGAGGCAAACAGGGTGAAGTTGATGAGGTCTAGAGGTTTAGGGTTGCTGGGACCCCCAAGATCAGGCCCTGCCTGAATGAATTCAACCCAAATCTTCTTTCAGCCAGAGAAAAAGTTTATTAGAGATAAACCATATAGTCCAGGTGACACCCGTAAGGATGAGCGGGCATGAGAAAGTCTCAGCCTTTTGGTCATGAGAAAATCTCAGTCTTTGAATGGGGGCCAGGGTTGATCTTATATACACTAAAGTAACTTTGGGTGGCCAGAGGAGGGGGCTGTGAAAAGGGTCCAGGTGAGAATTCTGATTGGAAGGTCTGAGAGATTGAATTGACAATGGGAATAGATAATCAAGGGAACTGGAAGAAGTTTGAAAGGCATCTACATAAGATCAAAAGGTGGGGCTGGGCTAGAGTAGAAAAAGTTTAAGGGCTTTCTGGGGCCTGTAGACAAATGGGAGGCAGATTCCTATTGGAGCAAGGGGCAAAGGTCTTGTCTTGGGCCCATACCCCATCAAAGTGACTTTCCCAGTATCACACAGCTACTAAATGTCTGTGGGTGGATTTGAACTCAGGAAGATGAGTCTTCCTGACTCCAAGGCTGGTGCTCTGTCCATTGCACTACCCAGCTGCCCTGTTCTTAACCTAGACCAATTAATTTGATTTTTAAAATATTTTGACAAGTACATTTCCATATAGATGGTTTCCTTTATAATTCTAAAAATTTTATTTTATGAAATTAAAAATGTCCCAAGGAAAAGATCCATAGGCTTCACCAGACTGCCAAATGGGTCTATGGCACCTGGCCCTCCCCACCACCAAAAAAAAAGTTAGAGAGCTCCCAATACCATGATCTAAGACAAGCATTTGATAGGTGCCTTCTCATTAAAAAGAGGAAGACAGAGTCTGCAAGTTGTGCCCCCTGGACTTTCCCTAACTAGATGACAATGGAACCCCTTTGTTAAATTTAACTGTTCTACTTTGAGGTGGGGCAGCTGATAGTTCCTATTTTACTACAGCCTTCTATCTGTTTCACTTAAAAGAAATTTTAACCACGGTGTTTCTAACCAGAGTATTTAGCACTTAATTATATTCTATTTTGTATTGTTTGCCATTTCCTGGGTGTTAATCTACTCTTTTCTTTATTTTATTTTTATTTTTTTTTTTTTGTTAATCTACTCTTTTCAAAGAGTTTGTTAAGTTCCTTGAGTTCAGAAACCACTTTGGAATGTTCTGCTGCAGTGCTGTCAAACTCAAATAGAAACAGGCATCCCTGCAGGTGGCATGTTGACTTAGAAAGTCACACATTAACATTTTCTGTATTCTATTGCATTTTTATTTATTTTGTTAAATACTTCACAATTACATTTTAATCTGATTCCCCTGGAAGTGTTGCAGGCTAGGATGGGGACTCTGGTCTACATGTTTGACACCTCTGTTCTACAATACACACAGTGTGAGCACCCAGTCGCCCCTCAATGAATATTTCATTGTTTAATTGATTTTAGAATTCATTTCACAGGATCATAGATTTAAAACCGGGAGGGGTACTTAGAAGTCTTATAGAAGCAGGAGTAGACAAACTATAGCCCTCCAAATCTGGCCCAATACCTGCTGTAGAGCTAAGAATGGATTTTACATTTTAAAATAAAGTTTTATTGCACTTAAAAATGTGAAGACCATTCTTATTTTCAAGATGGTCAAAAATTGGCAGGCAGGAGAAGGCTGCAGTTTGCTAACTCCTAGCTAGGGCAGCTAGGCGGCACAGTAGATAGAACACCAGGCCTGGAGTCAAGAAGACTCATCTTCCTGAGTTCAAATCTGGCCTCAGACATTGACTTCGCTGTGTGACCCTGGGCAAGTCATTTAACTCTTTGTGTCAGTTTCCTCATCTGTAAAATGAGCTGGAGAAAGAAATGGTAAAACACTCTAGTATCTTTCCTAAGAAAACCCCAAATGGGGTTCTGAAGAATCGGGCACAACTGAAAGGACTCAACTAAAAGCTAACCCTATACCCTCCCTCAATTTACAGGAAAGGAACTTGAAACCCTGAGGGGTTAAGTGATTTAGTCACCCAGGTATTAAGTGGCAAAGTCTTGGTTTGAACTCAAGTCTAGGTGATATGACTGTGTTCTGGAGCAATTTTTATAAATTTATTATTAGATATCTATAACAAGATATGATAGGACATTAGAGATATATAGGCTAACCTTTGTAGATTGAATTCAGAAGCATTAGTTCCAGAAACTAGGCTGCATGGAACAGATCTTACCTGGCAAGCCAATTCTATTTTTTTTCCTTAAGCCTGAGTTTTCCTTATGCCTTTTGTTTTTAAATCATAGCCATTTCTAGATATGCTCCTTCCCCAGGAACTGAACCTTTCCTTATGAAAACAATACTCACAACAGCAGATAAGCCAAACCCACCAGCTCTGGTTACTAGGTTTGACAATTTAGGCAGCATTTTGCCCTTATGATCCCCAACCTCTATGACCGTTATCTTTTCTTTAGGTTTTTCTTTTACTCAAGAGTGTAGCTTCTTTTTTGTGATCTTTTCATTTATATTGTTGTAGTCACATTTCTTGTTCCTTCTGGTTCTGCTTATTCAATCACACATTAGTTCATACAAATATGCCCAAGTTTCTCTGAAGTTCCCACATTTATCTTTTCTTACTGCAAAAGAACATTGTATTATATGTGCATTTACAAGGGAAATAGAAGCAGGGTGGTGCCATGAAAGAAGGTTGGATTTGGATCAAAGGACCTGGATTTGAATCCTGACTGTCACTTATTACCCTTGTGACCTAGGGCAAGTCATTTAACTTCCCTTGGCCTTTTTCTTAATTGCAAAATGACAGGGGATGGACTAGTTGACCTCAAAGATCTCTTCCAGTTCTAAAATTTGTGGTTGCTCAAGGTCTAAACTTATGACACCATTATTATCTTACATACAACATTTTGTTCAATCATTCTCTAACTGCTAGATCCATGCTTTGTTGCCAGTATCTACAAAGCAATTATTTCAAAAAGTATAGCATCTGATATTACCTAAACAATTCTCATGGGTTACTGTTACCTGAAAACCACTCACTTCTTGAGTACTGTTTCACTGTGTAAAGCAAACAAGTACAAAATCTCCTAACAAGAATAGGCCTTCCATATATAGATAACCTAGATAACCTCAGTATTATGGCTGTTCCCACTTAACCTAAGTGGCTTCTCACCAAATAAATATTGCCATCCTAGGGCAGCTAGGTGGCACAGGGGATAAAGTGTTGGGCCTTGAGTCAAGAAGACTCAACTTCCTGAGTTCAAATCTGGCCTCAGACAATTTCTAGATGTGTGACCCTGGGCAAGTCACTTAACCCTGTTTGCCTCAGTTTCCTCATCTGTCAAATGAGCTGGAGAAGGAAATGGCAAACCACTCAAGTATCTTTGTCAAGAAAACCTCAAACGGGGTCATGGAGACAACTGAACAATTCTGGGGTGAACTTGGGGAACAGAGGCCCCTATCCCACTACTTCAGGACGTATATTAGACTCCAAAAGCAAAGTAAAAGGATATTTTGGTGGCACGGTAATCTAAATGTAGATGATAGTCCAATCCTCCTCTTCCTCCAGAGTAAATTGAACAGTTTCTTCTCTTTCTCAGCTTTGTGAAGATTAAAATAAGACTACTTGGCAGAGGAAGCTGGCCATGGGAGTGGGAGGGTCCAACATCTGTTCTTCCCGAGAGCAAATCTTCCAGGAGTCATCACAGCTCTGTCTCCCAGAATCCTTCTTTCATCTTGTTCTTCTGGAGGTTGTGACACTGCATATAAATGTATGTGTATATGCATATGCATATGCATATGTATAGATGTGCACAATATATGTATATGTATACACATACATGCATATGAAATATGTATTACACATATGGATTATTTGGTATCCCAAAAATCTTAGTGTAGCTTTAAGCTTTTAAAGCTTAAAACTTTTAAAACTGAAAACAAGTGGCTCTTAAGCTGTTAAAGCTTAAAATTGCTTTTTGGGATACACATAGATGTATGTATATATGTGTACACATATACATGCATATATATATATACGTATACATATATACTATAGACAAATATTTTACTTCCTACTATCATACATATTTTGTTATCTCTAGATTCAGTTATCATAAGGCATATTTTCATGGAACTGGACCTAAAGATCACTGAATCTGTCTTAGCTAAGAAAGAAACATCTTGTTACAATGAATGAGGCTGATCCTGGACAAATTTGACTACCCTTATGGTCTGAGAACTCATATGGCTACAGGTCTGCTCAGAGTCAGGACAGCAGCAGCAGAAGCTAAATATAAATTCAAGAGTCATCCTTAAGGACTGATCTCCAAGATAGCCCGAGATAGTATGGTTGGAGGTAGGAAAGTTGGACTGCATAATAGTGTATCGGGCACCTGTCCTGGGCACAGATCTCCAACTTAACTCCAACAGTCAACTCAAATGACTGTTGACTGAGTGACTAGATCCATTCATGAAAATATGTCTATTAGGCAAAATCACACATATAAAACCATATTTTCCCACAGACCTACATTAACAAAATGGAGATATGTTCCTTTAGGTCAAGTCAAGTCAGTATGTGTTTATTAAGTGCTTGCTAAGTGTCAGGCACTGTTTTAAGTAATGGGAATACAAATATAAGCAGAAAGCCCCTGCCCTCAAGGAGCTTATATTCTAACAGAAGAAGATGACACATAAAAGGAAGCTGAAAAGAGAAGGCATTTATGTAGGGAAATAATGGATAAAGTCCAAAGGATCAGGAGTGAAGCCTAAAGAGGAATGAAGATCTAATTGTCCTGAACCCCCTTCTCAAAATATAGGTTTGGGGAGGAACCAACCAATCAGAAGAAGGAGCCACAGGGTCAGAGCAAACTTCCAGTATGAGAAGGTCAGAGGTGAAATAAACTTCCAGCATGAGGACACTGTTGTGGCGTGGTGGAGAGAGTCCAGGATTAGTCATGGTGAAGAGGGTCAGGAGTAGAACCTATGAAGGAATGAAGGCACCTTTAGAGAGAAAAAATGATTGGTTCTGCAATGTATAGTCCAGCAAGCTAACTTATTAGGAAACTACAAAAGTGACAATATACCACTATGCTGCCTGATCTAAAAGCAATTTTCTTGGAAAGTGGTAGGTGTCGTGCACTGCTCAAATAATCGATTCATTTCAGATTACAGCATGCAAGCCTCTCAAGAGTAGGGACTATTCACCTTTTTATTTGTGTCCCCAACACCTAGTATGCTACCCAACCTATTGTTTGTTCTCAATAAATGCTTGTTGATTGATTCATAGGTTGGAACTTCCTGTGTCTGTACAGTATTGCTTTGAAAATGGTTTGCCTCACTATCCTCCTGTGAGGGATGGTGAGATAATACATTTTAATTTTCACTTCACCAAGAAGTACCACATAAATGATGATATTATAATTAAAAATAGGATTTTTTTTTAATACTTCACAGATCTGTGATTTCATCAGTGTGGATGATTTCTTTACTGACGCATATCGCAACCTCTCAATGCCCGAGTGGGTGATTCTTTGTGAGTTGTCATGAACCAAAAAAGGCATGCATCATCAGGTGGCTGAGCACCAAGTTTTGGTGATGAGCCTCTCATCATTTAATGAGCAAAGTAAAACTAAATAATAAGCCTCTCTTCTCTTTGCTAGAAACAGAGTCCCCAGGGTTTTTATAACCCAGAGTTTCTTAATGATTTTTTTGTGTCATGGACCTTTTTGGCAGTCTGGTGAAGCCTATGGACCCCTTCACAAATAATGTTTTTATGTGCATAAAATAAATATGTGAGATTACAACAGAAACTAATTATGTTAAAATACGGTTATAATTTTTTTTAAGTTCATGCAACCATGAACTATCCATCATGCTCCAACATGGGGACCATCTCTTTTCAGTTTCCTTTTATGTGTCATCTTCCCACATTAGAGTGTAAGCTCCCTGAGGGCAGAGACTATCTTTCTTTTTGCTTATATTCATATTTATACCACTTAGCACAGTTCCTGGTACCTAACAAGCACTTAATCAATACATATTGACTTGACAAGATATGAGATAATGAAATAATACTTGTTCCCCCCTTATTTATTTATTTATTTATTTTGATTAATAATTTATTTTCCCCCAATTACATGTAAAGACAATTTTTTACATTCAGCTTTTTAAAATTGTGAGTTCCAAATTTTCTTCCTCCCTCCCTCACCCCTCCCATCCCTAAGAGAGTAAGCAATTTGGTATAGGTTATATTTGTTCAACCATGCAAAACATATTAACATATCAGTCATGTTATGAAAGAAGACAGAGAACCAAAGAGAAAAAAAAAACAGGAAAAAAAATAAAGTGAAAAATAGTATGCTTCAATCTGAATTCAGACTCCATCAGATACCCACCCCACTCCCCAAGTGTTTAGCATTTTTCATCATGAGTTCTTTGGAATTGTCTTGGATCATTGTATTGCTGATAATAGCTAAGTCATTCACAGTTTAGTATTGTATACATTATTGCTGTTACTGTGTACAATGTTCTTCTAGTTCTGCTCATTTTACTTTGCATCAGTTTATGTAAGTCTTTCCAGGTTTGAAATAATGCTTGTAAAAGTACTTAGCACACTACCTGACACATAGTAGGTGCCATATTCCCTCCTCCCTTCTCTTTTCCCTTCCCCAACTAAGTTAAGAACCCCTATATATTTAAGTTGTGTGTTCTTTGGGTATAGCTTTAAAAAACTCAGATGAGGCATCAGAATAGGGCTTTAGTAGAGCAAATATTTTAATTGTGCTAAATGTGTTTATAACAAATTATTTTTAGGGGCAGCTAGGTGGTGCAGTGGATAGAGCACTAGCCCTGGAGTCAGGAGGACCTGAGTTCAAATCTGGCCTCAGACACATGATATTTATTAGTTGTGTGACCCTGGGCTAGTCACTTAACCTTGATTGCCTCACCAATATATGTCCAAAGATCTATATATATATTTTTTAATTGTAGTTATGGATACCTTAAGAGGCAATGTGGTATAATGCATAGAGAGAAAAATGACCTCAAAGTCAGGAAGACCTTGATTTGGGTGATGCCTCTGGCATATTCTGGATGTAACTGGGCATGGACCTTAATCTCTCAGGGCCCACAAACATTTTTCTAAGGGTTGCATGGGTGGAGAGATTTTCCTTACCAGGAGTCCCTTATATCAATGAGATCATAGGCTTGGTGCATAAAAACAACAACAACAACAACAAAAAAAGTTACAGGATTTGTTTGTTGTTTTTCTTTTAAACCATGGTTTGGATCTACAAATGAGAAAACACATTTTTAGGATTTATCCTGTTTGATAAAGTGTCTGGTTAGGTTTCTCAGTGGTGTTTTCTTTTCTTCCTACCTCTGATGGGGTTGGGATCTGGGCCCCAGGAAGGAAAAACCCTGGACTTTCCCACATGGCTAAATCTCTGGTGTTAGCCTGAGGCTATTATCCCATCAACTGGTCTTTCTATTACCTCATGGATTACTTGGCCACTCCTAGGTCCCTCCCACAGGCTTTCTATATATAAGGTCCATTGTGTCCATTAAGATGCTTAGATTCTTATAATCTAGCCATAGCTCAGATTCCTAAAATCTAACCACTGCTTAGAATCTTATAACCTAGCCACTTCTCGGATTCCTAAAATCTAGTCATTGCTCAGATTCTTATAATATAGCCATGGCTTAGATTCTTATAATCTACCCAATAAGCCAATAGTTTACTAATATTCAGACTCCTTAAGAGTCTGCCCGATATGATGGATGTTCTAATAAACTTTGTCTTTGGCTGAAAGAAGTCTTGGGTTGAATTCTTTCAGGCAGGACCCGCGTGTTGTTATTTTGGGGTTCCAGCACCCCTGAACCTATAAACCGCATCATTTTAGTGGCCCATATGTGGAAACTGCCTATCCCCAAGTTCTTCTCCAGCCAAGACTGGAAGGTATGTAAGCCTCCTCTCCCTCCCTTTCTTGCCTTGCAGTTGGGGTCACTCTCCAAGCACCAAGGCTTGGAGGTGCTTTTTGGGAAGACAGTTACGAGGCTGTCTTGCACTCGGCCTGATGCTTTCAGGCTCTTGGTCCACTGGGTCGGTTCAAGGCCATGGACCTGGGTACACCTTCCACAGCATAGAGGACAAGGATGGATGTCCTACCCGGAAGTGTATCTGTGAATTCCCTAGGCACTAGGGAATTGGGGAAAACTGAAGTTGCTGTTTGGTTCCCTGAGGCTTACTTACTCCCTTCCCTCTACACCCCTGAATTATCCTTCATGGAGGTTACAGGGGAAAGTTAGAACAGTTAAAAATATCTTGGCAGATTCTAGAGATTTTGTGACTGATCATTAAGAAGTTTAGAACTCCTCTTTACAACCCTGGTCACTCTTCTCTCCCAATCCCTTCACTTGAGTCAAGAGGGTATCTGTTAACCCCTCTCACAAGAGAAGAGAGTTTCACCCTTTGCCCCTCACTTTTGATTTTGCCCTTCCCCACCTAGGGAAAAGGAAGGAGGAGGGAGGGGCAGCAGCTACAGCATGGGCCCCACTGGCAATGGCCTTGTGCTCTGGGACAACCTTTGCCTAGAAGCATCACCCAGGGTCAGCACATCCTGCTCAAGATAAAGAAGCTGGCCTCTGAACTTGGGTAAGCATGCTCTTTTAAATTTGTAGTTTTAACTGTTAATGATGAGATGTTGAGTCTCTATGTAAAGTAATTTGGAACTGCATTTAACAAAACTGAAGTCACCTGAATGGTAATGGGTTTATTTCAAGTTTCAAATTGGTGAACTTTCTGTATCAGTTATGTCAAGCAACTTTGCATAATTTGGTTACCGCTAAAATAATTTAGCTATTGTTGGTTATTGTTTTAATGTGTAAACTAGCAAAAAAGCTTGTTTGGCTTATATATGGCTTGCTGAGAATTTGCAAGTGTATGGAAATCTCTAATGATTGGCTTTTTACATTAGGATAAATTTAAGGTTGAGATGTAAATCCTGGAAAAGTTTTTCCTAAGCTGTGATTAGTAAAACTTGCTGTTTGAGGTAAAAGCTCATAGGATTTTATTGTGAGTTGTCTGATGGGTCATAATCCAACCATAATCAATAATCCACCATCTGAGAGAAATGCCACAAGCTACTCAGAGAAGGTGATACTGGTGGGAAGTCAGCATTGGGAAAAGCTGAGAGGACAATTTTAGCCTCAGTCTAAGATGGGATCCTCCTGGCTCAGTTTCTCCATTATGTTCCTTTGAAAGGGAAAGTTACCCACCTGGCTATTCCTGAGTCTGGCTATGAGGTGGATTTGATACAGCATGGTTGGAAAACTGAATTATCTGAATCCAAATAGAGCTAAGGATGTTTTATCTTCTCATATTTGGGCCCTAAATCTCTAGTCCCTGCTTTATATCTGGGTCCTGCAGTTTTTTCTGTCAGATTTCTTTCTTCCAGACTATGGGCCATTCACCTACAGTTGGTAGCAAACAGCGTGCACCAGCCAATGTCCCCCCATTGTTCCCTGGATGCAGCCTGTGCTTGGTTCCAGTCAACCTCCTCATTGGGACCCCCTGGAGGCAGGGACAGCTCTACATTCCTTGTCAGCAGGAAGCAGTTTCAGAAGATGACACCTTCACCCCTTACTCCAAAAGAATTTGGGTCCCATTTGTTTGAGGGGGGAATGATGGGGTTGGAATCTTGGCCCCAGAAAGGAAAAACCCTGAACTTTCTCACATGGCCAAATCTCTGGTGTTAGCCTGAGGCTATAATCCCATCAACTGGCCTTTCTATTACCTCATAGACTACTTGGCCACTCCTAGATCCCTCCCACAGTCTTTCTGTATATAAGGTCCATCTTGTCTCCATTAAGATGCTTAGATTCTTATAATCTAGCCACTGCTCAGATTCCTAAAATCTAGCCATTGCTCAGATTCTTATAATCTAGCCACGGCTCAGATTCTTATAATGTAGCCAATAAGCCAATAGTTTACTAATGTTCAGACTCCTTAAGAGTCTGCCCAATATGATGGATGTTCTAATAAACTTTGACTTTGGCTGAAAGAAGGCTTGGATCAAATTCTTTTGGGCAGGACCTGTGTGTTGTGATTTTGGGGTCCTGGCACCCCTGAACCCCTAAACTGCATCACCTCTACTTAACATTCTCTGAACTTCCTTCATTGTGTAACTGCTCTGAACCTAAAAGTGAGGGCCTGGGCATGAATCATGAGGCTAGAGAGACAAAGTAGTCAACCTATCTTTCCAGATTTATCTTATCTTTCACTTTTTCACAAAGTAAAACCAATAGGATTACTCATGGTCCCTCAAGCATAACAGTCCTTTTCTACCTTCTCACTTTTGTTCTCATTGTTATCTATGGCTGGAATGTCTTCTTCCTATCTCTGCCTTTTGAGAGGCATTTTGTTATGGTGGATAGAATTCTAGAGTCAAGAAGGTGAAGTCAGGAAGATTTGGGTTGAAATCTTCTTTCAGACATTTATAATCTGTGTGACCTTGGACAAGTCATTTAATATCTCTGGGCTTCACTTCCCTCTTCTATAAAAAGAGGAGGTTGGAACTGGTTTCCTCTAAGGTCCTGTATGCCTCAGATCTTATGATTTAGCTCTAAAGCTCAGCACAAAGGCTACCTCTTTCAGGAGGTCTTCCCTGACCTTCCCAACTGAAAGTGATTCCTCTCTTGTCTGATCTCACAGCACTTTATACTCCTGTCATGTGTGAACCATATTCTAATTTGTATTATATTTATGTTACTTTAATACCCTAATGGACATGTGATTTTATTGATATAGGTGCTCCTTTCACCATAGTCAACCTTTTACCCCATTTTATCCTATGTGATTGGTATGTAACATTCCCTTCAGGATGACTTCCTAAACTTACACTCAAATTGTAAGGGCTGATCTCCAAGATGAGGCTGTCCTTTGCTCCCCCAGGACTGGAATTCCTAGTACTCTTACTCATGAACCCCCACTTATGTGTTTCCCATTGATTTTTCATTCAGACTTAATTAGCTTTTACAAAAGGTGTTTAAAAAGTATTTGTAGCAAGACCAATTGGTAGAAAATATTCTCCCCCAAATGGAGGCACAATCTCCCATGCCCCATCCCCTCCCACACACATGTTTTTTAGGAAAATGGCCTCAGAATCCAATGGTGGACCAAAGCACCTTATTCTCTCATATTGAAAAAGGGCCTGTTCACAATTAGTTTACACTTGGATTGATTGGGCTCTGAGCCTTCTGTTACTACATTAGTTGGGGTGGAAGGGGAAACCCCTAATCTTGCAGATGTCCATATCTTTCCATAAACACTCTCTAGAGGATCGAACAACCCTAGGAGGAAGATCTATTATTATCTCTATTTTATAGCTTTGGAAACTGAGGCAAACAGAGGTTAAGTGACTTGTCCAAGAGCACACAGCAAGTATCTGAAGTTGGATTTGAACTCAAGTCTTCCTGATTCCAGGCCCAATGTTCTGGTCACTGAGCCACCTAGCTGCATCTCATCAGGCAGTCAATCCAAAACAGAACTAGTAGAAGATGAACTATACTCTTGAAAAAAAGTATACCTCAATATGTTAAAGATCTGGGATTGCTTTGATATGGATATTTCCTCACCATATGTACATCATAATCTCTCTATACCTTCTTAGATAGTCTTCTAGAGCTGATGTAGCCAAAAGCTCCTGGTAGCCAACCTTCTTGTGATAAGTGGAAAAATGTAACATGAGAAAATACTGTAGTAATAATAATAATAATAATTAGCATTCATATAGTGCTTTGAGGTTTGCAAAAGTGCTTTACAAATATCATTTCATTTGATCTTCACAACAACCTTGGGAGGCAGGTGCTATTATTATCCCCATCTTACATAAATTGAGGGAATTTGAGACAGACACAGGTTAAGTGATGTGTCTAAGGTCACATAACTAGTAAGTTTCTGAGGCTGCTTATGAACTCAGGTCTTCCTGACTTCAGGCGCAATTCTCTATTCACTGCAACACTTAGCTGCTTCTATAACAAAATGTCTTGGGCTCAAAATAAGTAAAAACTATCAAAGAGAGCTACCCCAAAAATGAAATGGGTTGTCTCAGAGGTTATAATGAGTTATGATAGGCTGTCAGTGGAGATCTTCAAGCAGAAACTGGATGACTACTTCTTGGGGATATTTTAGATGGGATTTGGGAAGGGATTTGACAGGATGGCTTCTGTGCTCTCTTCTCAGACAGCCAACTAGAATTCATTAAGCGCTTACTATGTACCAGGCATTATGCTAAGCACTAGAGAAAAATACATGAAAAAAGATAGTCACTGTCCTCAAGAAGCTTACAATCTAATCAGGAAAGATAACATATAAATGTGCTAGTGGGGGATTCATGATCTCATCAATGTGGGTATTTCCTCCAAAGGCACAAATAGAACCCATTCACACTTGCTCATTCTTTGACATGCCTTGTCTGTGCCCATAGGAGATCAACTCGATACACTGTAGGCCTTTTAACACTCTATGGTATTGGTGCAGTACTTGGGCTGTCTATCTATTTCCCTTTGCTCTTGGTACATGATTGGCCCACCTTCTTTCAAGCCATACATTTCATTGTTGTCATTTATCACTCCACTTCTTCTTTTTTTTTTTTGGTAGAGGTGTTGTTGTTTTTTACATTTTATTTACTTTATTTTAAATTTATGGAATAAAACAAGCATTTCCATCACATAGTATAATAAAAAAAGATGATTGCACATGAAACTGCAAATCTATTATGTGCAACTTGCTATTCCTTATACATATGTAATAGTTATCATGTAAATTTCTTTTTTTCCTTTTGTTCTTCCCTTCCTTTCTCCCCACCCTAGAAATGTTATTATTGATAAGATTCTGAAGTTTCCTGGTGTCCAGTCTGCATTTCTCCATTACCCATTACATAGGAGTATGCTGGTAAATGTTTTACAACCAGTTCTTCAGGAAAAAAAAAAAGTAGGCACAGTACAATTTTATCAGCATTATTAACATTTTTTTTCTATCACTTTCTTAAGCCTAGATAATCAATAAAACAATAAATCAAGCCCTTTTTTTGGAATGGTTGCTGATTTCTGAGGTACAAAGGCTCACAAATAAAATTTAATTATCCACAGACCTGTTGGCTTTACCAAGTTCAAGCACACCTCTACATGTAATTTTGATTGTTTGGAAATCCTGGTGTTTCGTTTTTATTTTTTTCAGTCATGTAACACCACTCGGAAAATATTCTTGTGGGACATGTATGTGAGAGGGAGATTAGGGGGAGGAAGAGACAGAGAGGCAGAGAGATAAAGACAGAGACAGAGAGATAAAAATGGAGAGAGACAGACACAGAGAGACAGACACAGAGAAGATGGGGAGAAAAGAAGGCAGAAAGAAAAAATGGAGTGAGACAGAGAGAGAGGTACAGACAGAGACAGAAACAGAGACAGAGAGAGACAAAGCAGATAGAGAGACAGAGAGAGAGAGAGAGAGACAGAGAGAGAACTCATTTTCTACCCAAGATATATGGACTGATGGTATTGGCTGCTGTCCTTTGTTCTCAAAGAGGACCAAAATGACATCACTTATGATAAGAGTCAAATTTCAGTGTCCAACTGTGGCTGATCAGACCAATACAAGCTTGGAATGGTCTACCACAGATCAGGCACAAGTAGTCCAAGTGAACATTTGGAATGGATTCTTTAAATTTGCACATCCTGTGTTTTCCTTTGAGCTGTTTTAATTCTGCTTTGCTCATAGAGCACAGCGCCTTCTCTGATGTGGGCACACTATGCTGAGCAGTCCTGTGCCAGTGTCTCCTACGTCACATAATCAATTCCAAAGTTCTTAACAGAGACCTTGAGAGTGTCCTTGTATCTCTTCTTCTAACACTTGCCCTGTGTGAGTTCTTCATAAAATCCTCTTTTTGGGAAGCGTACATTTTGCATTTGAACAATGTGGACTGATGACCAGCTCACTGGGTTGCCTATCCAATTGCATGTCCTGTTTTGGGTAATAGGCATTGCTCATTCATTTGATCTCACTGAGGAGTTTTGATAATATCCTGGGGCTTGTTGCAACATGGATGATATCATTCTGCAACATGGATATTCCCAGAGGTCAATGAATCTATGGTTAATAAATACTGAAAAAGTTGCAAAGTAGTAAAGAAATGCATGCACTGTACACAGAAAAGAGATGCTAGAACGGTCTGTTCTATTAGTAGACCAAGGATAATTCTCCATAATCTCCCATAGTCAGGGTGAAATCTCCCACAGGACCTTTCAACTCCCTTAGTTCTGCTTTCATGCTCACCAAGCAAACTTCTAATGATTAATTCAGCTATCTAAGTGCCAAGTAGGTGGAGCTCTGGATTTGAAATGCAAATACTGACAGTCTCTGGTTTTTAAAACTTCTTATTTATAAATTATCTGTATATTCTAATAGACAGTGGAATATCTAACCTCCAGATATCTCTTTTTTTTCTACCTTTTTCATTGTTGGGATATGTTTTCTGATTCACAGTACTTTGAAATAACTGACTTAAATTTGGAGACACTGGCTATTTACAATAGCTATAGCCATGAACATTTGTCCTCAACTTGTTGAAGGGATAAATTGGACTAGCCCCAAGATTTTATGATTCTGTAATTCTGTTATGGAAATGTAAAGAATTCTCTTCTCTTTTGCAAATGCTGAGAAACAAAAAAATTAGGGGTACTCAGGAGGCACTACCCTATGCCCTGAGGATTTTTGTCAATGTACCCATTGAGAGCACTCCCAATAACCCCAATCCTTTCTCCAATCTAAATTTCCCAGTTCCTTTTAGTGAAGTTATGGCATTCATGTCAGTGTTGAGAAATTTCCCAATTCCAATGATGGGGTTCCAATTTATGGTGTTAAAAGATGGAAGTCAGGATTTATTTTCCCAAAGAAACAATGCTATGAATGGCAGGGTCATTCCTAGGCCAATTATAAAACTCATTTAGCTCTTAATGCCTCTTGGCAAATTGTCCTCTATCTACTACATCTAATTACCATTTTGAATATGGTTTTGATGGAAAAATGCATTCTATAACATTAAAAAGTAAGTAATCAGTCTGATTTTTCCTAAAGTATAGATTTCTTACTGGGAATATGTTACAAACTTGCAGAAATGGCATAATTTCAGGCACTTAGTAATTCACTTAAGGCTTTGAGGTGTTAGTGTGATAGTCCAAAAAAAATTATCTCTGATTTTTGAACTTTTCTGACTTATAGCAGGTTGTCTCTGCTCTGAAAATAGTTCTTTTCTTCCTGCCTTTTTCTAGAAAATTACCTATCCCACACTAGAAACTTTCATGTTTGTGTCTGAGCAACTGAATCCTTCACTGGCTAGTCCCGAGTGTTGCCCTGCCTCTGACAGAAAAAAGATAGAAAACCAGTCAGACATAATACGATGAAAACAGCACCAGATCTGTAGTCAGAAGACCTGGGTTCAAATCCCACTTCTGACACTTATTTAATTCAATTGATCAAGCCATTTAACCTTGTTAGGTCCCAGTTTATTTATTAGTCAAATTAAGGGATTTAACAAAATCAGGGCTTCTTAACCTGGAGTCTTTGAACTTAATTTTTTTATTACTGTATTTCAATATAATTGGTTTCCTTTGTAATTTGATTTACTTTATTTTATGCATTTGATATCATTAATTCTGAGAAAGGGCCCACATGTTTCACCAGCTAGCCAAAGGGGCCTATAACACAAAAAAGGTTAAGAATTCCTGATCTAGGTAGTCTCTGAGGCCCCTTTCAGTCCTTAGGTCTAAGATCCTAACAACCTATTCCACTCTAATAACACCCAAGTCCTTCAACTTTCTTGTGAACCAAAGAATGACAGAAAGGGGCCAAACTGGATTTGTCAGGTCCAATGGTAACCTTGGCATATTGTTCATCTGACTTCTGCTTCCTGTCATGGCCTAAAAGAAGAGCATGAAACCCAAGATCTGGCAAACTCCCTGGTTATATCCTTCCTTTGACTTTCTTATACCTTGTCCTGTTCCTATCCCTCCATGTCTCATTTTAAGCACTGAACCTTTGCTTAATGAGTTAAAATGCCCTGTGATACTGGCACATCTGTCTCTTGTGAAAAGCTCTTTTTAAGTCCCCAAATGACAATAAGGGAATGGAACAGAAAGTCACAGTCCAAGAAAATGTAGCTCCAAGTGCTTATATTTACGTTCAGTCATTTTTCAGTCGTGTCTGATTCTTTATGACCCTTTTTGGAGTTGTCTTGGAAAAGATACTGGAGTGGTTTACCATTCCCTTCTTCAGCTCATTTGACAGATGAGGAAACTGAGGCAAACAGGGTTAAGTGACTTGACCAGGGACACACAGGTAGTAAGTGCCTGAGGCCAGATTTGAACTCACAAAGAGGAGTCTTCCTGACTCTAGGCCCTGTACTCTATCTAATATGCCACCTAGCTGCCCCTGTTTATATTGACAGACACTGAGAATAGTATGAATGCATGAAAGAGTGAATACTCACTTACTAAGCACTTACTATGTGCAGAGAACAGTGCCAAACACTGAGAATACAAATAGGAAGACAAGACAGTCCCTGCCCTTAAGTAGCTCATATTCTAATAGAGAGAGATAACATTTATAGGAGCTTCAGTTACGGAGCAGGAAGAAAGGCCTCAGGCATCCTTAGGATACTGCATTTAAGTCGGATGATGATATTTCTTCTTTAGTGTCATTTAAATTGATAAAACCATGTTTGTTTCTAAGGTTGGACCTTTTGACAACACTAATGACTATGATGAGCAGAATTTACTTTTCTGAGTCTTTGGTAGCTATGGTTGCTGAGGAAACAGAGGCTTCAAAAGACCTTCAGCCTTATAAGGGTTGTTCCCCTGGGGGATAATTTGTGGCATTCAGAGCCATCTCCAGTGTTCCTGATCTATATCTCTCTGCTGGATCCAGATGGTTCTGGAGGAGAAAGTGAGGCTGGTGACTTAGCACAGCCTTTCCTCACTTGAATCCAATTCACTTGCATGTCATGGCATCACCTCCCTGATGTCATGGTCATCTTCGAGATTGAAGGACAAACAACAACAACAATTTCAAGGTTAGACTGGAAGCAGGGCAGGTGGGAGGAGGTGCTCTGCTCTACCTAGGTTCTTAGGCTTCCCTGCCCATGGATAGCAGCCGGTGACAATGATAGTGTCTCTCTCTCCACTGAGAGTACATTCCTAGACCATGGCTTTGAGAGTTGGGCTGGAAGGAGGGTTAGTGGTCTGGGGTGAATGAGGGCACTATTATTCCCAAGGAACTTATCTTTTACATTATTTCGATAGAATCATAGAATTCTATTAAAGAAGTTAGAGATCATCTGTACAAAGGAGAAAACTGAGAATTATATCCAGGGAATCTTAGACACAAAGTATCTTAAAATTCATATAAGAATATAATGTAGTCCATATCCATACTTTTGATACTGCATTTCTCCCCTTATGAATGGTACGCTTGCAGTCTAGCTTTGCCCGCTGAAGCAGCATGTAGGGGGATGGATGGGAACAAGAACATGTCCCTCCATTCCAAAGTGTGACCTTCCCAACCATGCACACACGCTTAGTCCATCTGTCTCCAAGGGCTAGGCATAGTCATCAGTAAAACTTTTCACAGGGTGTGTATAAAGAAAGCCCTGTTGCCAAATATTAATAAGTCTATTTATAACAGTGATTTTTTCCAAATACAGAGAAGCAGGTGGTACTCATGAAGGACTAAATATAAGCCAGATTTCAAAGGTTAATTGCTTAAAGGTGAATAAAATGGTGGAGGGAGAGGAGAGTAGGTGACATTCTCTCTTAACCTTCTTAACCTTTACATGTCCAAATCTGGATTTTCTTCCTAAATTTCTAAAATGATCATCTTTCAATTTTTCCCTAAACAAGAAAAATCAATTTTTGGAGTTTTAATATAGATGAACTAATGTATTAAATGTAGCCCTTTCCTCTCTCTCACTTTTGAATGTTTTCATGATTCAATTTAACAAATGCTTATAAAGCATGTAATATGTGACTACGGCATACACATGTAAACATTCACAAAGTTTGCCTTTTTTATTCTTCTTCACTCTATTCACTGCATCACCTATACTTGGAATCTATATATGTGTGTATGTGTGTGTATATAATTTTATACATAAACATATATAAATACATAATATATAGTGAACTGAATACTGGGGATATAAATAACAAGTAAAAAGAAAGATAGCCCCTGCCATCAAGAAGCTTGCATTCTTTTTTCTTTTAATTAATTAATTTTTAGTTTTCAACATTCACTTCCATAAGCTTTTGAGTTTTAAATTTTCTCCACCTCCTTCTGTTCCACCCTCCCCAAGACAGCATGCAATCTGATATAGGCTCTATATAAACATTCATATTAAACATATTTTCACATTAGTCTTGTTGTAAAGAAGAATTAGGACCAATGGGAGGAACCATGAGAAAGAAAAAACAAAACAAAATAACAACAATAAAAAAGAGAGCAAATAGTATGCTTTGATCTGCATTCAGATTCCAAAGTTCTTTCTCTGGATGTGGATAGCATTTTCCATCATGAGTCTTTTGGAGATGTCTTAGGTCCTTGCATTGCTGAGAAGAGCCAAGTCTATGAAAATTAGTCATCACACAACGTGGCTGTTACTGTGTACAATGTTCTCCTGGTTCTACTCATTTCATTCAGCATCAGTTCATATAAGTCTTTCCAGGTTTTTCTGAAGTTGGCCTGCTCATCATTTCTTATAGCGCAATAGTATTACATTACATTCATATACCACAACTTGTTCAGCCATTCCCCAATTGATGGGCATCACCTCAATTTCCAATTCTTTGTCACCAAAACAAAAGCTACTATAAATATTTTTTGCACATGTAGGTCCTTTTCTCTTTTTAATGATCTCTTTGGTATACAGACCTAGAAGTGGTATTGCTAGATCAGCGGGTATACATACACAGTTTTATATCCCTTTGGGCATAGCTCCAAATTACTCTCCAGAATGGTTAGATCAGTTTGCAATTCCACCAACAATGCATTAGTGTTCCAATTTTCCCATATCTTCTCCAACATTTATCATTTTCCTGTTTTGTAATGTCAGCCAATCTGATAGGTGTGATGTGGTAACTCAGAGTTGTTTTGATTTGCATTTCTCTAATAAATTGTGATTTAGGGCATTTTTACATATTACTATAGATAGCTTTAATTTCTTTATCTGAAAACTGCCTGTTCATATCCTTTGACCATTTATCAATTGGGGAAAGACTTATATTCTTATAAATTTGACTCATTTCTCTATATTTTAGAAATGAGGCCTTTATCAGAGACACTGACTGTAAAAATTGTTTCCTAGCTTTCTGAAGAAACTTATATTCTAATGGGGAAGATAATGCAATAAAAGGGACCTGAAAAGGTGAGGTGAGGGAAGGTATCTCCAAGAAAGTTAGAAGCAGTACCTGGAGGGGAATGCCCACCTGGCTCCCTTCTCAGAATGGAGTTCCCAGGAGGAACTTCCAGTGAGAGAAGGAGGCTGGCAAGATGGAGTGATGTTCCTAGAAGAGATGGTCACAAGGGCTGAGGGAAGTTCTAGGGTAAGATGGCAGTTGAGACTTGGTAGCAAAATCCAGAAAGTCACAAGGAGTTCGATGGCATGATCTCTGAGGTCACACCCAATTAGATCAGATGATTCTAAGTCAGTTCTTCCTTAAAATACAGATACTCCTTGAAGAGGTCATACCTTAAGCTACTAACAGCTAATTATCAGTTAATTATCACTTTGTACTTTAACAGGAAATAGTTTGACAGCTGACAAGAACAGTACATATCTGTCACAGAATCTTTTAAAAAATACTCCCTACTCCAGCCCGGACTCAAACAGGAATTCCCTTCAGAGAGTCATAGAATCTTGACATTTTAGAGTTGGGAAAGTCCTCAGCAACCTTCCAAGTCGAATCCCCACATATGATATCTGACAAGTGATCATCACTTCTCTCTGCTTCAAGACATCTCAGTTAGGGACCTACTACTTCCTAAGGTAGCCCATTACCCTTTGGGTGACTCTAATTGTTAAGAAGCTTTTTTTTTTAATAACATATGATCTAAATTTGTCTCCTTCTAAGTCCTACCCATTATTCCTGGTTCTGACTTCTGGGGCTAAACAGAAGAAATCTAATCTCCAAAGAAAATCAATCTTAGAAGGAAAAAGGAAAGAGGAGAAAAGTAAGAAAGAAGGAAGAAACAAAGAAGAGAACAAGAAACAAAAAATAGGAAAGAAAAGGAGACTGGAATAAAGAGGGAAACTCAAGGAATGATAATCAGCATAGAATATAAGAGAAATAGTATACATGGAATAACTAAACTTGAAAGAATTTTTTGGAGCCAAAGGTTAGAGCTGACTGTAGGAAGACTGATCCTGTCTTTGTGATATTAGGGTTCCACAAGAGTCTACCTGCTCTCAAATGCATACTTCCCCAGCTTTTCGTGGATTCTAATAATTTCTCCCTAATGGTCCTACTCATTAGCATAAAATGAAACCATACTGTTTAGGTGAAGGAAATCATGCACCACCAAATGCACGAGCACCCCTGATGCTGGCTAATTCTCTTCCCACTCCCAACCCCCTAATTATCACCAGCCTTGTGCCTTATCTCTTCCCTGGGGAAGGGAATTTAATACTTTACTTATTCAAGCCAGTCCAGTTGGACTAAATAAACATTTACTGGGTAACAACTGTGTATATCAGGCCTGCACAACTTGCGACTCATGGGTCATTTATGGCCCTCAGTCTCTTGCAGAAAGGATTTTGGGCAGCCCAGCGAAAAATGTAGAGGAAAACATCCTTTGCAGGTAGAGGAAATCCTTCAAGCAGCTGGAGAATTGTAAGTGGCCTGATGGCCACAAGTTGTGCATGCCTGGTGTACATCATTAGCATTGCTAAAGACAAAAAGTTTAGGTGAATTGTCCCCATTTTCATGGATTTGCAATCAGAGGATTAGTTAGTTAGAATTCCAGCTCTGATGCTTAGTAGCTGAGTAACTTGGGCACGCTGAATCTGAGTTTCAGGTTTTTTTTAACCTCCAAAATGAGGCCTAAAAAACCTTATTTTTTTTTTTCTAGCTTAAAATCCTATGATCATGGCACCTAAAGTACGAGTAAGGAGATTAAACATACAGATAACTAGAGCACATCATATTATACGGTATGTGCACTAGAGATATGCAGAAAGAAATATAGTGCCACTTAGCTGTCTTTAGTCCAGAAGACAAAGGAAGATAGGATGAAAATGGACCAGCAGCCCAGTTTGGCTGCAAAATAGAATGTATGACTTGGAACAGAAAGAAATAAAGATGAAAGAGTAGGCTGGAGCCAAGTTGTGGAGGGTCTTAAACAACACACTAAGAGGTTTGTCCTATAAGAAGATGGGCATCCATGGAAGATTGTTGAGCAGACAAGTCACATGGTTAGACCAGTGCATTTAGGATTGTTTTAACCTCTATAAGTCCTTCCCTTCTCTGAATTCTTATAGCACGTATAGTCTGTAGCACACAATTTAGCAAAATTGGTTATATATTGTCTTGTATTTGCCATTACCTCAAGTGTAAGTCTTACCTCCCTAAGCATGTTATAAACTTGAGGACAGGAAGCATGCAGCAGTCACTCAATAAATATTTGCTGATCATTTCTCTTTGAAGATGTTGTCTTTTGCCTTTTCGTTTTGTTTAGACTGGAGTGCAGAGCACTGGAGGACCAGGATTCATGCAAGAGAAAAATCACCATGGACACAAAGACACTTAAGGTTAATTCTTCCTCTTCCGCTTTGCAGGGTATCACAGCACATTTTCAGAGGCGTGAGGAGGTATGTAGACGGAGGGAGATGGAGGGTGAGAAAGGAACGTATCATGTATCTCTTGGCTGTGAAGACTGGGCTGGAATCAGGAATGGTGGTCTGGGGGGTCCCACATTTAGTAAACATCTGACAGAGGATCAGAACCTAGTCTTCCTGACTCCAAGGCTCTCAGCTCATGTGCCACCTCCTGCATGAAACTCTCTCTGATTACTCTTCTCCTCCTCCTCCTCACTTATTTAGATTTTAAAATCTGCAACTTGCAATTTGTCACTTAATTATATACTATCTTATATTGGTGCTCAGAGACCTGAATGTGCAAAAACCATAATTAAGATGCAGATCCCTCTGGTTTCAACGCAATTTACCAGAAATAGGAATTTTTAAAAAATTCACCTATACTAGCAGGCACTATGGAAGGTCTAAAGAACAACAGATAATAGAATCATTTAGTATCTGGAGGGGAACCCCCCAACCAATACAGTGGGTAGCCCAGACAAGGCTACCCCAGGTTCGAGGTACCCTTTGGGTTTACACCGTCTTAAATCCGCAGCTTACAAGTCTCCACTGATATGTTTACCTACACTGGTCAAAATTAGTTCCACACAAAGGCAGTAAGTGAAATAGTGTAGTAAGAAAGGTAGTCATAAAACATTTCTCTCCTATCTGTAGGACAAACTCTCCCACAAATACACATACTAGCAGTGGGGAAAGTAGCCATCCATGTTGAGAAGACAAGTGCGAGCCACACACATCAGCAATCCAAGCCTCGGATGCCGCAGAGCTGCAGATGTTTTCTGGTGATGTCATCATCCCGCTCACGCCAGCCCTGCTCATTTTTGGTCTCACTTGGCTGCTGCTCAGTGTTGCTCCACTGGTCTTGTGGTCACTGTCACGGCTGCAATGGACACGGGGTTTCGAAGCTTCTCTCTGCTGTTAGCTCCAGCCAGAGTCCTTGGTTAGGGTGCCATCTGGTTCTCAAAGGTGGATGAGTGAGCTCTGCCATGCTCTCTTAGTTTAAAGCCCTGAGACGTTACTTTTTACAGCTTTTTTTTTTTAAATAGAAAATAAAACCCTTAATACAATCTTTGTGGGGGTGGGAGTGGGGAGGACCTTCCTGGCTTTTTCTTTCTGTAAAAGAATAGCCTGCCCATTTCACAAGGTCTAGGCTAGTGGGGAAGCTCCCGTCCAGAAGACTCTTTTCTCCAGTCACCAAACTCTTGGGAACCCAAAGCTGAACAGCTCCTACCTAGCTCAAGCTTAATTCTGTATTTTGAACAGTGTTTTCTAATCTCTGAGGCATACATTTCCAATGGACACCTGCTCTGGTTTAGGGTTAGAAAAATCTAAGTGGCTTCCCAATTAATGTCCATTAGGAAAACTATACTTAATCATCAACCATGTGAAAGCTACTCTTCTACAGTCTTGCCAAGGGCTCTGGGGTAGGGTTGTGGTAGGCCAAAGGCAAGCTTGTGCACATTACCTGTGTCTGAGCAGGCCTGGTGACACAGGTGGGATTTCAGAGGCAAGGAGTAGAGAAGATTATAAACTATGTGGGAAGTAGGGAGTACTACTGGACAGTAGGCCCCTACCTTGCAAGCAGCTAAAGCACAAAACATTTGTTTTGTTTGTTTCATGCATAACAAAAGGCTTTGTAATGTTGACATGGTCCCTGGTACCTCTCAAGAGTATATAAGAAGCACGTGGAATGAGTGCTCTGTACACCCTTCCCCTCTGCCAGCAGCCCCAAAGAATCTGATGGATTCTTCACTCCCAGTCGGCTGAACTGCACCTGCCCCAGCTCTGGGGGATGGAGCTACTCAGTCAGAAGGGTCAACTGTATCTTTGCCCTGTGTTTCACAACTGTATTCCTTTTTTTTTTTTTTTTTGTGAGGCAGTTGGGATTAAGTGACTTGCTCAGAGTCACACAGCTAGTAAGTATTATGTGTTTGAGTCCGGATTTGAACTCAGGTCCTCCTAACTCCAGGGCCAGTGCTCTATCCACTGCGCCACCTAGCTGTCCCAACACAACTGTATTCTTACCACCTAAATAAATAGATTTACAGATCTCTAATATCTGATATTAGGACAACCCTAAGCAGGCCCTCCAAAAACAGGAGCCCTCCAATTTCTTAATTCCAAAATACTTTTTCTCTCTTATGTAAAAGGAATGGGTAAGGCACTAGGTTGAACTAAATCCAAGAGGCAAAGTCCTTACCTTCTCTGGCTCTAGCCACATTCCTAGATAGATGGATAGATAACTAAATGATGTTCCATAAATGTGTAAATCTGTGTATGTACATATGTCTGCATATATACATACGTATACGTATACACATATGTGTATATACACATATATGCCAGCAAAACCTTTTCTACCTTCATAACTATCTTGCAATAGGATCCTGGATTTATTGCTAGAAGGGACCTTAGATTTCATCCATTCTGTTTCCCTCATTTTGTTTGTTTGTTTATTTGGTTTTGGTGAGGCAATTGGGGTTAAGTTGCCCAGGGTCACACAGCTAGTGAGCCTCATTTTGGAGATAAGAAAATCCCAGAGAGACCCAGAGAAGTTGAATCACTTATCTAAGATCACACAGGTAGAGTTAGTACTTGAACTCAGGTCTTATGACTCCAAATCTAGCTCTCTTCGCCATACCAGACTAAAAATAGACATATTACTATTACCACTACTACTACTACTTAAAAGTAATACTACTAGAAGTAGTAGTAGTAGTAGTATGTACTGCTACTACTATTACTACTACTATCATCACTACTATTATTACTACTACTACCAATACTACTACTATCACCATTACTATTACTACTAGTACTACTACTACCACCACCACCACTACTGTTACTACTAATACTACTAGTACTACTACCATAACTATTAATACTATTAGTGCTAATATTATTTATAATGCTTCCTATGTGCTAGGAACTATGCCAAGTGTTTTATAATTTTATAATTTGATCTTCACAACAATCCTGAGAGATAGGTGCTATTATTATCCTCATTTTACAGTTGAGGAAACTGAGGCAAAGGGAAGTTAAATGATTTGCCCAGGGTCCCCTGGCTAGGGACCCTCAAGTCTTGAGGCCAGATTTGAACTCAGATGTTCCTGACTCCCGGCCTATTACTCTATCTACCGCAATACATAGCTGCAAAATGTCTACCTTTCAGGAACTTATGATCTAAAGTAGACAAGAAAGATCAACATCTATGGTTCAATTCAACAGACATTAATTGAGCACCTACTAGGTTCAGAACAGTGTATTGGGCACTGAGAGAAATGAAAAGGTAATACAAAGATGCCCTCATATAGCTGAAAACTTAATTTCATTTCCATTATGATATTTTCAGGTACTTACTACATACCAGGCACTTACAGACATACAAGAAGAAATAAGACATGGTAACAAGAACAGGTCATGCCTGACTGGTTTCATTTCTTTTATGACAAATTTACTCGGTGAAGCATTGTGTAAATGACCTTGGAGCCAGGGAAACTGAGTCTCGCCTCTGGTAGTGGCTGGACGACCTTGGGTAAGTAATTTTAAACTCTTGGTGCTCTAGACAACTCTAAGACTCTGTTGCAAAGGAGGCAAGCATATGTTGTTAGAGGAAATTATCAGGAGTTCCCTGTATTGATGAAATCACAGGCTCCATCTTACCCCTATGCCTACTAAAGGGGTAGATGAGGAGAATGCTCTAGACATAATATAGCTAGATTTCAGTGAAGCACTTAGGGAAGTCTCTCAGGCCACCCTTGTATACAAGATGGAGAGAGGTGGGCTGGATGAGAGCACAGTTAGGGAGGCTGTGGGTTGTAGTGGAAAGCATGCTGGATGGATTCAGAGGTAATGAAAGCATTTCTGTCATTAACTCCCTGTGAAATCTTGGGCAATTCACCTAGTCTCAGTTTCATCATCAAAATGAGAAGGTTGAATGAGTTGACCCCTAAAATTCTTTGCAAATCTAAATCAACAATCTTATGAGAAATGGTTATTTCTTGTCTTACATTCATCAATGCAGTGGGACACAAGCATAACACATGAGGAAGAATAGGAACTGAAAGATTTACTAGATGCCTAGTGATAGACATTGAGTGCAGAAAGTGAGTGATACATTTTCAGCTATTTGAGCAGACATCCAGAGGCAATGTCATGGCATACCTTCCTCTAGGAAGTGTGAACTGTGGGAGTTATAGCTATAGCACAGTGGGGGCCTTGTTACATAGAGGTAGACTGTGTTGGTAAATGTTTAACAACCTGCTCTCTAAAAAACTGTGCATGCAACACACACTTTAAAATTTAATATTCATTGTTAACATTTTCTCTATCCTTTCTTAGATCTAGAGCGACAATACAAAAAAACAAAACAAAAACAACCCTCAATAAATTGAGCCCTGATCTGTAGCATTTGTTGATTTTTGTGGTGTAAATCCTTGCACTGACAATTTAACAATCAGCTTTCTCAGAGCTGGTACAAACCGGCTCCAGCACATCCCTGGATAGAGGCACTGAAAATCACATCACACCATAGTTTAACCAGGGAGGGAACCCAGCTTTGCTCCAGAGTACCAAAATTTAGTGGCTGTTGACTACACATATACTATACTCCTTTAGCGAATGGAAACAACTGAGCTTAGCTCCTTGTTAGCAAGAATACTTCACTAAAATTTACTACCAGAAGGCCTTTGGGTTTCCTCCCCATCCATCGTCCACAAGCTAGTTAATTTCTGTCTTTCCTCCTAGTTCCTTCTGTGCCGGTAAGGAGGTGGGGTGGGGTGATCCCCCAATGTCCCAGGGTTTCTATTTTTTTCTCCCATGGGACTTTATGTCTTGTGGTCCAAGATCAATTCCCAGGGTCATCTCTCCTTCTCCCACTACATTCCACCCCAATCTCCTCCAACTGAAATTGTTTGCTCCTGGCGCATCTTGTGGATTTGTCCTAGGAACCAGAATTGTTAGCTATGATTATGCATCATACACACTAGCCAGATTTGTAAGCTACTTGAGGACAAGGGTCATATATTAAATGTCTGCATCCCTTCTCCCAGCACCCAGATCTCTGCTGGGCCCACAGTAGAAAGTTAAGAAATATCTGTTAATTCATTGACAGAAACACACCACCCCCCAACAGACAAATTTGCAGATGCAAATAAACAGCACACACATATACACACATACATGCATGCGTGCATGCAGATAAACACCAGGTACAAAACTATCAAGCTGCATGCCTGTACACATACTAAGTCTACTTATGTGGTGTTCTCCACATCTGCAGTGCTTAATTAATGTTTGAAGTGAATTAAGCCACTGAAGTGCATGGATTTTCTCATGTGTCTCCATTCCTAGTTACTGATCCTTTGGGTGGGTAAGCTGTTCTTTTTCTGATTCTGCTTTTTGAGTGCCCATGACATAGTTTTATTAGATTACATTATACATGGCATCATTGAGTCGAAATGATGCTATTAGCTTTCAAGGAGAAGCTTCTGAACCAGCTGCAAAAGCTTTTTTAACATACATTATGTTGTTAATGGGGCACGTGAATATGTGAGTAGGTGGTAGAGGATAGAAATTTAAACTAAATTAAAAATGTGAGAGAAAACAGCACACAAGGAAGGAACACTCCTTTGCCAGTAGTCTCTGTTACTTCTCATTATTTTCAAGGTCAAGCTTGCAATCCTTCACAACTCCTACCCACAAATGTCCTTCCCAATTGATTGGTGCTCACAGCTAGACGCTCTCCTTTCATGGAAGAGGCAATTTGGTTCTTTCATTGTGGAAAAAGAGATAAGTGCCAAGGAAGAAGGGAGAAAAATAGAGAACACTGGGCTTGCATTTACTCTTGTCAGAAAATCAACACCTCATGTAAACCTTCAGAAGATAGCAATTCATTTGGTATTAATTCAGGCCCTGCTTAGGAGTCCAAGTAATTTTCTTAAGTGTGCTGATAAAATCATTTTTATAAAGCCTCATCATTGGCCCTGGTATAGATAAATCAGCTGAGTTCTCTTCTTCTAGTTCCACAAGGCAAGCCCTCTGGGCTGGAAGAAGAAAAAGAATCTTCCGTGCTATGCTCCTGTAGCAAGAGAAATTCATTCTCTCCCCTTCACTTTAACCTGCAAAAGTCCCTTCAGGGTAACTTTCCTTCCTACATGGGCTGGAAAATCAGTCACATAATCTTAATGGACTTCTGGGGGTTACTTACTTGTTATGTAGACCCATGATTTCATCCTCAGTGTTAGTACTCCTCCATCGATATACAATGCAGCTCCTGTGGCCTTCAGGTCTTCATGAGTTGCTGCTATGGTTGAAAAAGATTAGTGGCACCTGGTAGCCAACCTTCTTCAGACTTAGGGAGTCTGCTCTTTACAATGACAGGCAAGTCTTTCCGGCTTTAGTGTGTGCCTCTTTAGAGTCAAATCTTGCCCTTTTGCAGTACTGAAGGACTTTTAGAGTAAAAAAAAAAAAGTATGGCTATTGAAGTTGATGAGTTGTTTGGAAGCTGATGGACCAAGTCCAGACATACCCCCAGGCACCTTCCTTTGCTGGGCTAGGCTTTGGGGACCCAAAATCATCTTCACACCACAATGAGACATCAGAAAATTTTAGTAGGGACAATGTCCTTCCTACCACCCATGGAGAGGATACCGGTTTGCCTAAGATCAGAAAAGAACAAAGAAAGAAGGGCAAAAGTAGTATCCAGGGGCACAAACTGGCCTAGTCAATAAGCATTTAGTAAGCACCTAATATATTCCAGGGGACTGTGCTAAGTTTTGGGCTAGCTGCCCCAAACCCCTCCAAATACCTGTAAAGATGGCTCTAAACAAATTCTAAGGCAGCAGAACCCACAAAAAGACAGATTGAAACAAATTTACAGCCCAAGACAACTTGGATGGTTGATCGGAAGGTGTATCGATGGGCGGGGAGAGGAATTCAGTTCAGCGTGGGCCTGCAGGCAAACCAGGCCTCAGCAAACCTGGAGCAGGCCTCAGAGGACTGAATCATGGGCAGCTGTGGTGGTTTCCAGACTTCTCAACCCATGAACACCAAAGACAGCTTAGAGGGTCAGTAGGAAAAGTCTGTGACTGTGGTGAGACAGAAGCTCCATCCTAGCCCCAGTTCTAGAGAGTGGCCCAGGGGCGGCAGCTGCTTCTGGAGCTTCCAACCCAAAGACTGAGAGGGATTGCAGGGATTTCTCTGCTGGTGCAGGATTCTCTTGCTTTGCTTGTGCTTGGATCTGTGTTACAATTCTGGGTGGCGCTCCTGGGGTGATGAGGAGCACTGGCGCGGTGGAGCTTGTAGTGGTGGTGGAGAGGGAATCCTCTTCACTGTTCCAAGGCAGAAAAGAGTGCTTGTGGTCACTCATAGACCAGAGCACAGGCCAGGAAAGGAGTAAACACCTTGCCCTTGATCATAGCACCTTGGAAGAACTGAAAATTTACAGCTCCCTAGAAGTATCTCTGAAAACAGCTGCACAAAGCCCCTGAAGCTTGGGACAGTACATTCTCCACACTGGAAGCAGACCCCTACCTTAACAAAGAATTTATAACTCAAGTAATTGACTGGGGTCATAAGCAAACCTTGCAAAAAAAAAAAGTCAGACCAAGTTTTGGGCTAGCTGAGTTCATGATTCCACATGGGGAGATAGGGGTTACCATAATTCTGGGGATAGAGAAGGAACATCCTTCAACCTTAACTGGAACAACCTGATGCCAACTGGAGAGCTGTTGCCAACAGAAAGCCCAGTATTGCCTCTTTCAAAAGGTCCACTGTAGGGGCAGCTCGGTGGCACAGTGGATAGAGCACTGGCCCTAGATTCAGGAGGACCTGTGTTCAAATCCAGCCTCAGACACATAACACTTACTAGCTGTGTGACCCTGGGCAAGTCACTTAACCCCATTGCCTAGCCAAAAACAAAAAGCAAAACAAAAAGGTCCACTGAATCATTAGATCTTCTGGTTCAGCAGCCAGTGAGGGTTCTCTTTGTCATCACCCACTGACAGCCTCTTAGTCATGAGTCATGGCCAGAAGCAGGTGCCTCCCTTCCCTACCACCATAGTCAACTGGGCAAGGAAAGGTGACTGGATGTGCTTCATTGGAAACTGAGGGCCAGGTACACAAAGGTATACAGACTATACTCAAAAGTTCACCTGTGTACATAAGTGAGAGCGTATACAGTTGGATGGGGGTGTGGGTGTTGGTAATGCATAAGTGTATGGGAGAAGGCAGAAATGGGTCAAGACTTATGGATTGTGAGCTTATCATCAGTCCAGGGATTCTTAGTCTTGGGATCTGTATGTGTAAATATGTATATGTGTATACACACACACACACACATATATATATATATATACACACACACATATATACATGTATATATGTGCATATACTTACATATCAATGTATGTAGATATATACAGATATAAATAAATAAAACTGTATTTCAATATAATTAGTTTCCTTTATAATACTATATACTTTATTTTATACATTTAAAAACATTATTTTGAGCAGAGGTCTATAGCCTTCACAAGACTGAGAAAGGAACCCATGACACAAAAATGGTCAAGCACCCTTGCTCTCCAACCCCTCTCTCTTTTTTCAGGTGAGGAATATGAGGCCAGAGAGGTCAGGTAGCTGCTGGAGTTTCAGGACACGAAGATAAATGACTGAAGGATTTCCAAGGTCCTTTCCAGTTATAATATTTTATGATTTTTAAGTCACCAGTTGAGAAAATTTCTCAAGCTAACATCCAGTTCCTAAATACTATCCATTAGCTTACCCTGCCCTCTCTCTCTTCCATATTCCCTTTTCAGGGAGCTATATAAATGCACTTAGAAGGAGGAGAGCAATAATGGGCAGCAATGTGATCCTGCCTACACAGCAGGCAGCAGGTAGGGATTGGGACTAGGGGATGGGAAGTTGAAGTTTTAGGGCTTCTATGAAAAACCTATGTGTCAAAGTGTTCTGCGTTTTGCAATAGAAAAGAAGATTCTTTGGTGTGAATTCAGTTATTCAGAGGTGCGTCTTTAATGAGTCAAGTCTATCTAGACCATTAAAGTAGAAGAAAGCATGGTTATTTTAGGAAGTGGATGAGTTGTTTGCCCAGTCCAGCACTCCCCACCCGACATCGTTAATTGGTCCTCTAAGAACATGACAGTGGATGACTTTTTTTTTTTTTCAGGACCAAGATGGCAGTGAGTTCCATAGGAACAAGGTTATAAATGGGAGATATGTTCCTAGGCTATGAAAATGTAGACTATAAAAGCTTAAAATAGATCTTTCTAGAGACCTTATGCTGCATCATCATTATAATGGCAATGACTATTAAGCACAAAATAAAAATTAGATTGGAAATAAGAATTGTAGTAAGCTCAACAACACCATTTATTGGCATCTCAGAAAATAAGATAAGGTAAATAATGTTATCATGAGGTTTCCTTCAATTCAGTTAAAAGGCACCTACTATGCTCCAGGTACTGTATTAGGTGGTGGGGATTCAAAATCAAAAATGAAACCTTCTCTATCTTCAAAAAGCTTATGTTTTACTGGGGCAGTGCCTTGGAGGGGAACATGCACACAGATAGGAAAAAGCAAGTTATATGAAATAAATAGGAAGTGATTTCATGAGGGAGGAAGGAGAACGCTAAAGAGTGGGGGCATTAGTGTGTGCCATCACCTTGTGTGGGAGGAGGCATTGAGCTGAGCCTTAAAGGGAGTTAGGAATTCCAATATTAAGCTGAAGAGGGAGAGCACTGTTGGCATAAGGAACAACTTTAGGAAGATCAGGGGATGGAATGTTGTGGTGCAGTGGATAGATTGCTGGGCCTGAAGTCAGGAAGACATGATTTCAAATCTGGTCTCAGTCACTTACCAGCTGTGTGACCCTGGGCAAACCACTTACACCTCTGTTTGCCTCAGTTTCCCCTTCTGTGAAATGGGGATAAAAATAGCATCTACCTCCCAGGGTTGTTGTGAGGATCGAATTAGATAATACTTGTAGATTGCTTATCACAGTCCTTGACACATCATATTTTGTTCAGTCACATCCAACTTTTCTTGACCCCATTTGGGGTTTTCTTGGCAAAGGTACTGGAGTAGTTTTTGCCATTTCCTTTTCCAGCTCCTTTTACAGATGAGGAAATTGAGACAAACAGGATTAGATGACTTGTCCATGGTCACACAGCTAGTAAGTATGAGGCTAGATTTGAATTCAGCAAGATGAGTCTTTCTGACCCCAGGCCTGGGTACTCTATCCACTGTGCCACCTAGCTGCTCCCTGGCACATCATCAGTACTTAATAAATATTTGTTCCCTTCTAGCCAGTTTGCCCAAAAGTGAAGAAAATGATTGAGTAGAGAACATGGGGAGAACAGTGATTGGACCTGTGATTTCATTGATAGAGGGACTTCCTCAATGAGGAAACTTCCTTTATCATTGAAGGTCAATAACTTCTCTGCAGTTTGGCATTGCCTAGAACACCAAGGCTAAGTGACTCGTCCAGGGTCATACAGTCAATATGTGTCAGAGGTAACTGGTTCTCTATTTGCCTCTCATGAGGGGGAGTAGTATGAAGCAATATTGGAAAGTTAGTCTGAGGTCAGGTTGAAAAAAGTTTTGAAAGCCAAACAAAGGAGTTTGTATTTTACTCTAGGAATAAAATGGAGATATTGGTGCTTCTTGAGGGAAATGACACGGTCAGACATGTTTTAGAAATGTCACTTTGGCAGCTGTGTAGAAGATGGCTCATGATGCTACAGATGAATTTGTTTGTTATATTACATTAATAAATTTATTGATAGCCAATGATGATGCAGGGCAATTTTGTGTAGGATATACCTGAAATTAGGTTTGTAGGGTGTTTTGTGTGTGTGTGTGTGTGTGTGTGTGTGTGTGTCTCCATTCATAAATCACCCAGATTGACCTTGAATTTTTTTTCTGTGGATCACAACTATTCACCAAGTCTCAGCCTAATATTTGCCCACTTCCAGCCTATTTTTCATGGTCCCAGGACTGACACGACCCATCCTACTTTTTCTACAATTAGTGAATTGAACTGATCTGTGGAAGAGAAAGCAGGTGTGGAGCCAGCCAGAGATAACAAACAACCTTGAAAAGGACCTGAGCTTCCCTCTGCTCTAAGGCTACCAGTAGGCAATAGGTTAAGTAATAAGAACAATAGCTCCCATGTGCATAAGTTTTAAGGTTTGTGTAGCACTGAAACATTACCTCATTTGATTCTCCCAACAACCTCCTGAGGTAGCTACCATTTAACAGATGCTTATGAGTATAGATTTGGAGCTAGAAAAGATCTTATATATCAGCTGGTCTAATCTTCCCATTTTACAGATGAGGAAACTGACTGAAAGTGATTAAGTGACTTGCCCAGGGTCACACAACTAGAGGAAGTGTGGTATGGAAAGAGCACTTGCTTTGGAATAAGAGGACCTGAGTTCAGATTCTGGCTATACTTCTGTCTATGGGATCTTGCACAAGGCATTTAACTGCTTTCAGCATTGGTTTCCTCATCTGTGAAGTGAGAAGATTCAATTACATGATCTTTCCACGGATCCTTTCCAGCTCAAATCCATGATCATAAGTATCTGAAGCAGGATTTGAACTTAGGTCTTGACTCTAATTCGAACTTTCTATCGATTCCAGTTACCCTCCTTTTCACTGGGTTTATACATGTTTAGTACAGCTGGTCCATTTTTACCATTTGGAGGGACATGAAATGAAGGGGCTGTGGCTTGGTACTGAGGCATATCTGTGATCAACTAATGATAGGGCAAGAAAAATGGTCATATCCCACCCTTCCTCCCATAGCCAACACTGGGCTGGTCTCAGATACAAATATATTATGCACTTCAACACCTCCCTACTGTTGCCCCTTTCCACTGCCCCAGTATTCCCAAACTCTGCAACTTTCTCTTTCCCCTTCCCCCAATTACCTCATGACTATCATGGGCTGAGACAGTGGCCAATGAGAAAGCTTCTCCTCCTATACCCCCTCCATTTTTAATTCAGTGGGAAAGAGTAATGCATAGGAATAATAGACATAGAAGAGTTATGGTCTTTTCCCCAAACTAGCTATTCTTCCGTATTTCCTTGCTTCTACAGAAGATACCACTATTCTTCTAATCTCTCATGTTCTCACCCTCCTTATTATCCTTAATTATTCACTCAACTGAAACTGTTGTCTACGAAGTCACCCATTAATAATATCTTAATGGCCAAACCCAATGCCCCCAAATCACTTTTCTGAAGCATTTAACACTGTCAACTACTCTCATCTCCTGGATACTTACTCTCTCTTCTTTGGGTTGTCATAAAACTGGTATCTCTTGGTTCTCTTCTTACCTATTTGACTACTCTTCAATCTCCTTTGTTGGATCATCATTCATATCCCACTTCCTAACTGTGGGTGGACTCCAAAACTCTATCCTGGATACTCTTCTCTCTGTACCCTCTTTTATTTGGTATCTTCATCAACTGTCTTGGATTTAATTATAATTTCTATGCAGATGACCACCATATTGATATATCCATCTTTAATCAGTCTCCTAGTCTCTCTTCTATATTCCTGTCTATTGGGCATTCCAAGCTTGATATCCCATAGGCATCTCAAACACAACATGTTCAAAGCACAATTCATTGCTTCCTCCCTCAATCTACCCCTCTCCTACTGGCAGCAAGATATATCAGTTCAACAGAGAGAGTCCTTTTCTTACCCAAGTGGAAATTTCCAGAAGTCTCTAGCATGGTAAGATGGAAAGAGGCATGCTAAAGGTCCTGGCTCTTATACCTGTAGGCTTCTTTCCAAAGTCTTTTTCTCTTTCTGAAGGTCTTTTCCTAAAGAGAACTTGGAACCACATGTTTCTTCCCTTAAAGTCAGAGCCAAAAGAAGAATTTCCCTCTCCCAAGATCTCCCCAACTCTGCCTCTCATGAAGGGAGGGAGTGTTGAGTAATCATCCCCTCCACCATGAGGACAGTTTCATATGAATGTCTTGAGGGTATATATGTTATCTATGTTATCTACTTCCAACTGGACCCTCACTGGTGCATGGAAATCCTTTTAGTCTTCCCTTAAATCATTTAGCCTTCCCTCTATCAAAACCCTCACAGAAGCTATTCTAAGTCTTCTTTTCTTGTTGAGTCTCTTATACTGTGCTTCCCCCTTCCCTCTTGGAAGAGGACCTAGCTTCCCACTTTACTGAGAAAATATGGGTCATCCATAATGAACTTTCTCTTTTTTCCAAATTCTACTTCTCTAAGTCCTTAAACATAATCCTCCACTGCCTCCTCCTTTGCTTCAGCTCCTGACAAAGAGATGACTTGTCTAGCCAGGATCAACTTCTTATGCCCCATATTCTAACCCTCCACCTCCTCTGGGAGGTTGCCCCATTGATTAATCTTTCTTACTCTAATATTCAGTCTGTCCTTGCATGATCCCTGGAGTATCCTCTATTCTTAGTAAAAACAAAAACAAAAACAAAAACGAACTAAAAAAACTCCTACCATCCCCTGAAGCTGTTATCCTATGTAACACCTCTCTTTGCCAGAGGCAACTAGGTCACATAGTGGATAAGGCCCAGGACCTCTAGTAAGAAAGAAAGACCTGAGTTAAAATCTGACCTCAGATACTTACTAGCTGTGTGACCCTAGGCAAGTCACTTAACCACTGCCTGCCTCAATTTCATCAACTGTAACATTGCGATAATAACATCTAACTCCCAAGGTTGTTGTAAGGGTCAAAGGAGACAATATTTGTAAAAGTGCTTAGCATAGCTGGCACTAGAAGGCACTTAATAAATACTTGTTTCCTTCCTTCCTTCCTACATTCACAGCCAAACTCCTAGAAAAAAAAAGTCTTAAATACTTTACCTTTTCACTCATTTCTTAACCCTTGCAGTCTGGCTTCTAACCTCCTCAGTACTGTACTGCTTTCTCCAAAGTCACTGAAAGTTACTGTTAATCTCTTAAATTTGCCTTTTCTCAATCCTCATATTTCTTGGCCTTTGCAGTTTTTTTTTCTTTTGCACTGTTAACCAAGCAGTCACTCCTCCTATAACCTTTCCTCATCCTGGGCCTTTTGATTCTATTTGCCCCTGGCTCACCTCTTACCTGTCTGACTACTCTTTTACAATCTCCTTTGCTGATCATTATTCCACCCACTAAGCATGGTTATACTCAAGGTTATGTTCTGGACCTCCTCTTTTTTCTCTATGACTAGTAGTGATTTCATCAATTTCTATGGATTTAATTATCAGCCCTATGCAGATGACTCACAAATCTGTATAACCATCCCTCAACTTGAGCCAGAACTCCTGTCCCAAAAAACTAATTTCCTTCTGGACAATTGCACTTGGAGGTCTCATAGGCATCTCAAACTGAGTATGTCCAATACGGAATTCATTATCTTTAACCCTGAATCAGCCCTTTCTCCTAACTTCCTTTTTCAAGTTAGGGTGCTGTCATCCTTCTATATTAAAAACATTAGAGTCATCCTCAATTCTTTACTCTTCGGTATCCCTCATATCTAATTGGTTTCCAAGTCTACAACTATAATATCTCTCATAGTAATTGTTGTTGAGTCCTTTCAGTTGTATCCTACTCTCCGTGACCCCATTTGGGGCTTTCCTTAGGAAAGATAGTAGAGTGGTTTGCCATTTCCTTCTGCAGCTAATTGAGGCAAATGAGGTTAAGCGACTGGCTAAGCATCACACAGGTAGTAAGTATCTGAGGGTGGATTTGAACTTAGGACCTCCTGGCTCTAGGGCTGGCACTCTTTCCACTGCTCCACCAAGCTGGCCATGTCAATTCCCTCCGAAATATACTCATGTAGTATAACACCATGGTTAACTTAACACCCTGGTTAAGGTGCTTATCAACTCTGTCTTGTTTTATTGCATTAGGCTCCTAATTACTCCTTCTGTTTCTATTTTTTCTTGTTTCTAATCCATCCTTTAAGTAGCTGCCAGAATAATCTCCCTAAAGCATAGACATAATCATGTCACTACCCCACTCAAGAACACTTCAGGAGCTCTCCCTATTGGCTCTACTATAAAATACAGAATTCCTTTGTTTGGTATCTAAAGCCCTTCACATACTGGCTCCAGCCTACCTTTCCAGATTTATTTTACATTATTCCCCCCTTAAGGACTCTCTATTTTAACTAAACTAGCTTAGTGACTATTCCCAAACCTGTGACATTATTGGCCCCTTCTGGCCTCTGCTAGAATGCTCTTCCTTCTCTCTTCTTTTTCATGGAATCCTAAACTCCCTTCAAAAGTCAGCTAAGGTACCATTTCCCACATGAAACCTTTTCTTATTTCTCCACATTGTTAGTGTTCTCTCCCCTTTCCAGAACAATTTACTTCTTGGTGAACAAATTGTGACCTCTCAGTAGATTGCAAGTTCCAGGAGATCAGGGTTCATTGAATTTTTTTCTTTCTCCCCCAGTACACCTAGCAGTGCACACAGTAGGTCTTGGTTAACAAATGCCTATTTAATTGAATGGCACTGAGTCAGAAAAGATAAGTAAGGCCCCAGGCAAAATAATTAAGTTTTTGTGCTATTCTCATGACTTCTAACTCTTCTTTTGCTACCTATATGCCAAGGACCCTTATTCTGCTCTCTGGGTGTTTGAGATCCCCCATTCCACACTATATCAAGGATAAAACTTCTCAGCCTCTGACTACTCATCTCTAACTTTGTGTTGAGAAGCTAAGAGCAGGGATGTGGGCGGTGGTGAGGAAAGGTGGCTTTCTTCAGTTCTCTCTTTTCCAATTCAGCAGCCCCTGCTTTCAAGGACAATTACTCCTGTTTGCCTAGACTTCCATGGAGTAAAGAACAAGGAATCAGCAGTCCAACACCCACCTTGAATTCTTTACCCCTGAGAGAAAGGGTTCATCAAAATCAAAGTGTGATGAGGAGAGAGGATGCAGTGGCCCAGGGAACTAGAAATATTGTAAACTATTCCATGAATTCAAGGATGCAGAGAGCATTCTGTATATATCATGCATGATAAATCAAAAACTTTAAGCAATTCCATTGAAACAAATGAACAGTGGATGAACATATGAACATATCAAAGAAATTGATTCCATTGAGCTGTATCTTACTACATGCTTAATAGAACACATTTGAGCTCTTCTGTGGAAGGCATGACTTCTGTTTGTAATTCTAACTTTGATTGTGTGTAGTGGATAGCACCATTACTCAGACATTTGGGGACTATCCTAATGACCTCCTGTGTTGATCTCAAACCCACAAATGCTGTGATGTTATTTAATTAACCCAATTTCCCCTTTTGCGGGCTCTAGAAAGTACCCACAGGACTAGAGCAAGCAGCAGAGAGGTAAACAGAACTGCACAAATTGCATGCAGGTTGCTATTTTCCATTATTGCAGGCATATCCCAACCAATGCCCTAGCTAAATGATGGGTAAAAGGTCACAGAGTAATAGGGTGATAATATAGGAAATGAAAGTCACTCAATGCTATGCACTGAAATTGACAAATCAGCCAAAGAGGACCCAGGAGGAAGCTGGGTTTCCACCTGTGTTCTCTTAATGAGATGTTAGCTCCTGGAGGGCAAAGCTGACAAATATTAAAAGAGTATTGCTTAAAATTGATAGAGTAGAAGGAAGTTGCTGACAGATTGAGTTGCTTAGCTCAGGGCCCTGGGTTGAAGAACATGAAGGATGAATGTTTTAGATATTCTAATTTAAATTAATTGTTAACCTTTCTTTCTTTTTTTTTAAATTTAGTAGCATTTTATATTTTTCAATTACAGGTAAAGATAATTTTCAGCATTCATTTTTTTAAAGATTTGGAGTCCAAATTTTTCTCCCTCCCTCCCCAAGACTCCAAACAGTTTGATATAGTTATACATGTCCAATCAAGTAAAACATATTTCCACATCAGTCATATTGTGAAAGAAGAAACAGAACAAAAGGAAAAAAAACATGAAAAATGAAAACAAAAAGTGAAAATAGTATGCTTCCATCTGCATTCAGACTCCATCAGTTCTTTCTCTGGATATGTATAGCATTTTCCATCATGAGTCTTTTGGAATTGTCTTGGATCATTGCATTACTTAAAAGACCTAAGTCAATCATAGTTGATCATCCCACAATGTTACAGTTACTGTGTATAGCGTTCTCATTTCACTTTGCACCAGTTCATGTAAGTTTTTCTAGTTTTTTTTGAAATCCACCTACTCATCATTTTTTATAGCACAATAGTATTCCATTACATCCATATACCCCAACTAGTTCAGCCATTCCCCAATTGATGGGCATCCCTTCAATTTCCAATCCTTTGCCACCACAACAAGAGCTGCTATAAATATTTTTGTACATGTAGGTTCTTTCCCCTTTTTAATGATCTCTTTGGGATACAGACCTAGCAGTGGTATCGCTAGATCAAAGGGTATGCAGTTTGATTGCCCTTTGGGCATAATTTCAAATTGTTCTCCAGAGTGATTGGATCAGGTTAATCTTTATTTCTAACAATTTTGGGAGTAACTCCTAAATAATTTGTCCACCAACCATTGTATCCTACATCCTCTGGATGATCAACCCTGAGCCAAATAAAGTACCTATCTCTAGCCCCGCTCCTCACTCCTTTCCATTAGCTTATTAACTTTTCATCAGCTTGTGGTAAAGTGAAGAGAGCTGTTGATTTGGAATCACGAGGACCTGGATTTGGATCTTAGCTTTGCTGCTCACTATCTGTGTGACTTTGGACAAATTACTTGGTTTCAATTTCCCTATCTTTAAAGTAGAGAAGTTGGCCTTAAATGACTTCTAAGCCCCCTTTCACCTCTTTTTGTCTGCGATCCTATATTCTACTCAGGCATTGTAGCTCTCTGGGACTTAGTTAGCCTCTTTCTGATTACACCAAGATCTCTTTTGGAAATGGGAATATCACATCAAATACCTTGTCTTACCCACAGCACCCCACCTACTCCCCATTCAAGTAGGAGGCACATTTCATGTAACCATCTTCCCTCCAATAAAAAACATGGATATTTTTATATATTGAGAAATACATCAGTTTTTCAAAGCATTCAATATTGACTTCAAGTATAGTTATTCTATCGTACAAAAAGAACGATATTTTCATTAAATAGATTGACTATTCAAGAGACAATGACTTGTGAAAGCAGGTACGTTCATAAGATCCTAAATTTAGAGCTATAAAGAACCTTCTAGGCCACCTAAGCCAACCCTCATTTTACAGATGAGGATACTAAGTTCCCCAAGGTCATGTATGTCATAAGTGACAGAAGCAGGATGTGAAACCAGTGTTCCTAGTTTCAAAGCCCCATATCATCATATCTTTCCACTCTATCAGGTATCATACAGAAGGCTTCCTTAGTATCTCAGCAAAGCACAAGAAGTTCTGTGGGTTTTCCCCCCTATTTCTTGTGTTACTTAACTGGATAGACTTATTTTCCCTTAACTGTGTTTCCTTAATTGTGTTTCCCTAGTTGAAGTTAGGCTCCTTGAGTTTTTGGGTTGTTGTTTTTTTTTTTTTTCATAGTCCCCAGAATGTAGCTCAATGCTTCACATATAGTAGGCAAAGTAAAAATGTTCATTGAAGTCAAGACTTGACCCATTAGCTATCATTCTTCTAGCCCAAGACTTAGTTTTTTCTGTCAAAAGATATTTTTGCAAGGTCATGATTGTCTTCCCTAACATTCACCTCAAAATAAATATTTAGAAAAATAGAGATTTACTCCAGAATATCTTAGTTTCCAATAAAATATTATTCTAAATAAATAATTTATAATTTTATTTAACCTTTTCTGAATTGCATTTCTCTTATAGAGTTGATAAGCTTATTAGCTATTGAGGAAAGTGATGTTTCTTATTACCTGATCTTAGAAGAGATTTGTGTGTTAATTTTGTTGAACTGTTTTTTTCTGTTTTTTATTTTTTGTTATAAAGGATGGGATATAGAGAAGATAGGGACATGCTTACAAATAAAAGTAATATAAAAAGATCAATAAATGTTTTTAAACAAAAAAAAAACCCCTAAAAATCAAGAGTTTACTAAACTGACCTTTTTTTTTTTTTGGAAGGCTTAAAGGAGTGCCCTGTGGCCCTGATATTGTTGGAATTTGATGGGTGAATCCCTATTCATTCTATCTATTCCCTCTATTCTTTTATAAACTTAGATCATATTCCTTCTCAGACATCATTTTTCCAGACAAAAGAATCTCAGTATTTTTTATTTGTCCTCCAATACTCCAATAATTATTTTTTGTCCCCTTGTTTGGGCCTTATTTCAAGTTCATGATGGCTTTCTTAAGGTGCGATAAGCAAAGTTATATATTTTTCCCAAATTTGTAAGCACTGCGATTTTATGCATTTTATTTTCAAAATTTCAATATCTTTCTTGACAATACCGAATATTTTGTTGGCTTTTTTACCCTCCCCCCAGCCAACACATTGGTCTAACATTTTTAAGGAGGCATCTACAGTGAACCCCATCCAGGAGTTTCTTCTTTTTTAAAATTTTTCTTTCTCTTTTTTTTTATTGCTTAAGCATTAATTGTCTTCCCCATCACCTGTTAACAAACAAACAACTCCCCCTCACAACAATATGCATTAATTCCTACAATGGCCATGGTGAAAAACTGAGTTTTCATTTTGCATTTGATTCTATTGCTTCTCTGTCAAGAGGTATATAGTGTGTGTCATCCTCATCCTTCCAGAACCACGCTTTGTCATTATATTGATCAGGGTTTCAAAGATGTTTTTCTTTGTAATCTTATTGTTTATCATATAAATTATTCTCCTTGTTCTGCTTACTTTACTCTGTGGAAATTTGTACTATTCTTCCCAGTGTTTTTTAGAACTCTCCACTTCATTGTTTCTAATGGTACAATAATATTTTATTACGTTCATATGTCAAAATTTGTTCAGTCATTCTCCAATATGTAGATAGTCACTGAGCTTCTAAATATTTTTGTACATACAGCTCCTCTCCTTTCCTTCATCTCTTTTGTGTATATTCCTGATAGTGTTGTCACTGAGTCAAAGGGTATGCACAGTTTAATAATTTTTTGGGAAGAGTGCTGAATTGTTTTCCAGAATACCTGGGCCAATCAGAGATCCTCCAATAGTGTATTAGTGTGCCTGTTCTCCTGAAACCCATTCAACATTTGTCATTTTCCTTTTTTTGTCACCCTTGCCAATCTGATGGCTGTGAGGTAAAACCTCAAATTTGTCTTAATTTGTATTTATTAGTGATTTGGAGCAATCATGGCTATTGATAGCTAGGACATCTTCTTTTGAAAACTGCCTGTTCATACCCTTTGACTCATTATCTATTGGGGGAATGACTCTCATTCTTATAAATGTGAATCAGGGGCAGCTAGGTAGTGCAGTGGATAGAGCACCACTCCTCGAGTCAGGAGGACCTGAGTTCAAATCTGGCCTCAGACACTCGACACTTAGTAGCTGTGTGATCCTGGGCAAGTCACTTAATCCCATTGCCTAGCCAAAATAAATAAATATGAAACAGTTTCTTATGTATCTTGGACATGAAACCTTTATCAGAGAAACCTGTACAAAGACTCCCCCCTCCGAAGTCACCTGTTTCTCTTCAAATTTTAACTACATTGGTTTTATTTGTTCAAAGTCTTTCTAATTTTGTGTAATCAAGATATAGCATTTTATCTTCTGTGATCCTATCTTTCCTTTGGTCATCATCTCCTTCCCTATCCATACATTTGAAAGGTAATTTCTTTCTTGGACCTCGGATTTGCTTGTGAAATAAACTTTTATGACTAAATCATGTATCCACTTGGAGTTTATCTTGGTATATGATGTGAGATATTGGTTTATGCCTATTTCTGCCAGAATGCCCTCAAGTTCTCCCTGTAGTTTTCATGAAATAGTGAGCCCTTGCCCTAATAACTGAGGTCTTTGAGTTTATTTATCAAATGCTTTTACTCATGTGTTCTTTTGATTCTCCGGGTATTTAATCTGTACTACTGATTAACTTCTCTTATTTTTTAACCAGTAATCATTTTGATGTTTATTGTTTTGTAGTACTAGTTTGAGATGTGGTACTGGTAAGGCTACTTCCTTCCCATTTTTTTCATAATTTCTTGATATTCTTGGTGTTTTATTCATTCAGATGATTTTTAACCCTATAAATAAATTCTGTAGTATTTTGAGTGGCATATCACTGTCTTCCTAATATTTTGCCTTTATGTCTGATGATTGACAGAAGATGATTATGGATAGTGATGCTTCCTTCTGATAGCTTAAGAGGTGAATGGCTTAGGCTTACCTCACATGTCAAAAAACCTAAAAACCTAGGAATATCACTCCCCCCCATCAAGTGTGTTATATAAATATATTTATTTGCAACAAAAAAGGAGTAAGTTGAATTTCCTTTTAAATATAAAGCCTGAATAATACCAACTATTTGCCTCAGTTATAAAGATCCTTTTTGTCCTTGGTGGCTTATATCTATTCTTCTGCTTCCTACACACTGCCTTTTCAATTAGTGCAGCTCTCCTGGTTCCTGGTCATTTACCTGTTTACTACAGGGAAAGAAAAAGCTTTTCTGAAATAAAACATAATTTTCTCTTTTAAAACATGTAAGGATGTGCTTCGCTCTTTTGCCCACTCAGGGAGCTTTTATGTTTCTTGTTAGGGCACACTATCTGTTTGAATGATTTAAAAGAAAAAATCATGGTTTGTTCATGAAAAACTTTTTCTTGTCCTAAACATAATAAAAATGTTTCTGTGACCTTGATCCTATCACCACCCACGTCTTATAGGACTTTGCTCCTGCAGTTATACCCTCTGTCTCATGCATCTTTAATCCCTTCCTCTCAACTGAGTTATCCCCATCTGTTTACAAACATGCTCAGGTCTCCTCATCTTAAACACACACGCACACACACACACACACCCCCACACATCAAAAACCTTACCTCAGCCCATCTATCCCATGCAGCTTTATTTCTCTCCTCCTTCACTGCTAATTTTTTAGAGTTTTCTATATGTGATGCCTCTACTTTGTTAGTACCCATTATCTCTTCAACACCTTAGAATGTCTCTTCAGTCCCCTCTGACGCTGTTCTCTTGAGGGTCACCAGCGATCTTTTAATCACCTAATCCAATGGCCTCTTTGTAGTCTTCAATCTCCTTGATATTTTTTGCAGCATTTCGTACCATTGGCAATCCCCTCCTATTGGGTGTTCTCTCCATTTCAAAAGTCTTAGGCAATTTTTAGCTGTTAAAGCTCAAATGCTCTGCATAATTAGAAATGTACATAATTAAAGAACTGTCCATTTCATATTTTGTGATCTCTTCTATTTCTTGTTTGCTTTTGAATTCTTCTGCTAACCATAAATCTGGAATATACTTCTTCTGAGCTCTAATTTTTAAATGATTAACTGATCAATCAACACGTATTCATTAAGTGGCCACTATGTGCCTGGATTTATTCTAGATGTTAGTATTACAACTCATATGATATGACCATCTACATTTAGATCACTAAATGGGACATACGATGTACAATGCTGATATAAGTCTATTTTCTATCAAATCACATCCAATTTTCATCAGAAGTTCTTACTGAATAGGGAGTCCTTTCTCCAGTAGTTTATATTACTGGGTTTACAAAGCACTATGTTGACTGCTTCTGGTTCTTGCTTGTGGAGAGAGATGGCATTTCCATGCTGGGTAAAGATAAACAAAAGAAGACCAATGAAGTTTTGTTGCTGGCAGGAAAATTGGGGGCATTCATTACAATGACCACAATTAAGGCACCCTGAGTGTGTGGAATTTAAAAACAAGGAGACTTAATCAGATTTTCCTACCCAGTTTAATTTCTTCATTTGATAGCTGATGCCTCTTTAAAAGGGTGATTATATGGCAGCCCAAGCATTCACATAAGAACCCAGGGGACCAAAGACTTTTATTAAGGGATATTCTTTATAACTAACTGGTGATAAGAGAGGTATCTTATATGCTTCAAAACCTGTCTTCAAATTGTTACAATTGGGTTGGATTGGTAACTCCAAAGATGTCTTTCCAGTTTTCCCTTTTTGTATAAGAAAATTCTCATCTCTGACAATTGTTTAAGATGCTCTCTCTTTTTCAGAAGTTCCAGGATAGATAATGAACAATGAGGAGCAAGGTTTTATCTGCTACCTCTGCTTCCAGGTCAATGCTTTGGAATATTATAAGTGTAGTAATTAGTTTAAGGGATCAAAGAACAGAATGTTAGCTGATTTACTCAAGGTTAGATTGAGGGTCTTATCCATGATGCCAGTTCTATGGAGCTATCTGATCTTGGATAGATATTTTTTTTCTACAAGATTGTCATTAGGAAAAGAGGGGGACATTTTCTTGACTGACGTTAAGGGTAAAAGCAAAAGGCAAGAAATAACTAACACTTACAGGATACGTGTTCAATTATCTGGCAGGAGAATGGCCTCAAGATTTTGGCTTAAGTGAGGAATCAAAGGCCTTATAAAGGTGCTTTATTTTCCCCCCTTAAGGATTCGAAATATGGATGCTAATTAGATTCCATAGGGGGTAGGTGGAACAAACTTTCAATACACAAAAATACCAATGAGACTTTACTTATTAACATAGCTATGTATATTGTATATTTATGAATATTCCATAGCAAGCAATATTTATTTATTTATATCCTTAAAGATGAAGAAGGATAGCACTTGCAATTACAAATTTTTTAAGATGTAAAACATCTATAAGGATGGGTATAGAACTATAGAGACCCAACATTATGGAAAGCACTATAGCACTTCAGGTTTTGTTGTTCTTTCTTTACATGGAAGATACACTAAAGACAGGGATATAGACCAAGGAAGGCAGCGATGATCTTGTCTTTGCTTAGTTTTTGTTCTCATCCTAATTTCTTTTGCATGCCAATAAAAAAGATCAGTATTGTGGCTGACATCACCCTGGACTCCAAATGGGTTGTCTGGGTTTTTTATGCAGAATCCCTGAAAGAGGTTTTAGAGACATGCAATCTCAATTAGGAATATAATAGGAGTTAAAAAGGTGTTTCCTAACTTAAAGTCAGATAGTTGTCTGGGACCATGGATGTTTTAATTGGTAGCATATATGATCTTTTAAATATTAGCTTGGTGGCATTTAACTAGATTCTATTCACTTCTTAACTGAGTACAGCAGCTCACAGCCTTCAGTTTTGCAGTAAAATAAACAGAGTTCTCCCTGTCAGTAAGAGATTTTCTAGTCACTGTACTTCACTAATTTAGACAGTAGCAGCTGACCCTGAAGAAGCTAGGTAGCTGGAATTCAGTAGATATGGACAGAAAATACCTTGATAATATACCTTGATAATATGCCTTGATAAAATACCTTGAGATAAGTGGAGATACTCAGGAAAGATGACAATAAGCAGAGTGGAGATGAAAGGTCCAGCAAAGATGGTACACCCAGCCAAGTGCAATATAAAGCTATATGATGACCTCACCAGGGGTCATACAGGCAACTCTGTAGCATTGAAGACATGATTTGCCCTGGCCAGTGTGTATCTGGTCACACTGGTTTCAAATTTGTAGCGCCACCTCCACCTCATACATGTGCTCTAGCCCCATATGTTCCCTTTGGTACATGTCCCCTAACCAAATATGTTCCATACATTTGTGCTCTTCTTGCATGTTCCCTAGTCAAGCAAAATCTTAAAAATATGCCTTTTGCCCACTGGTGGTGTGGTAACTTGTGGGAATGTACTACATATATACATTTTATTGTCACTTTATAATATCTATCATGTGTATACACACACATATATCAGGTATATAATTACATAGTTTTACATTTGTAAACATATGCTATCTTATTTGAGTTCTATTTGCTATGGTATTTGATTAATGTATATGGCTGATTGGTTAAAGTACAAATATCAATCAGGAACTATGTTTTTGAGGGGATACTAACCCACAGAATACTTTGAACTTTGGGTAGTTCTTCTGGAGGTCCACAAAAGAAGGAGTGACCCAGGTACTACATTCATCTAATCTGTTCTATTGAGTTTTCTATTTTTAAACTAGTATTGCATATTTTGGATCATTATTATTTTATAATATAATTCGAGGCCTGCAAATGCTAGGCTCCTTACTTTTTTCCCTACATTTTGCTTGAAAGTCTAAATTGCTTGAACCTTCAAATGAATTTTATTATTATTTTGTCTACTTCTATAAAATAAACTCATGGTAGTTTGGTCTAGCACTAAATCTCTTGGTTAATTTAGGCAGAATTATCATTCTTATTATATGGGTGTAGCCCATCCTATCTATGAAGAACGTGTCTCTCCAAATATTTATCTCCCTTGATTTTGATAAAGAATTTTGCATTTGTATGAATACTGAATGAGTCCTGGCAATAACAACACAAACAACAACAGACATTTAAATAGATCCTTACAGTTTTTAAAGCACTTAATGTTAACTATATAATTTGAGACCTCTGATAGAGATATTGAGAATGTTACTATTTCCATTTCATAGATGCTGAAACATGTTCAGAAAGATTAAGTTATTTGTCTATGGTTATACAAGTAGTAAGTGTAGGTTGACCCCTAAATATTTTATGCATTTTGTAGTTAATTTGGATGGAACTCTTTCCATATTCCATTAATCACTTCTGGGTAAAGGAATATATGTTTTATTATCTAAAGCTTTTGATTTAAAGAAGCTTGTTCCTCACCTTGAGAGTTTTTCTCACATTTAAAAAAAATACACCCCCTCCTTCAACATATGCCTAGGATCTTGAGAGGGGTGCAGAACTTCTTTGTACTGATTTCTTATATTCTTTTTCATTCCTTCATGTTCTGACAGGAATTTGCTCATTCTTCATCCACCTCTGCCCAATTTTTCAGCTTTTGACAAAATAATTTTGGCTATTACCAATACATGAGTGGATAGTGATATATTTAACTTTGTATGTCATCTTTCCTGTTCTTTCTTACACCTAAGTCCTGTCAATCTGTTCTCAATTTTTTTTGTAAGTATATTACTCAATGTATACCTAAAGAAGTGTTTTTTTTATTCTGTTTTCTCACAATCCTATATTCAATTTTAAGTAATTGATTTCTTGACTCACTTTTTTTGTTGCTTTTGGCCTTAATCGCCTTTCTTAAGATACAGTTGAAATCCCCTCACAGCACAACCTTTGTTCTTGTATACTGGAAGGGGCTTATGTCATTAAATCACTTTTCCCATTCTTGTTATTTTGGGAAGCACATACATTCTTGAAATTCATCACTTTTTTTAGGAACCAAGATGGCAGAGTAAAGGCAGGGACTCACCTGAGCTCTCCCCAAAGCCCCTCCAAATAAATTTTAAAAATGACTCTAAACTAATTCTAGAGCAGCAGGACCCACAAAAAGACAGAGTGAAACAAATTTCCAGCCCAAGACAACTTGGAAGGTCAGCAGGAAAGGTCAGTTGTACTTGGGTCAGAATGGAGCACATTCCAGCGCAGGCTGTGCCAGCACAGGTTGGGCTCCAGCAAACCAGGAGCAGCCCTTGGGAGTGACTGAATCAGCAGCAGCAATTGCAGCAGCTGCTTCCAGAGCTCTCAGCCCACAGATGGTAAGGGGGTCAAACAACCGGTCAGAACAACTGGTCAGAAGGAGATTACAGCGGTCTTTTGCTAGCGCTGAGGCAGGACTCTCTTGTTTACCCATATTCAGATCCGGGTCCCAGTCCTGGGTGGCAGTCCCAGGGCAAGAAGGAGCACTAGCTCAACAGAATTTGTGGCCACAGTGGAGGGGAGACCCTCCTCACAGTTCCAGAGCAGAAAAGAGTACCTGTGGTCACTCACCGATCAGAGCGCAGGTCAGGAGAGTAGTAAACACCTCTCCTTAGATCATACCACCTTAAAAGAACTGGGAACTTACAGGTCTCTAGAATATCTCTGAAAACAGCTGCACAAAACCCCTGAAGTTTGGGACAGTGTGCCTGCCAGGAAGCAGAGCCCTACTTTAACAAAGAGTTAAAAGTCAACTAATAGGCTGGGGAAATGAACAAACAATAGAAAAAAAAACTCTGACTACTGAAAGTTACTATGGTGACAAAGAAGATCAAAACACACACTCAGAAGAAGACAACAAAGTCAAAGCTCCTACATTCAGAGACTCCAAGAAAAATATGAATTGGTCTTAGGCCATGGAAGAGCCAGAAAGAAACAATTTAGGTATTGTGGTACTACACTCAAGGTATTCTACATTAAAGGGTTGGAGAGCTTGGAATATGATATTCCAGAGGTCAAAGCAGCTAGGATTACAACCAAGAATCACCTACCCAGCAAAACTGAGTGTAATCCTTCATGGATAGTCCATGAAATAGAGGACTTTTAAGCATTTCTGATGAAAAGACCAGAGCTGAACAGAAAATCTGACTTTCAAATACAAGACCCAAGAGAAGCATAAAGAAGTAAACAGGAAAGGGAAATCATAAGGGACTTAATTTTAAACTGTTTACATTCCTATATGGGAAGATAATATTTATAACTCATATGTTCTTTCTCATTATTAGGGTAATTAGAAGGAGTATATAGGCAGAGGGCACAGGTGTGAGTTGAATATGAAGGGATGATAGCTAAAAAAAAATAAAATTAATGGGTGAGAGAGGAATGTATTGGGAGAAAGACAAAGGGAGAAGTAGAATGAGGTAAATTGTCTTACATAAAAGAGGCAAGAAAAATCTTTTACAGTGGAGGAGAGGAAGAGGGAGGTGAGGGGAAGTGAGTGAACTTCTCTCTCATCAGAATTGGCTCAAAGAGGGAATAACGTACATACTTAATTGGGTATATAATAGGGTATTTTACCTACAGGAAAGTAGGAGGGGAAGGGAAAAAGAGAAGAGGAGGGGTGATAGAATGGAAGGCAGATTGAGGGAGGGGTTAGTCAGAAGCAAAACACTTTTGAGGAGGGATAGGGTGAAAGGAGAGAGAGAAGAGAATAAATTGGGAGGGGGAATAGAATAGTGAGAAATACAGTTGGCAATTGTAACTGTGAAAAAATTTTTGAAACAGGTTTTTCTGATAAAGGCCTCATTTCTCAAACATATAGAGAACTGAGTCAAATTTATAAAAATAAGAGCCATTCCCCAATTGATAAATAATCAAAATATATGATCAATTTTCAAATGAAATAATCAAACCTATCTATAGCTATATGAAAAAATATTCTAACTCACTATTGATTGGAGAAATGCAAATTCAAAGAATTCTGAGGTATCACATCATACCTATTAGATTGGCTAATAGGAAAGAAAAGGAAAATGACAAACATTGGAGGGATGTGGGAAAAATGAAACTTGTTGGTGGAGTTGTGAACTGATTCAACCATTCTGTAGAGGAATTTGGAACTTTGCCCAAAGGGCTATAAAACCATGCATACCTTTTGACCTAGCCATACCACTACTAGGTCTGTATCTCAAAAGAGATAAAAAAACAAAAAGGAAAAGGACTTACATGTATGAAAATATTTATAGCAACTCTTTTCTGGGGGTAAAGAATTAGAAGTTGAGGGGAAGCCCATCAATTGGGGAATGACTGAACAAGTTATGATATGTAATTATGATGGAATACTATTATACTATAAGAAATGATGAGCAGGATGCTCTCATAAAAACCTGGAAAGACTTGCATGGGCTAATGCAAAGTGAAATGTACTGTGTACAAAGTAACAGCAATATTGTAAGATGATCAGCTGTGAATGACTTAGCTATTCTCAGCAATACAACAATCCAGACAACTGTGAAGGACTATGATGAGAAATGCTATCCATCCCCAGAGAAAGAACTTGTGGTGTCTGAATACAGATTGAGGCATATTTTTTACTTTCTTTATTTTTCTTGAGTTTTTTTTTTGTCTATGTTTTCTTTTACACCATGACTATTATGGATATGTTTTGCATGACTACACATGTATAAGCTAAAATAAAAATTTTTTAAAAGAATTCATCATTCTCATCATTCATCAAAGAAATCATCAAAATTTAAAAAATTCATCATTTCTTCTCCCCAATCCATCATCATACATAGAATAAATTGCATAATGAGAATATGCCTGCTATGTCATATCTGTCTTCGAATCTCTGGTGTCTTGAAGAGTGCCTTGCACATAGGAGGCACTTAATAAATGTCTATTGGTTAGAAAGGTTTCATATATCTTTCAAAGATCCACATTTTGCACATGAAACATAAATGTCCTAACTGTACAGCTATTAACCATTAATCAGTTTGAAGGGTCCCAAACCCAGACCCTTACAAGTGTAACACATTTCTTTCTTCATCTTTTGTCTTGTTTCTTCTACTAAAGTCATATTTCAGGTCTTCTCTTTTCTCAAATCCTTATGGGTTTCATCTCTAGTTTTCCACGTCCTTGTGCTCCTTGTATTACATGTTCTATTTTAGGTTGTACTTTGCCCATATCTGTGTAATTTAAATTTGTGCTTCAAGGCTTCCATTGAACTCACTCTTTTTCTTGTCCTTTTGACTCCTCTGTGACTCCAGTTTGTACTTACCTTAGGTCCTGTGCTACTTCCCCATCCTGTAGGACTATTCCTTCTGTGACTTAAATTCTCTCAACAATGAGCCTACTGTCTTCATTTTCTTTGCTTTTGATACATTAGCTTCTGTCCTTTGCCCATCCTTTCCTCCTCTGTGGAATTCAGATACAGTTGTATTTTCTGAAGCAAGGTTTTAAAAGTCAAGCCAGCTATGCCTTTGCATGATATACTGTTGGGCATTTTATTGTTGAGTCATTTTTTCAGTCATGTCTGACTCTTCATGACTCCATTTGGGGTTTTCTTGACAAAGATGCTGGAGTGGTTTGCCATTTCTTTCTCCAGTTCATTTCACAGATGAAGAAACTGAGGCAAACAGGGTTTAGTCTCTTGTCAAGGGTCACACAATTAGCAAGTGTCTGAGGTCATATTTAAACTCAGGTCATCCTGACTCCAGGCCCAGCACTCTATCCACTGCACCATCCAGCTGCCCTCTTGAGCATTTTACATTTCCCCAAATTCCATTTGTTCTTATAGTTTGGGTCTCCAGAGATGAGAATACTCTCAGGTTCTAAGTGTTGTAAGTCTATTCTCATAACACTACAGCTCACGAGCCCCCACTGTTACGCTTTCCATTAACAATGAACCAGTAGACACAATTAACTCTTAGCAAAGATATTTACTCAAATGGCATAGGGAGAACAGTACTTACAACCCATTCACCCTGTAAAGCTAAGGTTCATTCTACTACAAATACACAAAGCACTCAGGGGAAGAATAGGCTTAAACTTAGAGGACAATGATATTGAGGCACATATATGGGATATATGTGTGGCAAAGGCAATTCACAACTCCTGGTACTAGAAATTCCTTTTTTTCTAATGGAGTACAGACATTTCTCCAAGTCCTTCCCCTTTCCTTAAGAACTATGACTTAATTGCCATAAACCACACTCTAAAGTTGCTCTCTCCCTCATCTGACTGTCTCTTTGTATTTATGTCTTTCTTGATATAGAACTTACATAGAATATAGTTTCCTCCTGGATGCAGTGTGTCCTGCTGATCCAATAGTTCTGATGACATGGCCAATGGAGAAGTAGGGGAGAAAAATCCCCTCTTCCCTCTCCTCACTCTTCTCTTATCTTGTATAGGCAAAAGGATATCTTCCACAAGTGCCTCCAATTTGAAACTGTCCAGGGCCCAGCCATTAAAACCACTAGAAGAATGATTAACCTTCTTGCTCAGTTAATCACACTGCTATCTTCTTGACCCGATCAGAGGAATATTCACACCTCGTAGAAGTATCATGGAGTAAACAATCTTGCTTACCATGTCAAAAACTCATCATATATTTACAATGCCAAAAAGTCATCATTAACTGCAATGGAGGGAAGAATTTCCTCTCTTAAATATTACACATTTTTCTTTGTCACAAAGGTTATTCCATCCATCCCCTCCCTTTTTTCAAATGATCAATTGGCTTCCACATTGGAAATGTTTTTCTCCACAGTATGTTTTATTCAGATGATTTCTTGAGTCACATTTTCTGTATATCTTTGGCTTTCCCTTATACCAGCCATGACCTTTGTCTGCCCCTAAATGAAAAGCACCTGATAGATAATTAACCACAACCTCCCTTAGAGGAGGTATTATTTCACACTTGTAGTCCCTAGTCCAAACCCCAAGCCCATCTACTACTTTTACTGGAATTACTAATAAATTGCAGTATCTTTTACCAAGTCATAATGTGTTCCAAATCTATTTTTCTAATCCTGAAGAAAATGGATCAATTCTTTAGCTTTAAATTGCTAAGTAGCATTGCCGCAAAATTCTTTCATCAGTTCTGTCTCCTTTTTTCTGATACATTCTCCAAAATAAATCTATTTTTTTCCTGCTGATCTGAAATGTTCACCAAATTCTTCATACTCAAGAATTGGAACAAACCTTTGGCTTCGTGCCAAATGAATTAATAATCCGAGTCTCCACCACATAATCTTTCTTTCACTGGTCAGCCACTCTCTTCCTTTGAGAAACGGATTCCCAACATGAATTTTCTTTTAAAAGGGTCTTCCTGCCGCTTGTGCTCCCCTCTCAAGAAGCTGATCAAATTTTCTTTCCTCTCCTTTCCTTGGCCCTATTCTGCATGACCATCTCTTTTCAGGAGTGTGTAAGACACAAATAATTAGAGCAGCGGTTTCTGCTTTCTTTGTTTCCCCCTCCTCCTCTCCATGGAGTCTCTTCTTCTATTGAATTCCATTTTTTCCCTTCCCTCCCCACCGTATTTCCCTCTCCTTTAAAGTCTTCATTTTCAGCAGAGAACTAATATCCAACATACCTCTGCCTGAGGTCTGAAGGAAAAAATTCAGCATTGCACAATCAAATCCCCCAATTCTGGTCCCCCTGCTACTTTTGTTCTTGTGGGCTCTCCATCACATGGAGCCTCTGGGTTAAAGACAATACATTCGATTTGTGCCAGACAAACTGAAATTACATGTGATTTAATATAAAGGGTATGTCATTCAGATACCTAAATTCTCCCTCACGAAATAAAGTTCAGGTATTCTCATGAGCAGACTGCATATACTGCACTACAGTGGAGTGAGTGAAAAAGAGGAATTCGTAGAGGTAGCAGGGGCAGCTAGGAGGCTCATTGTGGGCCTGAAGTCAGGAAGATGAGTTCAAATCCAACCTCAGACACCTTCTGCCTTTGTAACCTTGGGCGAGTCACTTCGCCCTGTTTGCCTCAGTTTCCTCATCTGCAAAATGAGCTGGGGAAGGAAATGGCAAACCACTCCAGTATCTTTGCCCACAAGACCCCGAATGGGGTCACAGAGAGTTGGACAAGACTGAAATGATTCAACAGCAACAGCAACAACAAGAGGCAGCAGACAATGTCTGAGGACTAAGGGTGGAGGAGATGAAGGAAGATTCCCTACCTCACCCTATCACTTCTGTTGTTATGATAGTAAAGCATGAGCCTGAAATCTACCTTGGAAGGGATGAAGCATTATACACCTCAAAAGTCTCTGTGAACGTGACTATAATATAGTGTTGGAGAACCATGGGCCATTGGATCTGGATAAGATTATATAATCTGACTCTTATTTTACCAATGAGGAAACTGAGGCACAAAGACGGTAAGTTACTTTCTCAAAGTCACATAGCTAGTAAGTTGTAGAGCCAGCGCTGTAGCCCAGATTGCTTCATCCAAAGTATGGTGTTTTTTCCACTGTGAGACCCTGACTCTTTGTTGTTGATGTTGGTAATGATTATTTTGAGTCATTAAAAAAGAATTCAGTTGTGTTCAGCATACCCTGTTTATTAAGGCAGGAAAATACTTAATGCATTTAAAATGTGTTTATATATGAAGTTAAAATCTTAAAAGTTTTGACAGCAATAAAAGTGTTAAGGTTCTATTTTATAAGAAAGATGAATTTCCCAATCATGATGGGAGGTGTGTTCTTTAGGTGTAGAATTTTTGAAACAGCCATAAATTCTCTAGCCAAGTCAGGTAAATTTGGTGAGTGATCAAACTGGGTAATGCTGTTTGGGTAAAAAAAATTATGAGTATAAAGTAATGAGACTGTCTCTGAAGACCTACAAAAGGTAGAAAGCCACAGATTTTCTGAGTACTGATAGCGTCATTGGAATAAGTGTATAGCTTCTTAAAGTGAATTTGCAAAAATAGAAATGGAGACCCAGAAAAGAAATTGGATTGCCCAAGGTCATACTGGTAGTAATACCTGTGTATGTATATGTATCTGCATGTATGTATATTTACATGTGTGTAGACACACATACACACATTTGAACCCTATATATCTATATCTATATCTATATCTATATCTATGTATATGTATAGTGTGTGTGTGTGTGTGTACATATTTCCATGTATATATTTGAAGCCAGTGCCGCTACACTATGGGCTGCTATGTGGTGCAATGGATAGAGTACTGGGGATAGAGTTCAGTATGACTGAACAAGTCACTTAACCTCTATTTGTCTCAGTTTCCTCACATATAAAATGAGGATAACAGTACCTACTTCATTTCAAGATTATTTGTGAAGATCAAATAATATATGTAAAATACTTTGCAAAATTTAAAGCACTATATAAATGTTAGCTATCGTTATCATCATCAAACTATGATGCCCAACTCCAGCTGAGATCCTTTGCCACCAAACTCATTGCTAATACCTTCTTGTTAATCTCTAGTGTCCAGCTCCAGATAAGCTTCTCCACCATCATTCTTGTTACTAACAAAGTCAGATCACTGGCCAGTTAGAGTAAAGCTCTAAGTAAATTCTAAATTAGAAGAAAGAACAAAGACAAGTGTAAGCAGAGGTCCCCAAACTTATTTGGCCTACCACCCCCTTTTCCAAAAAAACAATTACTCAGTGCTCCCTTGGAATCTTTAACAGTTTTTCAAAAAATTTTCATCATTTAAAAAATATAAAATATTTTTTAAAAAATTATGCATCTTAAATTTAATAATTTTTTTTGTACATTTGTGGGGTTTTTTTCCCTGCATTGAAATTTTGATGGCACAATACTGCATCACATAACCATATAGTATTGTATTATAAACAAGTCATTATGTGTACATATTGCTGCAGATGCATGCTGGACTTCCTGACAATGTGTGACACACTTGCCTGCCAACACTTGCTTGTTAAGACCTGTCAGTGGACTTGACCACTGATTGGTTATAATTTGCATTTTGTGTGTTTATTTGGAAAATAATGTAATCACTACAACTTTAACTCTATTACACAACAGATGAAACATGTACAAACGGTTTTTCAAAATTTTATTATCTTCTTTCCTTATGCTTCCATAGCTCCCTTACTTTTATTTAACACCCCCCAATTATACCTGGGACTACTACTGCCCCCCTGGACCATTCCAGTGCCCCCAGGGGGCAGTATCACCCAATTTATGGGTGTAGGACACAATGAATGATTGGTGAGGTTCCAACACAACCTATTTAAACAAGTTGTAGTCTCTAAAATGTGAAATGGACAAAAGTAAAGACGTTAACTGTCATCCACTGAAGTATGTAAGATGCCATATTGATTATGAGCAGGTGATGAGGTATCAAATGGACAAAAAACCAAATCCAGAATGAAATAGTAGGGAGAGATTGGACTAGAGTAAAATTAAGCATTGCTTTCAATGATATAAACTGGTTTTTGCTTCAAAACCTCTTTTCAACACCAGTATTCTCTTGATGCTGCTGTAAATCATGGAACACTACAATCTCAAACAAATCACAATTGCAAGTGACCCAAAGGGCAGTGGAAAGATAGATGATGAGTATAAACTATCTGTAACGGATTACCCAGGATACTTGCACAGTGTTATAAAAGATACCACCAAGGATATCAAGACTTCATTGTGGATGGATTGTCATGCATCAAGATAGACAGTCCAAGTGTTACCTTGGTCTCCTTAAGGTATTAAAAGAAACAGAGAAAGGCTTCTGTCACTTTGAATGGATCTTTTAAAGTATGGATGGAAACTGCACAGGATGAAAAGGTTTGAAAAGCTTGTGTTCCAAACCATTCCAGAAGAGGGAATACCCACACAGATGAGCTATCTAGCTAAACATACATATACACATATCCTTAATAGGTGAAGAGACAGGAGTAATTTCATATGCACAATCCTGGAAACTTAAAGCAAGTTTTCTTTTCTTCTTTGTTTCAAGATGCCAAGATCTCATCATTTCATTATTAAATCCTGAGGAAAAAATTCCTTTCTCTCCTTTTTTGTTTCTCTTTCTCATCTTCTCCCTCTCCATACTCTTTACTTTCCTAATTCTCTCTCATGGCTCTAGTATAACCAGTGATATGATTTGAGGGTCTTTGAACAAGCATCTCTTAACCCCTCAATAATTCCCTACTAAGAGTTTCATAGGGTATAACATTTCACTTTTTGGAGACTAAATTGGCCATGGTATGATTAGGATTCAGAAAGACATGGGTTCTAATTCGGCTTCCCACCATTCATTCATTCATTAGTTACGGGCAGTTAGAGTGCTGGGTCTGGAGTTAGGAAGACGTAAGTTCAAATCTGACCTCAGATGCTTACTAGCTGTGGACCCTGGGCAAGTCACTTTCCACCTTTGTCTCAGTTTTCCCATCTGTAAAATGGGAGTAATAATAGCATCCACCTCCCAGGGTTGTTGTGAGCATCAAATGAGATAATACTTATAAAGTGCTTAGCACAGTGCCTGGCATATAGTAAGTCCTATGTAAACGTTAGCTGCATGTTGCAGTTCAGTCATTTCAGTCACATCCAATTTTTCATGGCCCCATTTGAGGATTTCTTGGCAAAGATACCGGAGTGGTTTGCCATTTCCTTCTGCATCTCACCTGGCTATTAATTGTGTGACTTTATGTCTAAGGTCTCTTTCGCGCCTCACTTTACTCATCAGGAAATAGGATTGGATTGTCTTTAAGGTCCTTTCTACTTCTGGTGTTACATTATTCTCTTAAAGGGCAAATATCTCTAGGAGGGGTAAGCCTTAAGTAATTCTTAGTTAAATCCCTTCTTAGCAAGCAGGGATTATTTCCTAGCAGGGAGGGTGGAAGAGGGCCAGAGGGTCATCGGGGAAGTGGCCAAGCCAAACATTGATACTGTAGCACGACATTGCCTAGGACGAGCCCCAGCTCTAAGCATCCGTGCGGTATTGCCTCCTCACGGCTTAGCCCTGAAGACCGAGGACTCAAATCGAGAGCTAACTAATCGCTCCCACTCTCAAGCATTCTATTGATCCACGCTTCCGTCTCTCAACAGGTAGCGCCAATTAAAAATTCTCAACGCCCTCTCCGGATAACCACCGGTCAGCTTGGCCGTCAATCAAACATTTAACCCAATCGAAGTAGGCCGCCAAGCACTTTTCGGGGATATCTTCCCGCCCTACCTTTTCATTGGTTCTCCTTTTCCGCCATTCCCCAAAGCGCCTAGGAGCCGGGCGACTACGGTCCCCTTGGCCCAGTAGATTATCTGCTATTGGGCTGAAGGCCGATCCGCGGGCCCCTTCGACTCCTCCGGGCAACTTCCCGCCTCCCCGTCGCAATGGCGTCGACGCCTCCTGGCTGGGGGCCGTGAGGGAGGGGCGGGGCCAGGGGTGGGGCTTACTTCACCTCCCACGGCGGGGAGGGCGGAGCTGTGGCTGCTGCTGTTTCTGTTAGTACCTCGGAGAGCGGCCGGCGCAGGGAAGGAGGGGAGGGAGGGACTGACAGAAGGACCAGACCCCGAAGCAGCCACCGGAGGGGGGTAGCCGGGACCGCACCGGACGCTCCCCGTCCCCTTCCCCTCGGGGCGCCCCCTCCCTTCCCCCGAACCCCCGGGCTAGGCAGCGTCGTCCGCGGAAGGTGCTTGCCAGGCTTGTTCGGGGGTCGCTCCCGCTCCCCTTGTTTTCTCGCCCCCCGCCCCGCGGGGCTCGCTGCACACCTGTCCGGGTGCGGGGGCGCGAGGCCCCGCATCTCCCGGGAACGGGCGCGAGGCGGCGGCCCCCTGGGGACCCGCGAGGACCTGCGGCGGCGGCGGCTGGGGAAGTGGGGGGGGGGGAGCTGCGGCCGCCGCCGAGGGCCCCGGGGAGCAGCCGCCGCTGCTGGGGCAGCGAGCGCTCCGCACGGCCGGCCAGAGGCTGCGGGAGCAGAGGCAGGGGAGACGGCGGCACGGCCGGGAGGGAGAGGGGGGTCAGCTGCTGCTGCTGCTGGGGGGCTGCAGTTTGGGGGTTCTTTCCCTTGGAGGGGGTGGGTAGGGAGAGATGGAAAGGTGGTAGACGGGGCGGGGGCGTGGATACAATATACCCCCTCTTCTCCGCCCCCCAAATAGATTTTTTTTCTTGCAAATACAATAATCTGCCCTGGAGCTTTAAAAAAGCAACCCCGAGTCTTTTCTAGAGAGGCAGCAAGGACTCCCCTGTTCTGTTGGACTCTGATTTGATTGTATAATCCCGATGATATAATGCTAATGACGATGATGACACTGCCTTTTATTTTTACCTTGGCTCTTTTAAAAGCGTAGCTACAGCTCTGGGTAAAGCATTGGTCAGATGTGAAAGGGTTTGCTACTGCTGCTCCGGGAGTTTTACTTTGCTTTTGTTTTTGAGGCCATTTTCAGGATTGAAATTGACAAAATGAAGGCTTTGTATTTTTCAGCCTGTTATGTCTCACGCTGACCAAAGAAAAGGGGGGGGGCACCGAATTGCTGCCTTGCTTAGGGAAAAGGAAGAGACTTTTTAGCCACATGTAATTAAGTGTTTTCACTTTATTCTCCCCTCCCCCTTCAAATTTTTGACAAGCAGTATCTAAAAATGAAGAAGTTTAATTTCCGCAAAGTTTTGGATGGTTTAACTGCCTCATCCCCTGGCAGTGGCAGCAGCGGTAGTGGTAACAGTGGCAGCGGGACTGGAGGTGGCTCTAACCAGCCTGGAGGGACTGCAGGGGTTCTCAGAGAAGAGATACAGGAAACCTTAACTTCGGACTACTTCCAAATTTGCAAGGTAAGGTTTTGTGGTTGGGTGCCACGTCTCTTTTCTTTTGTGTTCGGATTGTCAACAAACCAGAAGTATTCATTAGGGATTAGGAGCCGTTGAGATGCCAGCATGAGGCAGTCTGGTGCAGAACGGCACAGTGAATTAATGAGGATATTTGACGATATCACTATCAGCATCGACTAAAGTGACAGTGGTAGTTTGTGAATAAGGAAAATCAGCAAACGGGAACAACATTTTAAAGATAACCTAGGAAAATATATTGCACAATTAAAAAAAAAGTAAATGAGAGAGCCTGGAATAAAGAAAGGTAGTAAACTGAAGGAAAAATAGTCTTACTAGTCCAGTAGTCACATTTATGGAAGCTTGAAAACTTGCTTGTTATTTTGATTTAATATTCTAAGTAAGTGATTACATCTATTGAAACGCTGCTATTATTGATTTCATATTATCAGGATTGATACACTTAACTTAAAGGTTCTTTTAATAGTTTTAAAATTTTAATTTTTTAAATGAATTATTTGCCTTCTAAAATAACTGAGTATATGCCATCAGCTCTACTTATAAGTACTATACAGTGCAAAATGTTATGGATTGGCAGGGAGGCAGTTGAGATAACAATATTTTGTATTTGAACTTATAAAGAGATTTAATAAGTAGCAGAAATCATTTGGGGGGTGTGAAGAGAAATTGAAGCAACACATGTTTTTGCTGTATTAAACATTATTTAAATTTTTCCAAACAAATTTATAATATACTTTGTAGCAACCTTTGAATAAGGATAACTCAGGAGTGATTTCTTTAAAAAAAAAAAACACCTAATGTAGATGCACACAAACAAATGTCATTTAAATGAAGTCATTTTATAAAGATATTTAACACCCACAACAGGAAATGTTTTTAAAATAAACATGTATAATCTTAGTAATGAGATTTCATTTTTGTGGTATTTTTGGAAAAAATGACCAACTTTTAAATAGAAACTATTAAATGTTAGTACCACACAAGAGATTTTCAAAATTATTCATGGCAAATGAATATTATGAGTTTCAGGAACTGCCCTACTCTCCAATTCCCAAAAGTAATATAACAATGGAATTAAATGTTTGGTTATTAAAACATCAAAATTTAACTTAAATTTATAATAGCAAGTACTTTCAAAATTAAGTAAAATTAAACACTTCGGTTTAATTCTCTTTTCTCCCTATGGAATATGTATATTGTAATGCTCTTGTAGTTAATATGAAAATATAGACAGGTTATCAGCACAGGGAAGGAGCTAATGGTGGTTGTTGCCAACCACCCTGAGGAATTTTTTAGGGAGTTCTTAGAGGCCAGATGTGTATTTTTGAGCAATTGATTGATGCTCATGATGTCTGTTATCTGAAATACTAGTTCCCCGCAGAGGCTTCCAAAGTTTGAGTGGAAGAAGAAAGTAGGCTTCAGCTTCTTCAAGAATTGTATGAACCTGTTTGTATAGGAAAGATGGGTTATACTAAAATGCATTCAGGCTGTTGACATTTAAAAGGTATTAGAAAAGACTTCAGATAAAAACTCAGGGAAAGGTGGTGCATAAGGAAGGCAAGAGGGGGATGACAAAGTAATACATCTGTCTGTTTGAACTTCTAACAAGTATGAGAAGTGGCCAAAAAGGAAGACTAAGACAATTCTTGTACATTAGTGATAGTTTAAAATAAAATGATGATTGAAAATACTTGACAGCTATTTATATAATTAATATCTCAGTTTGCTAGAAGGAAGATAGCCAGTAGAGTGTAGTACTGTCACTTTAAAAAAATTCTAGTCGAAGTATTATAATGCAAGGAGATGTAAGCATCATATAAGGGTGATGTCAAAGTCTTACTGGACAAAGAAAGTACTACAGAATCTCTGGGTCAATAATTTCCCTACACAAATGATAAAAATGTGGTGATAGACATATAATAGCCTATATTGGAGTTGTTTTGAGCCAAATCCTTTGGAACACTTGCAGTGCCATGTAAATGTTAGATTATCTATTCTAATCCCTGCCCCCCATTTTACAGGTGAGAAAACTGAAGCCCAGAGAAGTTAAGTGATATAGTGATTTAGTAACAGAGTAGGTAAGGACTAGAATCTAGATCATCTGCCTCAAACAAACAACTCCAATATAGGCGTAATTATGTCCAATTTATGTAAGAAGAAACTGAGGCTCAAAGAATTTGAGGGACCTACAGCTAGTATGTGTCAGAACTGGGATTTGAACCTAGGTCTCTCATCTCCAAGTCCAGGGTTTTTTCTACCATACTGCTCTAAGGTCCCTTCTAGTGCTAATATTCTATGATTTGATGAGATTAGGGAAGTTTTAAAATGAGGCCAGTTATGAGGCAGACTTTAGTTAGCCTAATTCTTTACTTATCTTGCCTTATATTGGTAGAATACCGATTGAGAAGATAATAGGTTTTCTTCATAGAGCAAATGATCTGTCCCTACCACAGATAACTTTAGGGATCACAAGAAGGGAAAATATATTAGACCTATGCCCAAGGAGTGAAGAGGAACTTGTACAGGAAGGGCTTTTGATGAAACACGATATGTTCGTGATCACAAGACAATTAAATTCAGCATTGTGATGGAGGTGGCAAACCAGAGAATCATCATGCAGTTATTCACTTTTAATAGTAATACTTTACATTTGTATAGTGCTTTGTCATTTTCAAAGTGCTCCTACCTATATTATCTCATTAAATCCTCATAACAACCCTGTGAGGTAAGTAGGGAAGCTATTATTATTCCCACTAAAAATGAGAAAACTGAAAGCTCAGACGGTGATTTGCCCAAGGTCATGTGCCTAGTGGCTGGGAAAGGAGTAAAATTCAAATGTTCAGTTCTCTGTCCACTATAATATATTGTTTTCATAGAAATGGAGAATTAGAATATAGTATCGACATTACTTAGTAAAAATAGAAATAATTTTAAGAGTATAAGACCTCTCGAAAACCTGAAGGCTTATTTGAACAATATGTAGACTGTCAGATTTAGGACAAAGACAAGGAAGATGACAGAGTATGGCATATTGGAAGCAAGCCACCAATTAATAAGACCAAAAGAATGTAAGTAATACTTGGGAAGGGACTACAAAAGTAATGACATGAAATTACTTTATTAACATGGAAAATAAAGAAGCTAGCTAGACTCTAATTGGTTCTACTTGCTGATTGTGGTAAATAAAAATTCAATGGGAAATTAAAAAGAGAAATTGCAGAAAGACAAACTTAGTGCCATATTTCAGGCCTCAGATATTAGGAAGATTATTTACAAATTATTTTTTGAAAAAAAAAGTTCAGAGATGTCAGATCAATAGTGGTAAGCGTACAGGATGTTCTAGACATAATTGACAAACTAGACATAAATCACCAGAATCTGATGGCATCCTCCCAAAAGTTTTGAATAAACTGGTGGGGTGAAATTGTAGAACTGTTAGCCAAAATGCATAAGCTGTTGTTACAAATAGTTATTATGCCAGGGGACTGGTGCAAAGCCAGCATGATTCCCATCTATAACAAAGGCTCCACAGAGATCCAGCAAACTACAACAGATTGGCATGTCTGATCTCTGCACAAGTAAGCTTATAGAATCAAGGATAGATTCCATAAGGATAAAGACTTAATGTGTTAGACTCCTTTGCAGAATTATGTTAGTAGATAAGGGGGAAGCAGTGATCATAACTTATTTACTCTTTCAAAACATTTTTGTCAATGTTCTGTAGCAAAAGCTTTCCTCCCCTTTGGAAAAACTGAATTGCCACACAATGGGTGAGAATGTGGGTTTGTCATGGAAAGAGCACTGCCTTGTAGGCTGTTCCCTGTTGGCCCATGTCGGTCTGTGATCAAAAAGGCTGGCAAAATGTAAGACATTCTTAAGAAGGGTTTTGGAAACCAAACAGAAATAATTATTCTCTCTCTGTCAGGAGAGAAGCTCCCTGTTACTGAAGGCTTTATTTTTCTATGGAGTGATAAATTACTCTTCAAACCTATGTGTAAGGTATCAATTTAGAGCCAGGGTTAGGAATTATCAGGGCTATTCAAATTGAAATAATTTCTGGAACCAGAAGCCAAAGCCAGATTGGACAGGATGTTTATTGGTTGTTAAATTTCTAGTCTCTTTGCCTAACTAACTCTAAGAACATTGGTTCTTATTGGTGGTATTAGGTCAGAAGAACAGTATTGGTAGACCATGTTCTTAAATCAAGAAGGCCAGCCAGTCTTTAACAAGGCTTATACAAAACCATGTTGTAGTTGTAGCTGGACAAGCGCATGCAGTTCTGATCAGTACACTTTAAGAAAGATGTTTGTGATTGGGATTGTCAAAAGAAGGGCAGTTAAAATGATCAAGGAAATACAATTCTATATGAAAAAGCTTTAAAGCAGAGAATATGTCAGTCTGGAATGGCCAGGGATGAGAGGGGAATTTAATTACACATAAAATCAATATCACTTAAAATAGTGGGTAGAAAATTTCATGAACTTTCTTATTTCAAGAGTAGTGTGGGCTAAAAAAATAACTAAGTTCAAAGTAGGGATTAAATGGAGGCAGTGTTTAGAGTCAGAAAACCAGAGCTTTACTCTAAACTCTGCTACTTGTGTGGATTTGAATAAACCACTTACCCTTTGTTTTTTTGGTCTCAGTTTCCTTATCTGTAAAATAAGGGAGTTGGACTAGATGACCTGTAAGTTAATTTCCATCTCTAAATTCTATGATCATAAATTAGTTCATAGATTATTATTCTATTCTGAGTTATTAAGGAAATCTAGGGAAGTTTTAGATTGTGATCTCCTTGTGAGTAGTGACTATGTTTTATCTCTCTTTGTATCCCCAGTCCTTGGCATAGTGCCTGGCACATAATAGGTGTTTAACTAATATTTTCGACTGATTGATATTGTTAGACTTCTGTGGTTGCCAATGGATAGCAATTACTCCACTCCAAAAGGCCATTGGGTGCCACTGTTAGGCAGATTTCTTGGCTGTATGTGTAATTGTTCTGTTACAGAATAGAATTTCTTGGGTTCTTAGATTGTTAATTTATATAACATTATCTGTCATTTTTATTACCCTCAAAATGAGGCTGACTTAATCCTAATATAATTTTAATTCTGTCTGAATATAAACTATTTTCATTAGTGGTAAAGTCAAATTTTATTTCTTGATCCTGTGGTTTCATATCTAAAGACCTCTTGTCTTAGTTTGAAGATGTGACTATCTGAAATTGTTGAATTAGGTCTGGAATTTTACTTCTGTATGGGCTAATTGCACTGATTATAGTCTTATAAAACCATCCAGATATTAGCATATCAGTAATAACTGAAGGACTCTATTTTTTAAAGGTTTCAAATAGCAGCACTGCTGTAAGCTTTAAAAGGAATACTTTGGATTTTTTCCAGAGAAAAAGAAAATGACACTGAAATGTCAAAATCAAGTAGCTGTTTGCAAAAAGACTTTGGTAGTAGGAACTGTATCTTCTTGATTATTTAATATTCAAGAAACAAAACTTAAAATGTATGTAACACACTTTTTCCATTATATTTTGAATAAAGTGCTGAATTTATATCTACACAGGTGGAGCTAATGTACATTTGTATTGCTTTCTGCTAAATCAGCTGGTACATTTTAGGAAACCAAAAATAGGAACCATCCTTAAAGAATTTACAGAAAACCAAAGAACACAAAATGCTCTTCAGTTTCAGTCAATTAACTCATTGGCATTTATTTGTAGATTTTTAGTGCAACTGAGTAATTTATTGAGATCTGAAGAATAGAGCAGACTTTTTACAAGTTTGTCCTTCAAAAAATATTATAATTATTGATTAACTTAAAACTATTTTTTCTCTTCAAGTCATAATTTAAGTGTAAACTATTCCCAGCCAACTCAGTAGAATCAAAGCAAAACATTTTTTTTGTTGCTGTTCTTATCAGCAAAATTGCAGTTGACAAGACATTTACTTGTTAAGATTTTAGAGGAAAATGATTATTTGTTTTTATTACATAGACATACAAGTTTATATTAAAAAAAGAAGAATACTAGATTATCTAAGAGATGTAAAATGATTTTTGGACTATACAGAAATGGAGTCATAGATTTAGAGCTACTAGGGGCCTCTGAGATGATCTAATTCAGCCCCTTCATTTTATAGATTAGGAATTTGAGCCCAGAGATGTTAAATGACTTGCATATATGAAGTGAAAGTATTTAATGTTTTAGTTAATTGATTTTATGATGCATTTAAGAAAGATAACTTTTCATTTGCTTCTGGTAAATTTTTTTTTGTGTTGATAATGGATTATGTCATAGAAATCTGACAAGTGATGTGAAAGTCTAGTACCAAGACATGGTGTCTTGTCTAGTCTATTTGATCATTTCTGTTAATTTTAAAGTTGCTACAGTGTTCTTGTAAAATGAAAAGTATTTGGAATAGTCAGGAATCATCTGGGTATTTTAACCATAGAACAGAAAATGTAAGTTTCTGATGGGGTTCAAAAAAGCTCTGGTATGTTTATTATACTGCATAGAAGATAAAGACTAATCAACCTTTTATTTCTTTACTATAGAGAACTCCCAGATGAGGAAACTCCCTCTCTCAATGCACGTTGATGTCTTCTGGTCTTAGAGAGTTGCCTAGAGCATTGACAGGTTAAGTGACATACTCCTGGTCATACAGCCAATATGTACCAAAGGCAAGATTTGAACCCAGGTTTCCTGGCTGTGAGGCTTGTTCTCTATCCACTGTTCGGTGCTGTCTCTCATACTATATAGTATTTTTTTTTTCTTTTAAGTCTTATGACAGTTTGGAAAGAAATTCATGAGTTTCTGAGAAGTAGTTTGTTTCTAGTGTGTTGTTACATTTGGGAGATTTTAAATAGAAATAATGTTGCATACTTTAAAAAAAATTTCTTTCCCTTCATTGTCTTCATTATTTATCTGCCCTTTTTGTCTTTTCCAGACTTTTCTTCTTTGATTCATGCCCTTAAACTTAGTCTTTCTTTAGTTTGTTATCCTCATTAAAATAAAGCTTTATAAAGTACCTGTTTTGGGTTCCCTCATCTAAACAGTTTCCATGTTATTTTTCCCTTGCGGATCTTAACTCCTGACCCCTCCCCCCTTTTCCTTTTTTCTTTTTTGCCTCATCTTAGAAATATCAATTCCTGTAGGTGATAGAGAGGATATTGCCCCATTGTAGGAGTTTTTCTTTGTTTTTTGATAGTACAATTCATTATTAACTGTTGCTTTCCTCATGGTCATTTTCTTTCGATTTGCCATAATACCCCCCCATTTCCTACCCCTCCTCACCCCTGCCCCTGCCCTTCCACTCTTGTGGTTGTTAGCTGCCCCCAGGAACTTGGATTATTCTTTTCCTGAGGTATCTTGTGTAGTCTCTCTAAGCACGAAATCATTACATATTATACTCATTGTAAAGTCTCCATCTCTTTTTATAAAATATCTCTCTTTCTTCAGGTGAGTGTTCTTCAGACGATCACCCTATCACCACTGAAACAGGGTTTTCCCCTTTCCTGCTGTTTCAATCTTTCCCTTTATCTCCACCCCCATTCTCTTGTAGACACGCTTCTTCCTGAAAGACTACAGAACTTATTTTTCCTTTACTTCTCACCTTTTACTTGATTAGGCTATATTACATATTCCCTTCTATCTTCTTCCTTTGCTCTCTCCTTTTATGGACTCTCTCATTATGCTATTTAGTTGCACAAAAACATTGATTCATCTGTAGTCAGGGTGGTATAAGGTTTAGTCCAAGCTGTTTCAGATTTGTTTCTCTATCATCATTTCCATTTGCCTCTTGCAAATGGAAATGATGGTAGAGAAGTTACTTAACAGTTTCTCTGTTGTTATTTTGTTGTTATTTTGTAGTCCTTGTTTGCTGTATTTGTTTATATTATATATCTGTTGTTTAGGGTGTTTGAAAGGCAAATCATTTGTTCAGATCTATTTTTTTTCCTAGGTTCTTCTTTTTATTGTACATCCATCTTTTGTTCATTAATGGTTTCAGCTCAGGTTTGTAGAGTATGTCACCTGGGTTGTATCTTGTGTTCCTTTGCCCTTCACAGCAGGTTATTCCATTCCTTCCTGTGGTTTCTTATGGGTGCAGAATAATCTTGTGTTATTTGAATGCCCTTTCCTTTATATCTGAAGGTCTTTTTCTTGGTTGCTTGCAGAATTTGTTATTTATCATTGGAATTATTAAATTTCACTATTATATATCTTGGAGTTTGTAGAATAGGTTTGTGTGTTTCTTTGTTTTCCTTCCTGAAGGCGGTTAGGTGGTACAAAAGATAGTGGCACTGAGTCTGGAATCAGGAAGACTTGAATTCAAATTCAGCTTCAAACACTTGTTAGCTATGTAACTCTGGTGAAGTCACTTAACTTCTGTTTACCTCAGTTTCATCAACTCTTAAATGAGGATAAAAATAGCACCTACATTGAAGAGTTATTGTGAGGATCAAATGAGATAATATTTGTGAATTGCTTAGCATAGTGCTTGGCACATAGTAGGCACTATATAAATGCTTATTCCCTTCCCTTTCCCTTAAAGTCAGTTTGTAGAGTCTTAACTGACACTTTATTTTTTGTATTCAGGCAGTTTTCTTTTGTATTTTCTTGCATTATGGGATTCCTGTTTTTGATTTGTATTATTTGGGGAGACCTGCAATCCTTAAATTGTTTCTATGTGTCCTGTCTTTGAGATAAATATGGAGATAAATATTGCCTGTATGGAGATCATCTTTCCTTTTAGCATTATTATTTTATGCTTTTCTTCTTCCAGATTATCCTTCATTTCTTTGTATTTCTATTCCCAATAAGTTATTCTTTATTTTCTTTCTCTGGTAAGACTTGCCATTGTGGATTCAAAATTTTCTGTTGAGCCAATTATTTCTGCTGTGCAGACCATTAATTCTGCTTTCACTATTCCTATCTCTCTTTTAAGCCATTCAGGAATCTCATGTTGTGATTCCATTCTCTTAGAAATCCAGAGGGCCCTCTGCCTCATCAGGTACTGATACATTTCCCTTTGTGTTAAACTATTTATTCATAGATTTCTGGACTCATTAGCTGATCTGGTATCCATATTCCCTTCTGTTATTAGTATCTTTCCTGTTGGCTTATCTGCTTATGCTCAAGGTTTTAAATTGAATTTTCTTCCTCCTGAAATCTCTGGTAATTTTCATCTTTTTTTCCTCTATATTTCCCAATTGCTCACTTTCTGATTTCTACTTTGATGGCAGTTTCTGTAGAGGCTGATCTTCAAAGCCATCATGGCCTTCTTTCTTGCTGGGCATTTCACATTTCAACAGCCAGTCTTTTCCCCAGCTGACTTCTGGGGGGACAGACCTGGCTCCATCTGGATGCTAGGCTGTTTTCCTCAAGCTTAGTGTAGCTACACTAAGTGACATCCAGCATCACTTCTTTCTGTTCCTAAGTTCTCTGGTTAAGCTCTGTTGCAGCACAAAGTGCTGCCACTGTGTTGTCCCAGCCAGAGCAAGTTTTTGAGTTTTGGTTTTCTGAGACACTAGGAAGAGTTGGGAGGGGACAGAGTTGAATTCTGATGCAAATCCATGGATTGACTGTGCAGTCTTGCTTTAGGAGAGTGTGAGAGATAGATGAAGGGATTATGAGTGAACTTGTCCTACTTTGGGAAGGTTTTAAAGGTCATAAGGACTGGCTAAAATGTGTAGTCTTCTGTCTTGTTGGCCATTTGCTGTTGTATACTTTTAAAGCTGGAAAGTGCCATATAAATGTTTTCTGGTATAAAAATTATGCTACTTAATTTGTCTTAAGAGATTTTTTGAAAATGATCTCAACTAAATTTAGATGAAAGATTGCTTTTTATTTTGTAATTTAGATATATTGCCTCATACGTATCCATGAGTGTGGCTGTGGAGGTAGGGAATTACTTGGTTTCCTTTTCAAGTCTTGCACTTGCAGCCATATCTTCAACAATGATCTATGTATAGACATACAGTAGATGTTTATGAGTATTCCAGCAAATATTTATCACATGAATGAATGAAAATAATTTAAATTCTTTGTGGTGGTTTAAAAATTGTATATTTTGACTAGAAGACTAATTTGGGCTGTAAAGTAAACTCATTTATTCTGATAAAAGCTGTGTACAGAGATGTGACAGTTAGATTTAATGGGCTACGTAATAGAAAGAGTATTTTAGCATAATTTTTTATTTTATTCCTTCTATTTTTCTACTTTGTTCAGAGAAGTTAAACTACAACTGGGTCTATGTGACTAAACAGATTGCTTGTACGTAGGCTGCCAGCCAATTGATCAGATTGTTGAATGGTCAATATTATTTGGTCATTTGAATGTGCTCCAAAAGCAGACAAAGTCTGGTCATTTTGACTGTCTTAAACAAATGAATCAGACTGACTTTTAGGTGATCTGATGGAGTGTTTGAATCATTATGATAATTTATAAAAATGGCCATCTGCTAAAACCAAATACACTTAAAATACATTAGTAAAATAAAATGTAGAATGGAGGAAAATCCAAGGTCCCTGGACATAGATTCACACTGTGTTTATGTGTGCGTATAAAATATTTTTATGAGGGATGTAACAGACTTGATTTTATTATTTCTGGTCAATCAAAAGTGAAAATGTGCCTACATATTTAACGTGGCCAAGTTTGATTATTCTCAGTAGTGAAATGAAACATTAGTATAGATAATACAAGGTGATGTATTATCTTTCTACTACTTGCCTCACCATTATAGCAACCTCTGCATCTTTATGACAAAGAACTCAAATAACAGAAGAGATCAAGAGCTGAATAGAAGTCTCTAGGAGGAATTAAAAGGAGAGAAGTGAATTCAGATACTTTTCTCTACCTATATTAATCCTGGCCCTCTGCTCTCTTTTCATTTCCTTTTCTCACACCAGTCAATAACAACATTGTTGGCAAGGTAAACATCAGTTACAGAATAGGACAAAAGAGAATTGATTAATTTGTATGCTGCTTTGCTTACCTCTCTCCCAAACTGTAAATGTTCAAACCAGGGGTTCTTCCTTTCAGAAGACACTCAGCATTCTGACTGGCTGGTAAAAGTATTGTCAGTGTGGCTATCAGCTCCACAAGTGAGTGCTTGCTGTATATAAAATGCATTGTACTAAGTTTATCTTCTGCTATGGCCATATTATTGATGTAATTAGCACAGGATCTTTCATAAATAGAAGCTTCTGGAGAACTTTACCATTTATAAGAAAATCTCTCTTCCGTTTGAACTCTATATAAATGCTCCATGAGTATGGTGAACACAGTTTTATGCCTTAAGATTCATTATCAGAAGCTCATTGAACAAAGTTATTGCAGTGGCATCTCTGAAGAAATATTATATCATATCAATATGTACATGTGTATCTCAACACAGGAAATACTTTGTTAGATGAGAGCCTTTAAGGCAATAGTTTGTTCTACCTTAACAAATCATTTCTTATAATCAAAAAACAGTAAAGCCTTGTATTCTCTTTACCTCAGTTTTGTGATTGAGCTTGTAACCTGGGTTTAAAAAATAGTTTGCAAAAGCCTACCTATTCCTTTTTCAAATTTTCATCAAGGAGACCCTTGATGCATGCATATCTCTTGAAGACATATACAAGTGAGGAAATAGGCTTATGGGTCGGTAGTTACTGATGTACTCTTGATCACTTTTTGGTTAATACTATCTTTTAGTTTTTCCTAGTTATTCTGAATCTTTTCTCCTTTCAGAGATCTTGAAAATCAATCCTTCAAGTGTTTTGAAATTGCTCTGACTTGTTCTAAAGAAGCTACTGTTTTTGATTTAATTTCTTTAAGTGCCATAGAGTCCAAATGTGATGCTTTCATTGTAATCAGTGATGACAAGGAATTGCTATAGAAACACTAGTGATATCTGTTCCATTTTCTATCTATTTGTAGTCTTCTGCCCAGTTTAATCTGAAACATTCTTTGGATGATCCATCATATATGGATCTTGGACCAACATTTCTGTAAACTTCTTTCTCCTTCCACTGTGCTTCACTCTTTTGTGAGGCAGTACCACTCATGATCTTTTACCATTCTTTTCCATAACATTTAAAAAATGAGTTTATATTAAATTAAATTATGTTACCATTGGCTACCATGTCTACTTGCTTGGCAAGGAGATAAAAATCTTTGGAGACCAAGATAGTTTTTCAGGCTTTTTTGGCATCCTTCTGATGGTTAAACTGTATAGATACATTCAAACTCAATGATTCTTCCTTGATCCAATCCTCATTTGTAATTCTCAATAGCTTGTTTGCATAGGTCAGCTTGGAGCAGGTTGTAATTACATGCAGTGCCTTATTGCCATCTTTATTCTTCCAGTTTGTTAATTTTATCTTTGCTCTGACTAGTTAGCAATTTGACTTTACTCAGTCAGCTGAGTGAGAAATTGAATTCAACAAACATTTATTAAGCTCCTACGTTGTGCAAGACACTGGGAATAAAAAGACAAAGTGGTGATATTCTCTGTCCTAGAGGATCTTATGTTATGCCAGAAGATATAATATATTGACAGATAAGTATGTACCCAGTAATTTCAAGAGGGATAGGGCACAAAGAACTGAGGCAACCAGGGAAGACTTCAAATAGAAGATGGCACTTAACCCTGGCAAACAGGGGTTTTTAGAGGTAAATATGAAGAGACAGTGTTTTCTAGGTATAGGAGAGAGCCTGAGCAAAGGCACTAGGATGGCAAATGGTATGTATGCCAAGTTTGGGCCAAGTAGTTAGGTCAGTTTAGCTGGAATGCAGAGTATGTGAAGGAGAGTAATTGGAAACAATTTGGAAAGATAGGTGGGAACAATAACGTGGAGGTCTTTAAATACCAAGCTGAAAAGTTAATATTTTGTGCCAGAGGTAATAAAAAAACCGTAGAAAATCTTGACTAGCATAGTGACATGGTAAGACTCTCATCTTAGCGGTTTTGATTTAGCAGCTGTAGGGAAAATAGATTAGAGAGGGGAGGGCTGAAAATAGAAAACTCAATTAAGAAAATGTTGCTTCAGGTAAAAGGTGATGAGTATGGTGGTTGTATGGGTGTGTGGAAACAGTTACAATAAATATCGTGGAGGTAAATCAACAATATTGTAAAATATGAGAGAGGGGGAAGAATCAAGTATGATGCTGAGGTTCTAAGACTAAGAAACTAGATGAATGGTGGTGCCTTTGCCAGAAATCAGAAAGTTTGGAAACTTTCTTGAGAAAAATATAATTTCCATTGTAGAACTTTTGAGTTTGAGATGCTAATGGGACATTCTGATGAAGGTGTCCAATGGTTAGCTGGCAATTCATACTAGGATTCAGAAGAGAGATTAGGGCTAGATAGATATAGGGGTCATCTGCATAAAGATGATAATTAACCCAAGTAGAACTAATGAGTTCATTAAAAATGTGTTTTAAAAAAGAAGGAACTGTGACAGAATCTTGAGAGCTGTTCATATTTAATGATGAGACATGGATGATGATCTAGCAAAGGAGGCAGAGAAGGAACAGTTACATAGATAAGAGGAAAACCAAGATAGAAACATGTCACAGAGGCCAAAGGATGACCAGGTGGGTGGTCTGGTCAATATTAAAGCAATTATTTTATTAAATTAAAAAACAATTCAGAGAGTCCACATAGAATGAAGAACAAAAAAGGCTACTGGATAGTTTCAATTGAGTGGTGGGACCAGAATCTAGATTTCAAGGGATTGAGAAGTAAGTGGGAAGAGAGTCTCTAGGAATTTGGTGGTGAAACAGGGAGGAGCTCAGATGATAACTTGAGAGGATGGATTGTGGGGTCGGATGAAAGTTCTAGAGGGAAACCTTCCTGAAGGGAAAGACCTGAGCATATATGTAGGTGACGTGGAAGTAACCAATGATGAGAAGATAGGGAATAACTGAAGGGGAAAGCTGCTGGAGGAGACAAGAGGAAAGGATATCAAGGGCACTAGCAGAGACTGGCCTTGACAAGAAAAGTGTTCCCATTACGAGCATACCATATACTGCTCTCAGTACTCTAAGATGTGAAGGTCAGTGATGGATGTAAGTTTCCTTTAATACAGGCCTTCTACTGCCTCTGACTCACTAAATCCAGATTTCTTATATTTTTGGGTCCCTAGTGGTATCAGGTGAGTCATCAGTAGCCAGTCCCTCCTTGTCAATTAAGATGCACGATCACTTCTTTTGGTTTGCCATTTTGTTGAATGCTTGCCAATTCTCCTGTTTAGGAAAGCATTCATCGTAGTTTAATATGAAGCAACTAATCTCCTTCATTTCTTAATCATAAACCATATTTTCCAACATGTTTTTCATGGGTTTTTTCTGAGCATATATTCACAGCAAAATTACAAAATTACAAATCATTGTTTATGTTTACTTGGTTTTGAGGATCCTGTCAAGTTCTTCATAGAGTCTTTCTATGGTGTTATCTCCTGTGATGAATGTTAGTGTGGAATCTGTGATTATCTTTATGGTAATCATTTTCCTTATGTTCATTGTAAGCATTTCAAATGTCCCTTGAAATGTTTCACTTCAATACACCAAGTATTTGTTAAATTGCTACTATATAGAGAGCATTATGCTAGGCCCAAATTCCCCAAACTGATATCATCCTTGTCCTCAGGAAACTTACATTTTACTAAAGGGATAGAATATATCCAGACAAAGTAAATATATGGTAGTTTGAAGTGAGAGAAACCACTGAGAACCATAGGGAGAGGGAGAGGTGGATCAGGGATCAGGAAAGACCTAATTCCTTTAAGGGATGACACCTAAAAGGAATCTAGAAGGAAGCAAAGGATTCTAAGAGGTAAGGGTAAAGAAGGAGTACATACATTCCAGGCATAGGTGTCAGCTTATGGGGCAAAAGAGATGGAATTTGCACAGCAGGGAACAAAAGCTAGTAGGTTAATTTGTCTGAAACATAAGAGTTCATGAAGGGAAGTGATGTGAAATAGGACTGGAAAGGCAAGCTGGAGCCAGACTAATCAGCACCTTAAATGCCTGCTCTTGGGATTTGCATTTTATCTTAGAGGCACTTACGGAGCCACTAGAGTTTTAAAGCAAGGGGTTGAGTAGAAGCTGGATTGGAGGGGGGCCGGGTGGAGAGTCTGGAAATGTGGAGGCCAATTAGGAGGTTACTAACAGCAGTGCCTACAGGCAAGAGGTAATGAAGGCATGGACTAGAGTTGTGATTGTGTGAGTGGAGAGAAATGGAAGAATGCTAGGGATGTTGTAGACATAGAATCACTAAGATTTGGCAACTAATTGGATATGAAAAGTGAAGGAGAAAAGAGTCAATGTGGAGTTTTTTAAAAACAAACCCAGTTAACTGATAAGATGATGGTATTTCCTACTGTGTTTATTATTATGCCTTGTACTGAGTAGGTGCTTTATAAATGCTTAAATAAATGAGGTTATGAAAGTTAATAGGTAGAATTGTTCATGGGTAGAAAATAAGTTCTGTTTTAGACATGATGAGTTTGAGGTCCTAATGAAATATGCAGGTAGCATGTCCAGCACTTATGTGGTATGTGAAGCTAAAGTTCATGAGAGAGCTTAGGCTGAAATTAGATATAACAATTTGGGAGTTGTCGGTAATAGCTAAATGGATGTGATTTTATCAATGTGGGTATTACTTCCATTGATACAGATTGTAGCCCATCCATGCCTTTTCATCCTATGTGATTCTCATCTGTGTTCATTTACAGGTCTTCCATGGAATATCTACCCAGTATGTTAGATGTCTTTTCTAGACAATGTTATACTTCAAGGATACCAATGTAGCACTTTGACCGTATGTTTTCCCTTGCTTGGACCACATGATCAACCCACCTCACCTTTTCTTATTATACATGCCCTCAGTGATGTCCCTTATGTATTTCTTGAGTGTAAGTCATCCTTGGAAAAATGATGCTGTTTACTTCTCTCTCCAACTTCGTGCATTTTTCTTCTTTGTACTATCAGAGTCATCTCTATAGAGATATTTGAACTTGTGGGAGCAGATGAAATCACCAAGAAGGAAAATATAGACAAAGAAGTAAAGAGGGCCCAGGTCAGAGCCACACAGAGAGGGGGAGATCATAATCCAGCAAAAGTGATAAGAATGACCACAGGAGAAGAGACAGCAAGGAACAGTGTTACAGAAGTTAAGGGAGGAGAGACTATCCAGGAGTGGGTAGTCAACAATGTCAAAAGCTGCATAGAATTCAAGGAAAATGATTACTGAAAAAGGTCTTTAGGTTTAACACTTTAACACGTCAGAGATTGTTGAAAACCTTGTAGAAAACAGTTTCAGCAAAGTTTGAAGCCAAATTGCAAGAGGTTCAGAAGTGAGTAGGAGGTGAGAAAGTAGAAACAATCAATGTGGATGTCTTTTCTAGGAGTTTGGCTGTGAAAGGGAGGAGAAGATGTAGGATGATAGCTTCAGGGAATGATGGCATCATGTAAAGGTTTTTGTTGGGGATGGGAAAGACTTGGGTATGTTTGTAGGCCTCCAGGAAGAAACCTAGAGGTTGAGAGAGACAGAAGATGAGAGAAAGTGAATTGGAGAGGCAAGAACACAGAAAGGTTGCTCTTGATAGTGAGGGACATTTTTCCTCAGAGAGTAAACAGTAAGAGAAAAGGAGATTATACAGCGTGTTTTGACTTCTGGAGTGGGACAGAAAACAACTCTGTCCTGAAGTCCTCACTTTTCTCAGCAAAGTAGCAGACAGGGGCTTCTGCTAAGGGGTTGGGGTAGATTACTTACAGGGTATAAGGAGAGAGAAAGTTGAGAACATTGTTGTTTGTCCTTCATTTTCGAAGAAGACCAATAACATCACTGGTGATGTCTTGACTTGCGCATGAATTGGATTTAAGTCAGGCTGAGTTGTACAAAGTAGTCTTTCTCTTCTTGAGTCATTGAAGTCCAGTGGCAAGACAAAAGTCAAGATGACTGGTGATGGCCTGGAATGTAGTGGATGACTTGGTGTCTGAACAAGCTCTAAGCTCTCCACAGCACCTGCTTCAGTCACCTTCATAGCCATTGGAACAGCTTGTTTTCATATGCCCACTCATTGGGGGAGAGTCTTCATATGCTTGGGATAGACACCCCCCTAAGTAACCAATGGCTATGAAACCTGTTGGTTACCCTCACCCTGGTTTAGCCCATCTGCTGCGATGGTTTAGCAGGTTGTGGCTGCTATAGCTTCCTAGAGCCCCAGGTTAGAGGTGGGTGAAGGTGAACACCAAAGATGGATGAGCAGCCCTGAAAAGGGCTTGATAAGCCCTCACACCAGAGGTGCTATTCCTTCTGAACAACTCCTTCACCCCAGATCAGACATTACAGGAAAGGTGATAGAGTTAATGAGGGAAGGTAACAAATTTATAGTGGACCCAATAAGTATAGTTGTATGACTTGCACTAGTATGGATGAATTGCATGGTAGTGAGGGTGGTGGTAGAACTGATGGTTTGTGGTATAACCTAGGATAGGAATTTGACAAAGGAAGGTGAAGAATTTAAGGATGGAGGACAGTGTATAGTTAAGTGGGTTAAGACTGTGAGGGAAGAAAAGTAAGTCTGGAGCAGAGATAATAAACTTGGAGAAAAGGGAAGGAAAATAGGTTTAGGAGCTATGTGGCAAAGTAATGAAGTTATGACCAGACAAGGGAATTTCATAGTTTGGGATCATGGAAGTATTACAGTAACAAGATGATGGTGAGACAAATACATGAATGAAGCATTTATTAAGTGTTTACTGTGTGTACTATGCATTCATACATACTATGATTCAGCCAAATTAGCCTTCATATTGTTCTTCATAGATAGCATTCCATCTCTCATCTCTGTGTCTTTATGTCTCTTATGCCTGGAAAGTACGCTGTTTTCATCTCCATTAAGTCAACTAAATTGTCAACTTCTACATAAAACCATTATCGTTCTCTTCTAGCTGTTGGTGCCTTCTCCTTAAAATGATCTTGGATCTATTTTGTATATACTTATATATGTACATGTTGTCTCCCCTAGCTAGATTGTAAACTCTTTGAAGACAGGAGTTATTTAAATTTTGCCTTTGTGTCTTACTATCTAGCATGGTGTTTGGCCCATTGTAGATGCTTATTAATTGGTACATTGAAGAAAGAATGGTAGCCTGGAAAGATACAGGGTAAAGGTAAAAGACTGGAGTAGAATATATTATGCTTCAGTTGAAGTAAAAAAAAAAAAAAGCAGGGGCAGCAATCCAGATCTCAGACAAAATAAAAGCAAAAATAGATCTAATTAAAAGATAAGGAAGGAAACTACATCCTGCTAAAAGGCACCATAGACAATGAAGTAGTATCATTACTAAACATATATGCTCCATGTGGTATAACATCCAGATTCTTGGAAGAAAAGTTAAAGGAGTTACAGCAAGAAATAGACAGGAAAACTATACTAGTGGGGGACCTCAACCTCTCTGAACTCTGAGCCACAAAATAAACAAGAAATAAGTTAAGGAGGTGAATAGAATTTTAGAAAAGTTAGATATGATAGACCTCTGGAGAAAATTGAATGGGAATAGAAAAGAATATACCTTTTTCTCAGTGGCACATGGCACCTACACAAAAATTGACCATGTACTAGGACATAAAAACCTCACGATCCAATGCAGAAAAGCAGAAATATTAAATGCATCCTTTTCAGATCATGATGCAATAAAAATTACAAGTAATAAAGGGCCATAGAAAGATAGATTAAGAAGTAATTGTAAATAATCTGATCCTAAAAACCAGTGGGTCGAACAACAAATTGTAGAAACAATCAGTAACTTTATCCAAGAGAATGATAATAATGAGGCAACATATCAAAACTTATGGGATACAGCAAAAGTGTTTTTTTGTGGAAGTTTTGTATCTTTAAATGCTTACATGAATAAAATAGAGAAAGAGGAGTATGGGTATGCAACTAAAAACGCTAGAAAAATAACAAATTAAAAATCCTGAATTAAAGACCAAATTAGAAATACTGAAAACCAAAGGAGAGATTAATAAAATTGAAATTAAGAAAACTATTGAACTAATAAATAATAATAATAAATAAATAATTGAACTAATAAATATAACTAAGAGCTGATTTTATGGAAAAAACCAATAAAGTAGATAAGCCTTTGGTTAATTTGAGGAAATCAAAACAATAATTAGAAGCTATTTTGCCCAACTGTATGCCAATAAATTTGACAATCTTAGGGAAATAAATGAATATTTACAAAATTATAAATTTCCCAGATTAACAAAAGAGGAAATGAGATACTTAAATAGTCCCATTTCAGAAAAAAGAAATTGAACAAGCCATCAATGAACTTCCTAGGAAAAAACCTCCAGGGCCAAATGAATTTACAAGCAAATTTTATCAAACATTTAAAGCACAATTACTTCCAATGCTGTACAGACTATTTGGGAAAATAGGCGAAGAAGGAGTCCTACCAAATTCTTTTTATGATATAAATATGGTACTGATACCTAAACCAGGAACAGCCAAAACAGAGAAAGAAAATTATAGACCAATTTCCCTAATGAATATAGATGTAAAAACTTTAAATAAAACATTAGCAAAAAGGTCACAGTAGCTTATCATGAGAATAATACACTATAACAAGGTAGGATTTATACCAGGAATTCAGGGTTCGTTCAGTATTAGGAAATATCAGCATAATTGACCATATCAACAATAAAACTAACAAAAGCCATATGATTATCTCAATAGATGCATAAAAAGCTTTTGACAAAATACAACACCCATTCCTATTAAAAGTACTAAAGAGCATAGGAATAAATGAAGTCTTCCTTAAAATGTTAAGTAGCATCTACCTAAGACCATCAGCAAGCACTGTATGTAATGGGGATAAGCTGGAAGCATTTCCAATAAGATTGGAAGTGAAACAAGGATGTCCATTATTACCACTGTTATTCAATATGGTACTGGAAATGTTAGCTTTAGCAATAAAAGAAGAAAAAGAAATTGAAGGAATTAGAATAGGCAAAGAAGAAACAAAGCTATCACTCTTTGCAGATGATATGGTGATATACTTAGAGAACTCTAGAGAATCAAGTAAAAAACTACCTGAAATAATAAACAACTTTAGCAAAGTTGCAGGATATAAAATAAAGCCACATAAATCATTGGCATTTCTATATATTACCAACAAAGCTCAACACCAAGAGATAGAAAGAGAAATTCCCTTTAAAGTTACTATAGACATTATAAAATATTTGGGAGTCTACCTGCCAAAACAAACCAAGAACTATATGAATTTTTCACACAAATAAAGTCACATCTAAATAACTGGGAAAACATCAGTTGCTTGTTGGTAGGCCGAGCTAATATAGTAACAATGACAATTCTACCTAAATTAATTTACTTATTTGTACCATACCAATCAAACTACCAAATAATTATTTTATAGAGCTAGAAAAAATAATGAAAAAAATTCATCTGGAAAAACAAAAGGTCGGGGCATCTAGGTGGCCCAGTGGATAGAGTGTGGACCCTGGAGTCAGGAGGACCTGAGTTCAAGTCTGCCCTCAGACACATAACACTCACTAGCTGTGTGACTCTGGGCAAGTCACTTAACCCCAATTGCCTCATATAAAAAAAACAAAAACAAAAACAAAAACAAAACAAAAGGTCCAGAATATCTAGGGAATTAATGAAAAGAAATGCAAGGGAAGGTGGCCTAGCCATACCAGATCTTAAATTATATTATAAAGCAGCAATCATCAAAACTACTTGGTATTGGCTACGAAATAGACTGGTAGAACAGTGGAATAGGTTAGGTACACAAGACCCAGTAGTCAATGACTATTGTCATTGATATAGTCAATAATATAGTCAATGACTATAGTAATCTGCTGTTTGATAAACAGTTTGATAAACAAGGACTCCAGCTTCTGGGATAAGAACTTATTATTTGACAAAAGCTGCTGGGAAGCCAGAAAATAGTATGGCATAAACTAAGCATCGACCAACATCTTACAATGTATACCAAAATAAAGTCAAAATGGGTACATGATTTAGATATATAGGGTGATACTATAAGCAAACTGGGAGAGCAAGGAATAATTTACCTATCATATTTATGGAGAATGGAAGAATTTATGACCAAATGAGATATAGAGATTGTTATTAAATGCAGAATGGTAGCCTGGAGATAAACAGATGATGATACATAGATGATGGCAATGAGCAAGAGTAGAATATCGTTTAAGTAAATGATGGAAACTTCAAAAGAGGAAGGATTGAGTAATGGTAATACAGTAATGGTCTAGAGTTGGCATTGGGAAAGAAAAGTGTATGTGGATGGTCAGGAGTGGGGGAAGGGGGGAGGGGGAAGGAATGGGACAAGAAAGTTGCCTTTATTGGAAAGGTTGTTAGAGAAGTGCTATTGTTGAGATGGTCAGCCAAGTTTCAGTTAAGGTAAGGAGGTAGAAGGAATATTTGTGGAAAAGCAGAAGGGTATAGGAAAATTTGCTCCCAAAAGTAAAGAATTTCCATAAGACAGGAAATTCTGTGGTCAGGAGTAAAGGGAAGGGTGGCTTGAACCTACTGAGAGGAAAAGGTAAGATAGATAAGAATGGGAATACTATAGGAGATAAAAGGAAAGGGGAATTAGGCTGAAGCAGATATATTAAAAAGAGAAGTAGTACTAAAGAAATTCTTTTGTTACTAGAGGACTTTGTAGAACTAGCTAGCCTCAGAATTCTAGCTAAAATGAGATTCAAGTGCTGCTGGTACCTTGCAGCTTCCAGTAGAAAGTCCTGCATAAAACTTTGGGTTTTTTTTGCTTCCCCAAATTGCCAGATCAACATGTGTGTAGTTGGTTGCCACAAAAAGGAGCAGTTGGGACTAATGAGGGACTCAGTATGGTAGGGTAAGTGCTGGAGTAAAAGTAGTCATTTGCAAAGAAGGGGTTATGTTGGGTTGAGACAGAGGTGTATTGTTGTAGACAAATTCTTCGGTGACTAAGGAAGGGAACCAATTGTCCTCTTGGTATTTCTCAGGTATTTAGTTTATTTTTTTCATATCATCAAGTTTGAAGGCAGTAAGTAGTGAGCCATGAACAGTAAGTGAGTACCAGTGGACAAAGTGTTATTTAGAAAATTACACTTGAATATTCAAACGGATCTGTTATCTCAGAGATTCTGGAGTTTCCTCCAGTGATGCAGACTTCAGTTCATTCATGTCAGCTCACCCAGTGCAGTCCCTGTCCCTGTCCTCCCAAAAGTTCAATAGGCACTTAGAAAACCATAATATACAGTATAACTTGTCCTTGTTCTTTAACTTTTCATTCCAAAATAAGATTCATTTATGCTTCGGGTGTGTATTGTTGTTGTTGCAAGGGAGAAGGACTATGATTTCTTTTCCGGCTGTTTCTCTTTGCTGGCTTTAGATGTAGAGATTAGTAGGTATGTTTCTGTCCTCCTGACCAGGCAGTAAAGGACTGGGAATGTAGTGGACACTGACTGATGTCAGAATGATGTTAAGTCATTCTGATGGAAATTAGATGCAAAGAGGATGTGAAAGAGATTGGTCAGCATTGAGAAACACTGCAAATTAAGACACAAACTAACAGGTGGAAGTAGAGAAGCCTGTCTTAAAAATAAGCTACCTTTTGGTTTTCAAATGATGCTTAGGATGGGAAAAATGAAGCCAGGCAAATGGCTTTGAGTGATAGGTCAGGAAATGGGACTAATTAGACAAAGTTCTACATTATAAAAGTTATTTTCAGTGGGTTTGGGGTTTTATGCTTTAGCCTTTAAAAATAGTGGGTTTTTTTGCAGCTGTTTACCACAGGGGAGGACTCTAAATCTAAAAACAGTTAATTCTTTATTTTTACTGTTGATGATTTCTTCCATCATAAGCTAAGCATCTTATTGCTCCATTTGTAATAAAAATTTTAAATATTTAAGTCAATTCAATTAGAGGATTCATAATTATTATTAGAATAAACTCCATTTAAAAATTTGATTTAACAAATATAACATTATGTGCAAATAAGTTATACATACCATGGCATTTTATGTTACTAAGCTAACAGAGTGACTTTAGATCTGAGAGGTGATAAAAAGGGGAAAAAAAAGTAAAGTATTGCATGTATTTGAAATTTCCTCCACTTTGTTAGTGGTTTTTTTTAAATGAGAGGAAACAAAAAGAAATCTTTCTTTCCCCACTCTAACCAAATTTTAGGAAAATTTTACATCTTCAGTAGCTTCAATATAGAGAATAAAATGTTGTCTAGATATGGGACTATGAAGTCTCAAGGAAACATCTGAGGGTGTTGTCAATCACTAAGGATATCTGGACTTTTATATAGGCTATTCCCCCATGCTTACAACATACTACTTCACTTCTACTTCCTAGGTCCTTCAATTCCTTGAAGGCTTGCTCAGCTCAGATGCTATCTCCTATGCAAAGCCTTTCTTAATCTTTCCACTTCTAAGTGCTCTCTCCCTCTTGATATGTGAATTCTGAAGCATTTGAACTGAGATTCTCTGACTCTGGAGTAATATTCTTTGTACCATGTAACATTGCCTCTGGGTGCCTTCTTGTTGGGGATACTCATGATGTTGGCTACTACCTTCCTGATCTCCCTAAGAAATAGGAAAGGTTGGAGTTGTATGTAGGGTTTTCTTGATATTATTCTAATTATGCTCCCCACTAGTGAAAATGGAACAGAGCATCTCTGTGAACAGGACATAGTCTAACAAACTAGAAACAGTAGAATCAGGTACTGGGCATGACTGCTGACTTATCACTTCTGAAGTACCTTCCTATTCCGTCTTCCCTTGCATTAATTAGTTCTAGACTTCCTAGGGATGGAGCGCCTTCTATCTGGATCAAGCATTATCTCCAGAGGAATTTCCTTTTGCTTTTCAGAAAGTTTGGTCAGACTGCAGATGATCTGAGAGCTAAAGGTTTTATTTTTCCAGTCCAGTGAGGGTGTGGCTACAATCTTTTATGGCCAAACTGAAGATCTCCTTGGCTGGCTTACTCCATTTCTGGAGATGACACAGCAGATTGCAGTGGTGTACTATACTAAGGAACACTTCTCATGGCCATATTTTTTAAAAAAGAGGTTTTATTGATGACTTTAAAAATACCACTGTAATCTCCTGATTCCCCGCCCTTCTCCAATAGCATACCCCCTTGTAACAAAGAAAAAAAACACAAAATAGGTCCATATGTCAGTACATGCAATAAATCATAAATTTAGAGCTGGAAGAGTCATCAAAAGCCATCTGATAAATCCAGTCCTCTCATTTTAGAGATGAAGAAACTAAAGCCCAGCCATAGTAAGTGACTTGCCCAAAGTTACAAGGGTAGTAAGTTTCTAGGGCAGAATTTGAACCCAGGTTGTGGTGTGAAGTGAATAGAGTGCTGGGTTTGGAATCAGGGATACAAGAATTCAAATATTTCATCAGATGTTTAATAATGGTATGACCCTTGGTAAATCATATCCTTTTTTAGCCTCGCTTTCCTCATATCCAAAATGAGGGAGTTAGAATTGATGACCGGTAAGGTCCTTCCAACTCTAAAGCTATGACCCTTTGACTCTACAACCAGAGCTTTTTCTGCTACCACCATGGCATTGGTAGCCCTGATCCACCCTGTTCCTGCCCACCCTTTCCTTCCGTGAGGATGGTGGTGCATTTTATCATCTGTCCTCTATAACTAATGGTAATATGTTTACTCTTCATCATCTGCTGTTTAGTATTGTTTTCATTTCTGTTATTGTCATTGTACACATTGCTCTGGTTCTGCTTTCTTCCCTCTTTATCCTACAAGTCTTCTGATGTTTCTTTAAATTCCATAAATTTTAGCTAGAAGCCATACAGCTTCTTTGGGTTTCCTTAAAATGAGTTAGGAAGGGATATGGCAGTGATATATATTTGGAACACTGGGACACAGCAGTGATTGACAGGCATGAATCATACATTGTAGTTTGAACATTCTTGTCAGTGATTGCTGTTAGGATTAGTTCAATTCCATGCCTAAGTGTCTTATGTTCTGGTCAGTAGGGGAAATAAAAAGATGAGTAGGATATAGTTTCCTTATCTTCATGAACTTCTAATCTAGTATGGGTGGTACAAGACCTACAAAAAATGCAATATAGAACATAAGTGTATAATCAAGATACAAGGTTTGAATATGGATGAAAAAACAGGACCTAGCTAGATGATCATAGGACACTCACACTGGCTAAGGGAAACAGCAAGGCAGGACTAACAAGGAGATGGTCAAGATATGGTAGCTGGGAGGGTTCTATAAATACTGTCAGTTAGACTAATGATATGTAAAGGGGGTGGGCATAAATTGACCCCCTGGGTTGTGTGATCAACCAATCTGGAAAGATGAGCCATAGCCCACCCTCTCTGGGATAGCTAATTGCAGAGCTTGTTTCCAATATGTCCACTTTCCCCAGCTCACCTATTATTCAGCATCCCTAGACTCGACCCCCTCTCCTCCCATGACTATGTAAGCTCCCAGCTTCTCCCTTTTCTACTACAGTTTGACCTTTCAGGATAGTTATAACCTAACCATGACTGAATGAACGCAAGCAACTGCACAGACAAATGTTACTCCCTCTCCCTGTCAGCTACTGATACTGCCCCCCTCCCCAGAACACTTAACAGCTGTGGCAGGCACCTCTCAGAAGAATGGGCTTTATATTCCAGGACAGTGGCCAGGTGGGGCAGAATGAATTGCACAGGATGAGCAGGCATGGAGAGGTTGTAATCATATTACATTCTCTTTTCCTGAAAGCCTACCACTCTTCCAAACTTCTGTATTTCTGTGAACACCATCATCCTTCCCATCACCTAGATGAAAAACCTTAGTGTCATTCTGCATTTCTCATTCTCATTCACCCTACATAGCCAATCAATTGCCAAATCTTACCATTTCTGTATCATCTCACTCATTCACAACACTGGAGGGAGAGTTGGTGTGTGACTTTTTGTTTGCAGATGATTGTGAACTCAATGCAACTTCTGAAGCTGAGGTTTAACAAAGTATGGATTGATTCTCTGCTGCTTTTGCTACTTTTGGCCTAACAATTAACACCAAGAAAACAGAGGTTCTCCACCAGCCAGCACCTTACCATCTATACATGGAATGAACCATCCCTTACAGCAAATGGAGAAATTTTGAATGCTGTGGATAAGTTCACTTATCCTGTTAGAGTACCTTCCATGGATGTACATATAGATGATGAGGTTGATGCATGTACTGCCAGAGCCAGCACAGCATTTGGGAGGCTTCAAAAGAATGTGTGGGAGAGACGAGGTATTAGGCTGTCTACCAAACTGAAGGTCTACAGAGCCATTTTGCTAACCTCATTGTTGTATGCCTGTGAAACCTGGACAGTCTACCAGTGCCGTGTCAGAAAATTGAACCGCTTCCATTTGAATTGTCTTAGGATAATTCTGAAGATCACCTGACAAGATAAGGTACCAGACACTGAGCTCCTTTCTTGAGCTGAACTGCCAAGCATTCAAACTTTTCCAATGGGCTGGCCATGTTATTTGAATGTCAAGTATATTTGCCTGAAAGACTATTTTATGGAGAACTCACACAAGTCAGGCACTCACGCAGAGGTCAGAAGAAGTGATACAAGAATACTCTCAAGATAAATTGTGAGGCATGGGAGACACTGGCATAGGATTGTCAAGGATAGAGTTCCTGCCTCAAAAAAGGCACTGTGCTTTATGAGCAAAGCAGAATTTCAGTAGCCCAACAGAAATGTGAGATGCAAAAATTTAGAGACATCTCCACTCCAAATGTTCATATAGACTATTTGTATCCAACCTGTGGTAGAGCCTTCTGAGCTTGTGTTGGTTTGATCAGCCACAGTCAGACACACTGTGCACTGACCCCAACAAACTCTCATCATCTCTCATTGGACTAGTGCACTAGTTTGCTAATTAGTCTTCTTGTCTCAAATATCTCTTCACTCCAAACTCTTCACTCTCCACACAGCTACCAAAGTGATTTTTCCCACCTAATTTCCAGACCTAATTGCAGATCTGGCCATGTGACCTCCCTATTCATTGAACTATAGTGGCTGCATATTGACTGTAGGATCAAAGACCATTTAATTTTTGTATCATTAGGCAGTTAGGTGGTACAGTGGATGCAGCACTGGACTTGGAGTCAGGGAGATTTGAGTTCAAGTCCAGTCTCATGTGACCCTGGGCAAGTCATTTAGCTTCTGTTTGCTTCTATTTCCTCAACTGTAAAATGGGGATAATACATTATCTACCTCATGGGGTTGTTGGGAGGATCAAATGAAATAATATTTGTAAAGCACTTAGCACAATGCCTGGTAAGTAGAAGGCACTGCATAATGTTTAGTCCCTTCTGTCCTTCCCCCTTTGTCCTTTAAAAACATCCTTTTTGTGTAAGTTTTATAATATACATAGTCTATACATGTACAACTATATGTATATTATAACACATACGTCTAAGTTTTTTGATATACAATTCTTTGTATATCATATATGTACAAATGTGTAATGTACAGTTCTATGTTTAGCAAATTACAAATGCATATGATATATAGTTCCATGTATATAATAAAATTTACATGGATGTGTTATGATATAGACACATATATAGTATATAATACATCTATACACTGTGTATAATATATGTAATATACATAAGACTATGCCATAAAATTTACATATGTGTTTTATATAATCATAATACATGTGCATATAATGTGACCACATGTACATCATAACATTTACATGTGTTATGATACAGTTATATATGTATAGAAATATATAATATTTGGGAGTAGGCTTAGAATTTTTATTGATGGGGTATATAGTCAAAAAAGTCTGGAGACTACTAAGACAATGAATTGAATCCCTTGTGGTCCACATAAAGAAGCCAAAAATATTTGCTCTCTGCCCTCTTTTATACTTCCTGCTCTGTGTGGATGGGGGGAGGCTGAAGATGTTCCATTATAGGCAGCAGATGAGTTTGAGTTCCACAAGTATAGCATGTTCCTGATTAAGCAAAGGCAGAGGTGGTAGGTTTTCTGGGAGTTCCTACAGATTAACTGAAGTTTTCATTTAACTGAGGTTTAAATTAATTTCAGCCTGTTTACAAAAACCCAGCATGGCTAAAATGGTCTTTGGCTGTTAGTCTTCTAAAAACATACAGGATGAATATGTTTCCACAGGAAAACAACAAAATGAAATCACACACCCACTTCTTTTCTAGAGCATGAAGTTAAATTTCTTTTCTTCAGTTAAAATCAGGAAAAGAAAGAAAGCTGTTAGTTTTTATTATTTTCTGGCATTTTGCCCCTTTCTTCCATTTCCTTCTTCCACCCCATCCCCTGGCAAAAAAAAGCATTAAAACATTTTATATATATATATATAATATGTATATATATATGAATTTTCATATATTTCATTCCAAGTTTCACACAGCCTTTCAAATTAAAGCTATGTGTAAGGTACTGTATGGAGTCTTATGGATAGTACAAATATTAGAAAGATACATGAGATATCCTCTAGGTGGTTGCAGTCTAGTAGTAGAGAACAAAACAAATACATAGATAAGTATGGTATGAGGAAGGAAGGCAAGAAAGAAGCATTTTTATTAGATTTATTTTATTTTTAATTAATTTATTTTTAGTTTTCAACATTCACTTCCATAAGCTTTTGAGTTTTAAATTTTCTCCCCCTTTCCCCCCCGACTCCCTCCCCAAGATGGCATGCAATCTGACATAGGCTTTACATATACATTCCTATTAAACATATTTTCACATTAGTCATGTTGTAAAGAAGAATTAGAAACAATAGGAGGAACCATAAAAAAGAAGAAACAAAACAAAACAGAAGAGAAAAAAAGAGCAAATAGTATGCTTGGATATGCATTCCAACTCCATAGTTCTTTCTCTGAATGTGGATAACATTTTCTATCATGAGACTTTTGGAGATGTCTTAGATCCTTGCATTGCTAAGAAGAACTAATTCATTCGAAGTTAGTCATTGCACAACGTAGCTGTTACTGTGTATAACCATCTCCTGGTTCTGCTGACTTCACTCAGCATCAGTCCATACAAGTCTTTCCAGGTTTTTCTGAAGTCTGCCTGCTCATCATTTGAAAGAAGCATTTATTAAGTATTTGCTATGTATCAGGCACTGTAACTAAGTACTGGAGATACAAAAATCAACAGAAAGAAAGATAAAATCCTTGCCCTCAAGGAGCTTACATTCTAACAGGAGACTACCACACACAAAAAGGAGCTGAAAAGAGTTGAAGTAGGGGGAGGGAGGAAGGAAAATGGTAGTACCCAGTGTGATGGCATGGTTATGAAGTCTAGCAAGTGAGGAGGGGAATGAAGGCAGAATATGATAAGAGTCATGAGAGGAGAAAAGAAATTACTGTTGGAGCTTAGAGAAAGGGACCACAACTCTAGGATTAGGAAAATGGTTAGTGAAAGAAATGGAATTTCTTATGGAGACAGACTTAGAATTGTATAGTTGGGTGGGTCCTCAGCAGTCATCTAGCCTAAATAGGAATAGGAATTTACTTTACAACATCTTTGACAAATGGTTTTCCACCCTTCACTCAAAGAGTTTCAATGATAAGAAACTCAATTCTTCCTGAGACAGCCCATCTTACTTTTGGGCAGCTCTAATTATTAGAAGGATTCTCTTTCTACTAAGCTAGAACCAATTCTCTGAATCTTCCGCCTCTAGGGCTAAGCAGAACACATCTAAAAGCTTTTCAGTGTAACAACTCATCAAATATTTATAGGCTATTTTCATTTAACCCCTAAATTTTCTATTCTGGAAGCTAAATATCCCTAGTTTCTTTAAGCATTCCTCATATGGCATACTTCCCAGTCTAGTTAGGACTTATTATAGTACATAGTAATGAAATATGGATTCAACTCTTTCCTTTCTCCACTTTTGTCCATGTAGCTGTCCAGTTTTACTAACTTTTTTAAAATTGAATAATGTTGTATGTGTTTATCAAACCTTAATCTTATATACATTGGATTTTATCTCTTGTTTCCCTATTTTGTTCTATCCTCTGCACTCCAGTTTGTAAATATCTTTTTAAAATGTGATTACCAGAACATAATATAGTATTCCACCTGTGGGATAAAAAGAGATAGAGTAAAATGAGACTTTAATTTTCTTGGTTCTGGACACTGTGTCTTTCTTAATATAGGCTGAAAACATGAACTTTTTTGACCGCTAAAGCACTTTGTTGACTCAGATTAGCTCGCAGTCCACTAAAACATCTATCTCTTTTTCTAATGAATTGTTGTCTAGTCATGACTCTCTCCACCTTTTTGTGCCACTTATTTTTTTGAACCCAAATGTAGGAGGAGAAAATGGAGTTAGTCTGAAACAATCTATTCTGAAACAATCTATTCTTTTTTTCAGTTTCTTTTTTTTATTAATTTATTTTGATTTATCAATAATCACTTTCATAAGCCTTTGAGTTTAAAATTTTTCTCCCCCTTCCTCCCCACCACCCTCCCCAAGATGTCACACAATCTGATATAGGCTATAAATTTACATTCATATTAAACATATTTTCACATTAGTGATGTTGTAATTAAAAATTAAAACCAATAGGAGGAACCATCAGAAAGAGGAAACAAAACTCAACAGAAGAGAAAAAAAAATAGCAATTCAACTTCCATGGTTCTTTCTTTGGATGTGGATAGCATTTTCCATCACAAGGCCTCTGGAGATGTCTTAGATCCTTGTATTGCCAGGAAGGGTTAAGTTTATCAATATTAGTCATCACACAACGTGGCTGTTATTGTGTACAACAATCTCTTGGTTCTGCTCAGTTCACTCAGCGTTAGACCACACAAGTTTTTCCAGGTTTTTCTGAAGTCAGCCTGTTCATTATTTCTTATAGCACAATAGTATTCCATCACATTCATATACCACAACCTGCTCAGCCATTCCCCAATTGATGAGTATTCTCTCAATTTCCAATTCTTTGCCACAAATATTCATGCTATGAATATTTTTGTATATGTGGGTCCTTTTTCCATTTGTATGATCTCTTTGGGATATAGCCCTAGGAGTGCTATTGCTAGGTCAAAGGGTATGCACATTTTTATAGCCCTTTGGGCATAGTTCCAAATTGCTCTCCAAAATGGTTGGATCATTTCACAACTCCACCAACAATGCATTAGTGTTCCAATTTTCCCACATCTTCTCCAACATTTATCATTTTCCTGTTTTGTCATGTTGGCCAATCTGATAGGCGTGATGTGGTACCTCAGAGTTGTTTTGATTTGCATTTCTCTAATCAATAGTGATTTAGAGAATTTTTTCATATGACTATAGATGGCTTTAATTTCTTCATCTGATAACTGTTCATATCCTTTGACGATTTATCAATTGAGGAATGGCTTGTATTCTTATAAATTTGACTTAGTTCTCTATATATTTTAGAAATGAGGGCCTTATCAGAGAGACTGGTTGTAAAAATTCTTTCCCAATTTTCTACCTTCCTTCTAATCTTAGTTGCATTGGCTTTGTTTGCGCAAAAACTTTTCAATTTAATGTAATCAAAATTATCCATTTTGCTTTTCATAATGTTCTCTATCTCCTGTTTGGTCATGAATTCTTCTGTTCTGCATAGATCTGATAGGTAAACTATTCCTTGCTCTCCCAGTTTGCTTATAGTATCAGCCTTTATATCTAAATCATGTACCTATTTTGACTTTATTTTGGTATATAATATGAGATTTTGGTCTATGCCTAGTTTCTGCCATACTCTTTTCCAGTTTTCCCAGCAGTTTTTTTCAAAGAGTGTGTTCTTATCCTAGAAGCTGGGGTCTTTGGGTTTATCAAATAATAGATTACTATAGTCACTGACTACTGTGTCTTGCATATTTAACCTATTCCACTGATCCACCACTCTATTTCTTAGACAGTACCAAGCAGTTTTGATGATTGCTGTTTTATAATACAATTTAAAATCTGGAATGGCTAGGCCACCTTCCCCTGTATTTCTTTTCATTAGTTCCCTTGATATTCTGGACCTTTTGTTCTTCCAAATGAATCTTGTTATTATTTTTTCTAACTCAATAAAATACTTTTTTGGTAGTTTGGTATGGCACTGAATAAGTAAATAAGCTTAGGTAGAATTGTCATTTTTATTATATTAGCTCGGCTATTATATTACCCATGAGCAACTGATGTTTTTCCAATTATTTAGATCTGACTTTATTTGCGTGAAAAGTGTTTTGTAATTGTGTTCATAGAGTTCTTGGGTTTGTTTCAGAAGGTAGACTCCTAAATATTTTATAATGTCTGCAGTAAGTTTAAATGGAATTTCTCTCTCTTTCTTGCTGTTGGGCTTTGTTGGTAATATATAGAAATGCCCATGATTTATGTGGGTTTATTTTATAGCCTGCAACTTTGCTAAAGTTGTTTATTATTTCAAGTAGTTTTTTACTTGATTCTCTAGGTTTCTCTAAGTATAACGTCATGTCATCTGCAAAGAGTGATAGCTTTGTTTCTTCTTTGCCTATTCTAATACCTTCAATTTCTTTTTCTTCTCTTATTACTAAAGCTAACGTTTCCAGTCTGATATTGAATAACAGTGGTGATAATGGACATCCTTGTTTCACTTCCGATCTTATTGGAAATGCTTCTAGCTTGTCCCCATTACATATTATGCTTACTGAAGGTTTTAGATAGATGCTATTTATTATTTTAAGGAAGACTCCATTTATTCCTATGCTCTCTAGTGTTTTTAATAGGAATGGGTGTTGTATTTTGTCAAAAGCTTTTTATGCATCTATTGAGATGATCATGTGGTTTCTGTTAGTTTTGGTGTTGATATGATGAATTATGCTGATAGTTTTCCTAATATTGAACCAGCCCTGTATTCCTGGTATAAATCCTACCTGGTCATAGTGTATTATTCTTGTGATATGTTGCTGTAATCTATTTGCTAATATTTTGTTTAAAATTTTTGCATCTATATTCATTAGGGAAATTGGTCTATAATTTTCTTTCTCTGTTTTGACTCTTCCTGGTTTAGGTATCAGCACCATATTTGTATCATAAAAAGAATTTAGTAAGACTCCTTCTTTGGCTATTTTCCCAAATAGTCTATATAGTATTGGAATTAATTGTTCTTTAAATGTTTGATAGAGTTTGCATGTAAATCCATCTGACCCTGGAGATTTTTTCCTAGGGAGTTTGTCAATGACTTCTTCAATTTCTTTTTCTGAGATGAGGTTATTTAAGTATTTTACTTCCTCTTCTGTTTATCTGGGCAATTTATATTTTTGTAAATATGTATGCATTTCACTAAGATTGTCAAATTTGTTGGCATATACTTGGGCAAAATAGTTCCTAATTATTGTTTTAATTTCCTCTTCCTTGGTGGTAGCTTCACCCTTTTCATTCTTGTTACTAGTAATTCGGTTTTCTTCTTTCTTTTTTAATTAAATTAACCAAAGGTTTATCTATTTTATTGGTTTTTTTCATAAAACCAGCTCTTAGTTTTATTTATTAGTTCAATAATTTTCTTAATTTCAATTTTGTTAATTTTTCCTTTGGTTTTCAATATTTCTAATTTGGTGTTTTTAATTTGCTCTTTTTCTAGTTTTTTTTAGTTGTATGCCCAATTCATTGATCTCCTCTTTTTCTATTTATTTATGTAAGCATTTAGAGATATAAAAGTTTTTTTTTGCTTTTGCTTTGTCTGAGATCAAGATTGCTACCCCTGCTTTTTTTACTTCAGCTGAACCATAATATATTCTGCTCCAGCCTTTTACCTTTACCTGTGTGTGTCACTCTTTTTCAAATGTGTTTCCTGTAAACAACATATTGTAGGATTATGGTTTTTAATCCATTCTGCTATATGCTTCCGTTTTATGGGAGAGTTCATCCCATTCACATTCACAGTTATGATTACTATCTGTGTCTTTTTCTCCATCCTTTTTTCCCCATTTATGCTTTTCTTTCTCCTTTCTCCTTCCCCCTCCACTAGTGTTTTGCTTTTGACCACCTCCTCCTTCAGTCCCACCTCCCTTCTATTATCCCTTTCCCTTTTCTTCCCCTTTACCCTTACTGCTTCTTCCCTCCCTTCTATCCCCCCTCCCTTTTCTTTCCCCTTTTCCCTCCTACTACCTATAGGGCAAGTTAGATTTCTATACCTAACTGATTATGTTATTCCCTTCTTGAGGCAAATCTGATGAGAGTAAGGTTCTGAAACAATCTATTCTTGATGTACACGAACTAGCTCTTGGCAATCACTTTTGTTTTTTCAATATTCATAAAACATCCCTCCAGTCATAAGTTATAAAATATTTTCAGGAATCAAAGCCAAACTCACCAACTTCTATTTTGTAGTATTCACCTTTATTTTTTTTTTAAAAGAAGGCTCTTTCCTTTTCCTCAGTCCTGCAGCATCTCCATGATTTCTCTTCCTAAAACTTGTAAACTATAAACTTTAAAGCCACAGATGATGACAAAGAATCAAATAAACACACCGAATAAGGAATAAAGTCTTAACTTTACCCTAAACATTTAATAAAATAGATTCATATGAATTTAGGGAGAATAAACAAAATATCTCACCTCTGTCTCTTTCTGAGTCTTTCTGAAGCAGCTCTACCTCTGACCTTGTTTTCTTTTAAAAACTATGTACTTGTAGTCTGTGTATGTGTGTGTGTGTGTGTGTGTGTGTGTGTGTGTGTATAGTTTTGGTTCTACTGATCCAAATCAAGATAATAATTTTATATAGGTTTCCATATTCCTCTGTCTGCTTCCATATTTATAATTTTTATGGCATCAGTCTATTAGAATATTTGGACATATAACTTGTATTCAGGTTTTTGTTTGTTTGCTTTGTTTTGTTTTTTGCTATTACCAAAAAAAGCAGATATGAATGTAATTTTATAGAGGAGGTTTTTATTTCTCCTTTGCAATGTTATTTTTAGGCTAAAGTACTAGACTGGAATTTCTGGTTTAAGATGCTTTGTGATTCTTATTATATCTTTGTTTGTAAAATTGTTTGTAAATGTTTTTATTGTTTGTAAAATATTTGTAACAGTGCATAACCTGCCAATAATGTATTGGAATACATTTCCCCCCATATTCCCATCTTTTTTGTCTTTTTTTCCCCTTTGGTTTGGCTATTTTAGTGGATGTAATATGATATCTTAAGGTCGTCTTATATTTCTCTCATTTTTAGAGTATTTGGGCATTTTTAGGTAATTATTAATAGTTTGTATTTCTTCCTTTGAAAATTGGTCATTTTATCACAATGTGGAACTATGCCCAAAGGGCTATAAAACTGTGTATACCATTTGACTCAGCAATACCACTACTAAGTCTGTATCCCAGAGAGAAAGAAAAGAGGAAAAGAAAAGAGGAAAGGGGACACACACACACACACACACACACACACACACACATATTTGTATCAGCTCTTTTTATAGTAGCAAAAAGTTAAAAATTGAGGATATGCCCATCATGGGCATGATGATTGTGATGAAATACTAAAAGAAATGATGAGGGGGATGGTTTCTGAAAGAAGTGGGAAGACTTATATGAATGGATGTAAAGTGAAATGAACTTAACCAGGAGAACATTGTGCATAGTAACAGCAACATTTTAATGACAATCAACTGGGAAAGACTTAGTTACTCTGATAAATATAATGGATCCAAGACTATTCCAAAGGACTCATGATGGAAAATGCTATCTACCCCTAGAAAGAAAACTAATGAATTCTGAGTGCAGATTGAAGCATACTTTTTTGTTTTGTTTTTCTTGCCTTTTTTCCCAACTTGGCTAAAATGGGAATATATTTTGCATAACTTCACATGTGTAATGGGTGTCATATTGCTTGCCTTCTCACGTGTATAATGGGTATCATATTGCTTTCCTTCTTAATGAGTGGGAGAGGGGATGGAGGGAGAGAGAGCATTTGGAACTTAAAATTTAAAAAAAAGAATGTTAAAATAAATAAATGTATAAGAATGAAAAAAGAAAACCATCCATTTATATTCTTCATTGGGGAGTATATATATTTTATTAAATGTTAGAAGGAATATTTTTCCCAATCTCTTCTTTTCATTTTAGAGGTATTGCTTTTCATTGTGAAAAATATTTATCTTTATATCATTAAATTTCTTATGCTTCTAATAATCACTTCCATTTGTTTGTATACTCCATAGTTAAATCAGACATACATTACTTTTTACTTATTTTTTTAATATTTATTTGTTTATATATTATATATATTATATTATTATATATATTATATTAATATATTATATATTTATATTTACTTGTTATTTAATTTTTTTAAAAAAATTCCTGATCTAGTGAGGATTTATTGTAGTATGCAGTAATGAGATATGGATTCAACCCTTTCCTTTACCCTTTTTTGTCCATGTTGCTATCTAGTTTTACTAACTTTTTTATGGAACAATGTTGTGTATGTTTATCAAACATTAATCTCATATACTTTGCATTCTATTTCTAGTTTCTCTATTTTATTCTGTTTCTGTATTCTTTAATACCAAAGAGTTTTCATAATTATTGCTTTAGAGTACATTTTAAAGTCTTCTAGTGTTAGTTCTTCACTGGTTTTCTTTTATATGATTCCTAAAATCCTCACCTTTTATATAAATTTTGTTGTGACTATCTAACTCTCTGAAATAGCCTATTGGTATATTCATATATAAATTACTTTGAAATATAGTGACGTTTTTACTATAGTTTCTTGATTTGTCTACTTCATGTCTCATTTCTGTCATTCATTTTGAAACTGTCTTTATGTTGGTCTTGTATATCTTTCATTCAACAAGTATTTATTAAGCACACACTTAATGTACCTTATTTATGTCTTAATAAGTCAATGCCCAAATATTTGATGTATTTTGTTATTATTTTAAAGGATTAAAATTTTTTTCTATCAGCATTTCTTTATTTGTGGCGGTGGTGCATAGAAATATTGATGATTTCTCTGTCTTTATCTTATGTTTTGCTAATTTACTAAATTTATTGCCTTTATCAGTTTTTGTTGACTTTCTTGGATTTTTTAGTTATATAATCATGTCTTATGAAAATAGAGATTTAAAAAATTCTCCATCACCAGGGGAGATTTCTTTTCATATTAATTTCATAATTTCTTTTCATATTAAGTATAATTAAGATTTCTAAAACTATTTCAAATAGGAATGGGGAGGTCTCCATGATTTTTCAGAGACAACACCAGTGGCTCACCAGCATGCCTGCCTGTTTTTGCCAAAACCTTGGAAAGTAATTTATCTTGGGTTGGTGTGATGTTAACTAATTAAATGGTCAGAAGGTAATGATACCCATAGGGAGCTTTGGATATTGTTTTTGAAACGTAGGGGGTTTCTTCTGGAATATCTTCAGTTGTAGCAGTGATAAAAACAAAACAAAACAAAACAAAAAACTATCCATGACTCTATAAAGTTTTCAGGGTTTTTTTTTTTTTTTGCCTTGACCTTCATAATCCTTAGAAATGTTTGCTATGTTCCTTCTGGCAATATAATTTATAATTTGTCCTCACATGAATAACCAGAAGTGGCTAGTAGTCATCAGGTTTGGTAAGTGTTCAAAAATTCTATCAGGGTGACAAATGACCTCTGAAGGTACATCCTTCAGCAGGGAATCAGTCTATCACAACTTGTATCTTCTCCCTCTGATCAAAATTAGAGTGCCTCTCTTCTTATGAATCACCAGGAGATAGAGAGATAGGCAGGATTTTGATGGGGATAATGGGAAAGTATCCTAAAGTAGAGGGGAACAGACTGAGCAAAGATGCAGAGTTTCAGGGTGTGTTGGGAAATAATAATTATGTTGGGCTGGAGGACCCAAGCGTAGGAGGTGAACCTGGGAAGATAAGCTGAGTCCATATTGTGGAAGATCCTGAATGCTAGGCTAACGAGTTTGGCATTGGTGCACCATCGAAAGTTTTTGAGAAGGAAATGACATGATAACATTGTGCTTTAGGAGTATTAACCATCAGAGCTGTGTGGACTGGATTGGAGAAAGGAGAGACTGGAATTGGGGAAAATAATTTCAAGACTAATTAAGGCCACGCAGGAGGGCCGAGATCCTGAATAAGGGTGGTGGCAGTAATAGTAGAAAAGAAAGTATCTTATAATATAAATAACTGACATTCATACGGCACTTTAAAGTTTACAAGATGCTTCACGTTGAATATCTTTTAGAGACATTGCAGCGATAATAGTGTTGGGAAATTTGGAATGTGGGGAGGATTGGGTGTTAAAAGTAATGAAATATGAAGTAGACCTGTCTATTTTAAGGTGGAAAATGTGCCCTGTAATTGAATGCTGGTAGTAAGAAACATGAAAGTATGAGGTAAAAGCTAGAGATGTAGATTTGGGCAGGATTTGTATAGAAGAGGTACTTGGAACCATGAGGATGGGCAAACTTTTAAAGGAAGCATGCTCCATAGAATACTAGTGATTCATATCAACCCTCTAGTCTGGTTTTCTTGGGTAGTTCAAGAAACCATCTTAAACTTATGATTAAGCTTTACTAAGAAATTTGAGGCCCTCCCACTCCCACCTCTTCCCTAATATCTTCCTTCCAACTTTTGGAAAAGGTGACTTTCTGACTTACTCAGGCTAACCTGTCACTCCATTCGCTTCTGCCTCCTCATTATCAGTCATACCCTCTCTCTTCTACATCTTTAGTCTCTTCCATTCTACTGGCTCCCTTTCCTGGCTTATGAGAATAGGCTGGGGTCTCCCTTATCCTAAAATTCCTTTCTCTGACCATGCCAGCCTTTAAGATATCATCCTATTTTTCTCCCCTCCTTCACTGCTAGGTACTGTAATCTACATTTGTTGTCTACACTTGCTCTACACTTTTGTTTTCAGTCCCTATCACTCCTATCACACAATCAACAAAAATTTATTTACTATATGCTAGACATTGAGTTAGGAACTAGAAAGAGACAAAAGTGAAACATTCCCTGACCTCAGGGAGCTTATATTCTCTTGATGAAGACAACATGTACATATATAAGTATAGACAGAATATCTACAAAATAAACTACAAAGTAGTTTTGGGAGAAAGGGCACTAGTAGCTTGGGAGGATGAGTAAAAACTTCATTTGGAAGGTAGGGTTTGAGCTGAAGGAAGGAAGAGAATCTAAGAGGTGGAATTAAGGAGGGAGTACATGGAAGAGGGTTTATGCAAAGGCAAAGAGACAGAAGATAGTGTATCATGTATGAGAAGCTGGAAGGGATATAATGTATAATGCACACTACTGAAATAGCTTTCTCCAAGGTTAATGACTTATTGCCAACATCTCTTTTAAAATATCTTCATTTTCTTTGATCTCTTTGAGACAGGTGACACAGTGGATCACCTACTACTTGATACCCTTGTCTTCTTTAGTTCTTATGACATGACTTCTTCTTCTGGCTTTCTGATCTTCCTTTTCTATCTTTTCCTGGTTCCTTCTGTTTCTTGCTGTCATTGAATGTGGGTTTTCCCAGGGTTCTATTCCATGCCCTCTTTTCTTCTGTCTACGTTTTTTCACTTTGTAAGCTTTATTTACTTGCACTGCTTTAACTATCCCTTCTGCAAAGATGACTCCAGAATCTGCCTCCATCCTTACATTTCCTCAGAGTCCCAAACCCATATTTTCTATTAACTGCTATATTATCTCTACCTGGACATCCCACCAACACATCAAACTCAACATGTCTAAAATTGAATTCATTGTCTAATGCTTCCCCTACTAAACTGGCTGCTCAGTTTCTTTTTCTGTTAATGTCACCACCGTCTTCCCAAGCATCTAGGTTTATAACCTTGGAATCATGTTTGACTCTCATTCCATGTATCCAATGTCTCTTGCATCTAACCACTTATCTGCAGTTGTAGCCACAGTGCCTGGCACATAGTAGGTATTTAATAAATGCTTATTGACTAACTGACATCTCCACTCTCAGTGATACTACCTTAGTCTAGGCATTTAACTTTTCTCAACTTGCTCATTATAGAAGCATGCTAACTCTATTCCTGGCACCATTATATCCCTTCTTCAATCCTTCCTTCATACTACTACCAGATTAATCTTTTAATGTACCATTTTTATGTAATACCATACTCATTTTGCATATGAGTAAATGGAAGATCAGATAAATTTAGGGACTTGTCCATGATCACAAAACTAGTAAGTACCAAAGGTGGGATTCAAATCCAGTTCTCTGTTAACTCTAAATCTAGCATTTTTCTCCTTATATCATTTTGCCTGTTTTCGAGTCATTTGTTTATGGATGTTAGAGCCTTCTATATTCTTATGCTATTCATATTATGTAGAAACTTTGTTGTGTTTTACATCATGTTTTGTATTTAATTAGTCATTCATAGATTTCTTTCAGCCACACACACACACACACACACACACACACACACACACACACACACACCCCCAAGCACTTTACTTGACTTTATGCCACATAGAATAAGCTAATATTGATCTAGACTAGGTCCATGTTTTTAATATAATGATTTGGGGACCTTAGCCTATTGGCACATTGCCCTATCTCACATCAATAAGATTTTGGTAGCACACTTTCCTCAGACCAGACTCAAAGAAATGGAACCAAAATACTCCCTTCAGTGTTCACATAACAACCAAGGCTGGAGTCCAGTGTCAGTGGAGGAAGGAAATTGCTGATACCCCAAATGAGTGAACAAACAGGTTAATATTTTGTTGGTCTCAAGGGGAGAACAGGCAAGGCTGTCATCTGAATTGTGAGAAGGTGACCTCAAACGGATTGGAGCAAAGGTAATGGACTGATCAAGGAGCCTGAGGGTGTTTTTCAGTAGAACCTGGCAGCAATTTGGCAAGGAACAGGAAATTATATGGAAATGCTCTGGAAGAAGTACAAGTGGAAGAGAAGAGGGATCAGGAATCATTCCAGCCTCCTTCCCTCCCCACAAAAAAGGAACAGGTGCAAAAAAAAATTGGAAGCCATTGAAAGAAGAGCAATTAAAGGCCAGAAGAAACAGGAGGTTGATGGAGAAAGAAGATCAAGCAGAACTCAAAAGCAAGAGGAAGAATCAAAGAAAGAACTGGAAACTGGAAAAGAGCTGACTTACACAGTAGAGAGAGACATCCTGTGAATGGGCAAAATAGGGGAAAATTTTTATTCTAGTCTGAGGCACTATTCAAACTTTTTGAGATACATATGATATGTGGAAGGAGGTCTCTGTGTGTGTGACTGTGTGTGTCTGTGTGTGTATCTCTGCGTCTCTCTTTCCCTCCGTACCTCTGTCTCAGGGGACTCCTTCACTAAGAGGAAAGGCAAGAAGAAGAATGATACTATTAGGATTAAGAACCCCACAGACAGAGGCTGACAGTGGTTTAGGGAAGATGCGGGGTTCAGTAACACAGCTATCCAAAATTGTTACTTCTAAGTTTATAAAAGAGTACAAGCATGTTCTCTTGATGGTAGTAATTGTGTGGCATCTTGGTGCAAGATGGAGCTTCTAGGTGTGTTTTTGATGGAGCTTGAAGAAATTATTGAGTGAATGTTGTCATCTCTGATCACAATGCAACTAGCCTGGTAGAGGAACCTGCTTCTGCCTCACTCTAGAACTCACTTTCCCCATGCACCTACAACATAAGAGCCACTTACTCACTCTGAATACAGAATTGGTTTGCAGGGCTAGTTGGTCATTGTTTCATTTAGAGCTCTTAAATCTTGCAGAGTTGTCTTTGCGACAACTTGTTGTTGTAATTGTATAAATTGTTTTCCAGATTCTTCTCACTTCATTCTTAAGTCAGTTCATCTGAGTCTTCCATACACACAGTAATTCTACCCTGCACATTCTATCTTGATCTCCTTCCCTGTGATTCTCAGACAGGATTGCTTCCTCAGACACAGGCTGACCTTTTCTTGTTTCCTCAGCAGGAGGTACCTCTTTGCTATCTTCTTGTCCTTGTTTACTTGTACCTCTTTGATTTCCTTCGTGCCCTCTTCTGCTCTACCATGACCCAACATTTTATATCTTCTCTACTTTTTCCCTTTTCTCTAAGTCCTTTCTTGTTGTCTTCCTGTGTTATATGGCAGTTGCTGGCTTCTTGCAGGCTAGAGAAACTAAGCACAAGCTCCAATATATCTTAGAAGCTTGAACACTTTGGAGCCTGTAATCTTAAGCTGGGGTCCATAGATCCCTCTCCCCAAGAGAACCATGGATGGATTTCAGGGAGTCTATAATTGTTTTAATTATTCCATCCAATTTTTAACTATTCCAATTTGATGGAATAACTGTTCCATCAAGCTAGGTTTCCTTGGTAATCCCATGTATTTTATTTTACGTATTTAAAAACGTTATTTTGAGAAAGGATCCATAGGTTATCACCAGACTATTAAAGGGCAGGTTAAGAACCTCTGCTCTAGAGAACAGACTTAAATAATATACTGTATGTCTGTTGTTTGAGAATCAGCCAAAATAAATTCAGAGAGTTCTAGTGGTCTGGAGGATGCTGCTATTCCCTGTACTGTTGGACTCAGGGTCCTGGGCTGTCTCATCAGTGTCTGGTTTTGCCTGACACATGGTACTTCCTGTATTTTCCTCAGGGTGTCTTACTGCTTCAGCCAGCCTACCTTGCCTGCCTTGTGGATAGCAGTCATAGGGATGGTTGGCACCTTGTCTGCAGAGGATTTTTCCCTGGAGGATAGATGAGCTGAGCTGGAAGCAAAGCAGTAGTTTTGGAGGGGTACAGGAGAGGGTGCTATGATTCCCTAGAGCTTTGGGGCTTATGTACTTGGCACTGGTGAAAGTTGAAATCTCATTGATTTAAAAAAATTCAATCTAAGCCAGTCTGAATTTGCCACCCTCTCTCAAAATTCTTTGTATTTATTGGGTATGTATTCTCTTTTTATTTCAATGTATACACATTGTTTCCCTAGATAGATTGTAAGCTCCTTAAGGACAAGCCCTATTTTGTTTTTGTCTTTGTATCCCTAGCACCTAGCACAGAGGCTGGTACATAGTAAGTACTTGTTGATTAAATTCATAAAAATTCGGCATTATGGAAAACCTTGAAAAAAGCAGTTTTATTTATTTCAAAGTAACTTTAAAATATTATGTAATTTGTCAAGTGGGTTTGCATGACAACACTTACTTGGCTATTGATTTGACATAAAATAATATATTGCTACATAATTATTGTGTTAATTATTGATGTTTCTAAGAATGGTACTGAAAACCATTCTCTTGATTTGGCTAAAATTCCTCATGTAATTTTCCTTACACTGTTTTTGTATTTACACACATTTCCCTTCCAACCCTCAACCCTGAGGAGCAAGTATGAGGTGCTTTTGTTTTCTTTCTACACATAATTTCCCCTCTAGCCAGTTGCCATTTTCATCTACATCAGGCAAATGGAAGATTTGAAGTGATTCCTGTTTTCCAGGACCAGATTAGCACAGAAAATCAATTTAGTGTTCCTGTGTACCTAGTTGAACACCTAAAATAGTTCCTTTTTCACTTTTCTGGAGAAAATTAGAATAATTTTCAAAAATTTTACAGAAGGTTCTAATGTGAATATTCTAGTCTGAGGTAAACTGGTTTTGTCATACCCTGTCGTTCACCTGAGCTGTGGGGCATCAGCTAAACCAATCATTTAATGGCCTGCCAGGAGGGAAATTATGCTCTAGGCTTCATCACTTACAGCATTCTGCACTGTTGGAGCAATGTCACCCCATAATTTCAGTCCCCATCCCTCAACTTCCCCCTCTCCATCTCTATAAGACAGTAAAATCTCTGTGAAAAGGACATTGTGTGAAAAATATGGTAATTTGCTTTGCAGATTTTTCCTTCAGAGAGAGTGCAAAGATACACTTTTGGGTTTTACTGTACATATTATTTATTTAGGTGCTTTGTACAATGATTTGCACTGTATAAGCATTCTCTAAATTTCAACTGGGAATAGATAATTTGTCTTACCAGAAAAAAATATTGCTGGAATGATTACTGCTATTTTAACTGCTCTCCTATGATGTAATACCTCCTACAATATAGATAACATTTAAAGATGTATAGATGTAAATCTTATTTATTTATTTTTTTTAGGCAATTGGGGTTAAGTGACTTGCCCAGGGTCACACAGCTAGTAAGTGTTAAGTGTTTGGTCTGAGGCCGGATTCGAACTCAGGTCCTCCTGACTTCAGGGCCGGTGCTCTATCCACTGCGCCACCTAGCTGCCCCTGATGTAAATCTTATTTATTGCATCTTTGCCCTGGGTTTATAAAATTGTACCTTTTATGTTAAAAATAATCATGAGGAAGTTTAAATTATGATATATATGTATATGTTTATTTTTTAACTTGGAATTGGAATTAGAGTTTTGCATTGTAGCCCGCTAGCCTCAGAAGCACTCTTGCCATGCAATGTTTGAGATATCCCCTCCTTGTTGAAGGTGATAGTCAACATTCCTTAGAGAGAATTATCTAGCCTCAGATTGAACACTTGTTTAAGGCCCCATGGCTATTTGGTAGCAACAAACTCTTCCCTAAATTCCCAAAATATCAAATCAAAATAAATATTCCCCAGACATAAACAAACTAGTTGCCTAGTGAACTATTATACCATTGTGGAAAAAGCATTGAATCAAGAGCCAAGAGACCAAGGTTCTAATCTCAACTCTGTCTGCCACTACTACTTGGCAGTCTGGTCCATTTTGGGGCAGGTAGAAGACTTAAAAATTCTTCAGTTGACCTCAAGCTATCTCCATGTAACTTTTCTCTTTGTGTGAGGCAATTGGGGTTAAGTAACTTGCCCAGGGTCACACAGCTAGTCTCCGTGTAACTTTTACCCATTGATCCTGGTTCTGGCCTCTGAAGCTACATAGAATAAATCTAATTCACCTTCTCTGTGAAAATTCTTTTTTTCCCTATGTGTGGAGTGGGATAGATATTTAAAGATAGCTACCAGGTCTGCTTTCTCTTCTTTCTCTAAGTCTTTTTCTCTCTAGGCTAACTATTGTTCAACTCTTGCTCATGTGGCATCATTTCAAATCACTGTATTGTCTTGATTTTCTTTCTGGTCGCCTCATTTTATCAGACTGAAATTGGTGTTCCTGAGGTGACCTATCCAATGCAGAATATATACAGTAAGGATATTACCACCTTTGTTCTGAAGTCTGTACTTGTAGTAATATGCCCAAATATGGCATTGAGAAGCAGAGAGTACAGAGGGTTGGCTTTAGAGTCAATAATACCTTCCTTGTAACAAAGAAAAATAGGTAAGCAAGGCCAAATGACACATTGACTTTATATGAAAGTGTATGCTATATTATGCACCTGTAGGCCACTTCTCCTCTGAGACTGAAGTGCATTTCCTCCGTGGGAAAAGATAGGTTATTATAGTTACTCATATCTGTCATATCCATTTTAGTATTCTTTCATTTAAATTATTGTAGTCATGGTATATACTGTTCTATTGGCTGTGTTTCTCTGAATTCCCCATATTCATCAATTCTTTAGCGTAATAATGCTCCATGACATTATTATACCATAGTTTGTTACCTGTGGGTAACCACTTTGTTTTGATTGTATTGCTACCACAAAAAGTGACAGATGTTTTCACAAATCCTTGTCTATTTAGCAATCAATCTGCCTAAAAATTGATGGTCTTTGGTTTGACATTTATTTACAGTAACTGTTTTCAAATGCCTATGTAAAGTTTAAAAAATTCTTGATAAGTGGGAGTTCATTTTTCAAAGTACTCTTATGTTGACAACTTTCGTGGTTAAAATAGTTTGTATTTTTTAAAATAAAGATCAAAGCTGATATCATCAGTGCAGTGACGTGCCATTCTTTTATTAAATTCATAGAATTTTAGAAGTGAGGGATGTTGTCACCTGCTATCACTCTTTTTACCAATTAGGAAAACTGAGTCCCAGAGAAGTGAGATGACTTGCCTAAAGGCAAATCTCTAGTGGCAGACAGAGTTGAGATTAGAACCTTGGTCTCTTGGCTCTTGATTCAATGCTTTTTCCACAATGGTATAATAGTTATGGTTCACTAGGCATCTAGTTTGTTTATGTCTGGGGAATATTTATTTTGATTTGATATTTTGGGAATTTAGGGAAGAGTTTGGTGCTACCAAATAGCCATGGGACCTTAAACAAGTCACCTGCCTTCTCTGAGCATCTGTGAAATAAGGGAATGTCTTAGATGATCTAGTTCCCTTTTAGGAGTGACATCTTATGGAATCCATAACTGTCCAGGGTACCATCATCTTTGTAGTCACCTAGGTTCACATCATTATCCTCACTCTCACCCCCACATCTAATCGTTTGTCATACCTTGTTATTTCTATCTCTACAATATCTCATATACATCTCCTTTCCATTCATAAAGGCACTACCATAGCTTAGGCCCTCATCATCTTTTGCCTAGGCTATCATAATAACTTCCTTTCTATTTGGTTTCCCTGCTTCAAACCTCACCACACTCTGATCTATCTTCCACTCCACTACTAAAGTAATTTTTCTTTTTTCTTACCTGGATGTACTACCTTGGGACTTCTCTGACTGACTTCTCCACCATGCCCCAGGAAGCTCAATATAGGGATAGCCTCATCATCCTGTAAGATTTCATCAGTCTACCTCATCATTACCCTCTGCCACTCTGATTAAAGAGAGAGTGGGGCCATGAACTCCAAACCTCCATTTTAAGAGAGCTTTTAGCTGAGACATCTCATTTATCACCTGGCTGCACTGCTTTGAGACTAGTCTGGCTGATTTCTCTACTATGTCCCCACTCAGTAACATCTCCTCCTAACTTTTAAAATTCCTTTTGTGTTTTTCTTTCTCCCATTAGATTATAAGCTCCTTAAGGGCTGGGACTGTCTTTTTTTTCTTTATATTCACAGATTTGTATCCTCAGAACTCAGCATAGTGCCTGGCACATTTTGTCATTGAGTCATTTCAGGCATGTCCAACTTTCTGTGACCCCATTTGGACTTTTCTTGGCAAAGATACTGGGGTGGTTTGCCATTTCCTTGTCCAGCTCATTTTACAGATGAGGAAACTGAGGTAAGCAGGGTTAAGTGACTTGCCCAGCGTCACACAGCTAGTAAGTGTCTGAGGCTGGATTTGAACTCAGGTCCTACTGACTCTAGGGCTGGTGCTCTAGTAGCACTTAATAAATGTTTATTGACTATTGACTAATGTGCAGGTCTAATCATGTCACTTTCCTGTTCAATAAATCCAAATGACTTCCCTATTGCTCATAAGATCAAATATAAACTCCTCTATTTGATGTTTAAGACTCTTCACAACCTGACCCCTTCCTACTTTTTTACTCTTTTTCTGTATTACTCCTTGCCTTGCATTCTTTAATTCAACCCTACTGGCCTACATGCTGTTCCCCAATTCCCATTTCCTATCTCTTTTCCTTTCTTCTCATTGTCCCCCTCCTCACCTCTACCTCTTGGAATCCTCAGTATCCTTCAACACTCAGCTCAAAGGCTGTCTTCTCTTTGAAGATTTTCTTAATTTCTCCAGTGGCTGTTTTCCCTCCACAAAACTACCTGTTCTGCATTTTGTGTATATTATGTACACATTTCTATGACCTTCACATGGTATTTCTCCCATTAGAATGTTAGTCCGTTCAGGGTAGAGAACACTTCATTTTTGTCTTTGTACCCCCAGCATAGTAACTGGCACGTGTGAAGTACTTAATAAATGCCTGTTAATTGATTGTTTGAGGGAGGGAATGATGAGAGGAGTTGAAGGATAAGTGCTGAAATAAATTTTAAGAGGTAAGCTATAACTCAGCTCTTCCTGTACTCATACTTTTAACTTTTACAGTGAATTAGCAAGGAATAATTAGTCTGTCTAAGAATAATTGCTGAATTTTATGTAGCATTTGAAGTTTTGCAAAAGCTCTTTATATTTGTTCCTCACAAAATCCCTGGTAGCTAGGTACTAAGGGTATTATTATCTTCATTTCATAAATGAAGAAACTGAGACTAAGAAACATTAAGTGACTTAAACATGTCCACACAGCTAGTAATAGGATTTTAACCCTCCTGACTCCTCCACTTATCCACCATACCATGTTGTAGCTGTACAAACATGTTAATTTAGAGCAGGCCTGCACAACCTGTGGCCCCCCAACAGATTTCAGGTGGCCCTTGAAAAATGTAGAGGCAATGTTGAGGAAAATGAGGAGGAAATCCTTTGGCAGGCTGCAGGTCATGCAGGCCTGACTTAGAGCATAGGCTTTGGTGTTTGAAGCTAACTCAGAAGGGAGAAAAGAAAGACCTCTCTTTTTCCTCTTCTTTCCCTCCTAATTCCCAGCTTCCTCAACAAATAAATGATAGGATTAAGAATTTAAGTGCTGTCTGTTGCCTATTGCGGGGAGAGATCAGCTTTAAGGGAATGAATCCCTATAGTGAGAAGGACAGTGGAAATATGATCTTCCATGAACTGAAAGTAGTTAGGGCACACTAGAAGCAGTGTCAGGAAGCTTTCCATGGCTTCTGTGATTGTTAGGGAAACTCTGAAAGACTCTTTTCTACTCTTCTTTGGGTGGGTCCTTAGAGAATCTGAACACAGCAGGGAGGCACTGAGGGAGAAGCAATGGGGCAATGGGGAAAGATGGCTATGTTGGAGAAGGATGGGAAATGTAAAAAGCTCAAGGTGGATCATAGATCACATGATATGAGGGTTCTCAAAATCATTCAGCATATTTTAGTAATATACTAGACCCTGCTAGACTTCAGAGTTCTCCTTTAATCTTTCCTGTGCCCTATCATTTTATTACTCCCTAAAACCTAAGAAAATAAGGCTCTTTTGACAAGCCTCGAACACCACCAACACAATGCCTTTAAAAATATGTCAAATTTTATTAAGAATATTATAGATTACGTTTAAATGTGGTTGCAGTAAAAGAGCAAAACAGAAACAATTTCTTTTGTGCAAGAACTCCCTTTTCCAATTTATTTGCAAATGTAGTATTTATCTGATATTTGATATATGTTTTTAAGAAATATCAACAAAAACAAATTTCATTTTAAGGATTTTTTTAGTCCCTTCAAGTTCTTTAAATGGCATTTCTAGCTTATTATGGAAAGGTATTAGTAGAGGCAGTATTGATCTAATAGGCTGTTTTTATTTATGTAACTGTGACATTTATTTTATTTGTGTGAGCATTTTGATTGGACTGCACACTGCTTGCATAGCTTTGAGCAGGCCCCTTGGGCCTCATTTCCCTCATCTGTAAAATAAAGGGGTTAGACTAGATGATCACTTGAGGTCCTTTCCAGCTCTTAATGCTGCAAATATGTCATAGACTTGGGCCAAAAGTCATCACGGCCTCTCACCAGGAGAGGAAAGGAATAGGAAAAGAGCCACATTTAAGAAGTAATAAATATAAATTGCAATGATCTAATCCTTTTCTGTTTTGAAAGATGAGAGTAGGTTAGAGATCAGGGTAACAGCCAAAACAGGGAGGGAGGCCAAAGAAAACAGAGGCTGGGAGTTGAAGACAAATCACCTACTTCACAATTTTTCCCAAGGTCAACCCCACTTCAACTGTGCTTAATCTTTGGGTCTTATGCTAAAAATAGATGGGTCTGTAGGAGTAAAATAAGCCATCCTTCTTCTCCTCTTCTCCAACAGAAACTCCTTTTGCTGTTATAAATTTGATATATGAATTCTCTGTCAGATATTCATTTTCACCACAGAAGCCTCTTGTAACCACTAAATCTTATTCTAAGTCTACTATATTCCTGTTCTTTCTAATCACCCCCTAATGAGACCTACATTAGTCTAGTCTGTGTTGGTGTGTGTAACTGGTTTGAACATGTTGACTTAAATCAGTTGAAGGCCTTGGGCATGTTTAGTTTGGAAAAGAGAGTACTCAGGGAAAAGAAGACAACTGTCCTTAAATATCTGTAGAGCTGTCATGTGGAGAAAGGATTAGATTTGATCTATTTGGATCCAGAAGGGAGAATGAGGACAAGTAAGTAGAAGCTGCAATGAGTCCAATTTAGGCTTGATGTCAGGAAAATCTTCCTAACAATCAGAGCTGTCCAAAAGTAGAACGTACTGCCTTGAGAAGTGGATTCCCACTCCATGGATTCTTCAAGCAGAGATCGGATGTCCGCTTCTTGGTTATCTTATAGCAGAGATTCCTTTTGAGCGTGTTGCTGCTTCCTCAAATTCTGTGCTTTAAATTCTGGTCATGTCAGTAAGACTAGTTTGGCTGACTTTTAGAATCATAGGACTTAGAGCTGAAAGAGACCCTAGTGAACTTTCTCTTCCAACTTTCTCCTCTGACACTGCCACCACTTTAGTGCAGGTCCTTATCATCTCATTTCTTGATTACTACAATAGCCAGTTGATGGGTCTGCCTGACTCAAGTCTGTCCTCATTCCAAACCATTCCCCATTCAGCCACTAAAGCTATCTTAACTGCAGGTCTGATCATGTCATCCCCTTACTCAATAAAATCTGCTGGCTCCCTCTTGCCTCTAGAAGTAAGTACAAAATGCTCTTTTTGGTATTCAATGCCCTTCATAATCTAATCCACTTCTACTGTTCCTGTCTTCTTAATCCTTACTCTCTAACACATACTCTTTGATCCAATGACAATGGCCTCCTGGCTATTCCATAACGCTCATAACACTCCCATCTCTCAGCTCAGGGCATTTTCTCTGGTGGTGCCTCATGCCTGCCTCTCCCTCCTGAACTCCAACTATTGACCTTCTTGGCTTCCTTTAAGTCCCAATTAAAATCCCACTTTCCACAAGAAGCCTTCCTCAACCCCTCTTAATTCCAGTACCTTCCCTATATCTATTATTTCCTATTTATCCTGTATATAGCTTGCTTTGCATATATTTATATGTTGTTTCCCTCATTAGGCTGTAAACTCCTTGAGGGAAGGGACTGTCTTTTGCCTCTTTTTTGAACAGTGATTGGCACATAGTAAGCACTTAATAAATGTTTATTGAATTGAATTAGGAAACTGAGGACCTGAGAGATTGTTTCCACATTTACTATGGTAAATCAGTACTTCATTGTATTGATGATGGTAAATCCAAAGGCTCTTTTGTAATGTAGGTCTGTAACTCACCAGGAAGTGAGGCTAAATCCACAGCAAGCATTCTTTAATGTGTCAACAACCCAAACCAGCCTTTAATGAATAAAAATTTAGCCCTTTTCAGTTGTGAAACAAAATATTAACTACAAGCTGTGGTGTTCAGTTTTGTAAACCTGGAATCTCAAAAAGGAAAATACCTTCTTGAAATAGAGAATTGTAGATGAAAATATTTTTCTCTCATGAGGATCTTGTCCTGAGGGAGTTTCCAGGGCAGTATTTATATATTGAGCTTTATATTTAGTAATGTACAGAATCATAGCATGTTAGAGACCAATGAAAGAAAAGTTAGAGATCACTGTTTCCAACCTCTTTGTTTTACAGATGAAGGTACTGAAGCTCAGATCTCAGATTTTTCATCTGTAAAATGAAGGGAATAGAATATGGTCTCTAAATTCTAGAATTCTATGATTTTATAATGTGACCTTTACTCAAGGTCACTAGTCAGTGACAGAGCCAGGACCATAACTAATGGCTCCTAATTCCTAGCAGTAGGAATTAGGAGTACTTTTTCCTCTATACCACACTGCCTCTATAATGTCTTATGAAAAAAAGTTTATTTTTTTCTTTAAATGTGGTCTTTTAATTGTATAACTTTAAAAAAATACATCTCAGGGTTAAATTTTTTCTCTAAGAAGTTCATCTGCATTTTAGAATGTAACAATGTACAAATATGATTCATCTCATAGAAATTTGCTTTATTGGATACATGGGCTTTTCTCTGGTTAAATCATTCTCTAAAGTGAGCTGCACCTCAATGTGCAGGCATAAGAAAATGAGTAAGCTGCATTTTGAATGGTTACTCATCTTTTATTTTCTGTTTTCCCATTATTTTAGTTTTGTGATGTAAACAGATTTCATGTTGTGAAGTATTTTGAAATGGGGTTGATATTATGTATGCTAAAGAATTAAATTAAAGAGAAATAGATAATTGAATAAAAACAATTAAGGCAAAATACGTACGTTGGGAGGTCTAGGGAAGCTGACAGAAGATGAATAACTCCCCAACTTGCAGCTGGAAAGAGAGTTTTTCTGAGGATCTTGAATAATGTATTGTGTTATGGATGTTAATTTTTATCAGAGATTATACTGGATAAGGAGCTCCATAAAAGTTTTTGTGCATTTGGAGATATAAGGTTGACCTCTCTAGCAGGTTGTTCTTTTCTCTACCAGTTGCCAAATTTGCAAAAGTTTCCAATTCGTAATTGTAGAAGCTAGCAGTTTGGTATTGATGACCAAAAAGAAGACAAGGGGCCACATTTTCCCCCTTGAAACCTGAATTAGTGGTAACCATAAATAAAGTCCTAGCTATCTCTCATTCCAGAATCAGGATACAACCAAACAGTTCAAATTTTAATCTTTGACTGGGTAGATTTTTAAAGAAAAGAGGCAGAAAACCAACCCAAGATGACATAGGAAGAGCTATACCACAGAGCTGTCCTCTAAGATAGAAATTCTTCTTAAACATCTCTGCATCTTCTTAAACATTTTGGCAATCTGGTGAAGCTTTGGCCTTCTTCATAGAACGATAACATTTTTAGATACATACATTAAAATATATAAGATTACAAAAGAAGCCTAAGATTACAAAAGAATTCTAGAATTCTATGATTTTATAATGTGACCTTTACTCAATTATAATTTTTCATGTGCAAATACATGAACTCCTTAAAATCTATCCACAGATTCCTGGCTACGAAATGTTCCTCTAAGAAGAAAATGTGGGTATACACCCAGAAGGTATTCTTTCATGTATTCAATTAAATAGTCAGTTAGCACTTCTATCCATATTACATTGTATAAGTAAGGAGGATTTTGTTATTCTTTTTTAGTTAATAGGTCCCAACATCCATGGCCAAAACAGATAATATTTCCCATGAATTATGGTTGAAAGCAACTTCTACTGTGCAGTCATAGTAGAAATATAGGGGTGACATAATGTAATAGTTACTATGCTTGCCCTGTGCTAGGTCATGACAGTATTGCTCAAGTTAACCTGTGAGCTTAATGTTGACAAATTGACTTCTTTGTGTGCTTCTCTGTAAATCAAGAGAGCACTGGTCAGTGAGTAGGGATTTGAGGAATGCATAAGGAAATTCATGTGTCTGCCTCAATTGGCCCCCATTGAGGCTTGAGGGGATATAAGGGAGTTCACAAGCTGGAATGCTGTGCCTGTCTCGACTGACCTCATAGAGATGTAAGGATAGGCCCCCCCCTTCTTGCCTGTCCCTGTGAGAAACGTGATTAGGGGATCCTGTAGGAGTTGGTGCTCCCATTATCAGGAACCCATTGAGATAGAATAGTAAGAATAAATTATTATTTAACCCCTATGAAGCTGCCTTCCTATTCTTCTGGTTGCCCAGATCAAGTATGTATGTTGGGAGGTCTAGGGAAGCTGACAGAAGATGAATAACTCCCCGACTTAGAGGCTGGAGCCTAAAAAACTCCAGTGCCTGCTGTATTGTTGTTACTTGTGTTACACATTGTTAGGCGATGTAGAGTCAAGAGCCAAAATGACCGATATAGCAACCATTAGAGGAGAAAGGTCAGAGAAGGAAAGGAGCAGGATACAGGCAGGGTTAGGGTTTGAATGAGGGGAGAAATGAGACAGCATGAGGTGATGAGATGTTCAACATTTCGAGCAGCAGCTGGAAAGTTTAGACTAAATTTTGGGTGAGAGAGAGGTTAGAGCTGGAATTGTGGCCTAGGCAGTCAGGAGCATAAAGGTGACTAAAAGCTGTGAAGATCTCTTTCCAAAGAAGAGGGTATAGAATGCTAATAAGCCAACCAAGGACACCTGAAGTTAGAGGCCTGTGATAAGATGTGCCAGTGAAAGAGAAAGAATATGTGGCTAAGTCAGATATACAAAGTACATTTCTCACCACAACCCTGTGAAGTGGGTATCTAAATATTCTACCTGTTTTGCAGAAGAGGAAGTGTTATAGCTTAGAGAGATAAAGTGACTTGCCTACAGTCACAGAGCTAGTAAGTGTCAGAATTAATATTTAAACCTAGGTCTCCTGGTTCCAAGCCTAGCACACTTTCTAGTATACCACTGGCATGTGAAAGCCAATGGAGGGGAGAATTTCGAGGATGGGGTGTTTGACAGTGTCAAATGCTACAGCGGGATCAGAGAGTAAGGACTAGAAAGATGAAAAAGAACAACTAAACTTGGGGAAAAGATCATTTGTGATTTTCTAGAGAGGAGTAAAATGGTGGGAATAGAAGCCTAATTAGAGAGTTTTTAGAAGTGAATGAATGTTGTGGAAAGAGGTACAACTATGGAAGCATTATCTTTAGAGGAGAGGAGAGATACCTCTCAATTTGAGAGAAAAAAATGAGAGGATAGATATAAAGACAGGTATTTTGAGGTCAAGACAAGGATAGCTTAAGGAACTCGTGCCAGATGGTCCTAATCTTGTCATTAATAAGATTATATCAGCACTTGAAGAGAGAAGAGGATCAACTATTGTGGGTAGTCAGTAAGAGATGGATAAAATAATTAGTGAGCAGCATAGCACAGGTCAAACGGAATGTGGGTAGCATGGATTTAAATTGGGCCAGTTGTCTTGGTTGTACTCCTTCTCTATGGCCAAGAAACAATAGCATAAAAATCTGACAGTGATTTAGGAATGGGAATTGAGTAAGAAGGTCAAAGGGGGTTAAGTGGTAGGATGGTAATGAGGGCAACTGATCAAATGGAACCTAGCCAGGACAGCATCTAGTTTAGCCAGAAATGAACTAATCATCTGAATGATATGATATGGGTTAAGTCATGGAGACTCCAGTGAGGGCAGAAAACATGCTCGATGTGTGAAAGAAAGGAAACAGGTCACAAGGTTAGGTTGAAGAAAAGATATATTGGATGTGATTTGTATGGGAATATGTTTGATGTTTGAGTGTGTTACCTCTGTCTCTATGTGTGGCACACTCATGTCTTTTAGGGTAATGGCATGAGAAAAGGTGAAATTTTTATAACTTTAAGTTCAACTTGACAAGTAAAATTCAAATGCAGTGTGAGTATATATAGTATAAGATAGAAGACTGACTCATTTTCTATGTGGGTGTTTACTTTGAACCTGATTGCTCCTGTTTTGAAGAGAAGATCTTCTGTTCATTTAATATGAAGCTTCTTGGGCAATTTAAAAAATCTAGTTTAAGTAGTAAACTATTTGTCAAATATCATGTTATAGATACTCACTGTATATGTTGTAATATTGAGAAGCAAGTTAAGTTTTGAGTTCTTCTAGGGTGCCGGGGGTACATATTGATTAACAAAAGAGCTGTAACTAGTGATTATCCCCTAGAGAACATGGTGATGTCAAGGAGGAATAAGTTCACCTGGGATTTGACTTGATCAAAGGAAGCAAGCCTTGGGACACCATGAGGCTTCTCTTCTGCTGAAAGACCAGGCCACAGCTAAAGAGAGAGGAACAGAGCTATGGCCACTGGAGGAGGCAATATGCCAATCCTTCCTCTGGGGGCCCGGGCAGGGGAAAAAGGTCACCACAGATACAGATACAAGAGAGGGTTTGGACAGATGAGATAACACTGCCAGGAAGAGACTATGTTGTTTCTGAATTCCCAAACCTTGCTTTCAGCCTGAATAACAGGCATGGTCATTGCCTTTAAGTATTTTACCCTTAATAGGGTAGTAAAGACATAAAATCAATAGAAAATTTGCTATGTGATGCATATTTGGAAATATATTTATGTTTACATTCATAGTATTCATATATATATACAGTATAAATAATGACTCAAGTTACTCAGACCCACAACATAATTATATATATCAGAAGTCTTAAATGACATGGTTAATTTTTTTTTTATATAGGTTTTTTTTTGTAATAATCTTAGGCTAACATGAAAAGAGGCCTAGGGTGTAGAAATAAAGAGATGATAGTATTCTACGAATAAAGAGCCAAAGAAGTGGTATCCCCTGCTTCTTAAAGTATTGTGTTCTATTCTTAGCCACATGTTCTGGGGAGGACATTGAAAAGCTGGAGAGTTCCAGGGAACAACCAGGATAGTGAAGTTCATGCAATATGTGGATGGTCTGAAGGAATTAGGAATGTTTAACCTGGAGAAGCGTTAAAGGGGTTATGATGGCAATCTTCAAGTATTTGTAGGGTTGTGGGGTATAAGGGGAATTAGGCTTATTTTGCTTTAGAGTGAATTGTCTACCAACCGTACTCCTTGGACTGGATTTCAGCATGGCTCCAGGAAATCCCATTACCAGGAAACTCATCATCATGTGAAACTGCATAAACTTTAGTACTTATACCTCATTTATACCCTCAATACCTCTAATTGGAGGGCTGGAAGGCAGAGTGAAGAATTCTTCCCAAAGCCTCAGTTTAAGAAGGGTGCCTAATCCAACCATCTTTTCATTTTCTACCTGGTTGTTCTCTTTTAGATTTCTCTATCATGCCTCTATCTTCCCCCTTACTCTCCTCCCCCCATTTCAGATTTCTTTTGTATGTTGTTCCCCTTCCATTAGATTGTAAACTCCTTGAGGACAAGGACTGTTTCGCTTTCATATTTGTATCCCTGGCACTTAGCACCATGCCTGGCACATAGGAGGCACTTAATAAATGTTTATTGATTGACTGAGTTGGAGCAATGGGTAAAAGTTGTCAGAAGGCAGATTTAGATTTGATAGAAGATGGAACTTGTTAAAAACAAAACAAAACAAAACAAAACAAAACAAAACTATAGCTTTCCCAAAATGGAGTGGGCTATTCTAAGAGACTGTTGATTTCTTCTCCCTTGAGATCTTCAGGCAAAGGTTAGAGGATCACTTGTTGAACATGGTGTAAAAGAGCATTATGGTGGGGAGGAGGGGAAAGGTTGGGGGGAGGGAGGAAAGGTGTAGTAGGTTCAATTCCATGGATTCAAAAAGCTTTTCCAACTCAGTGGCTACATATGGATCTGTGGAATATCATAAATAGCTTAAGTGCTCTAAAGAGAAGGATAAGAATGATGATTGTAAACATTTTCTATTTCAAATGTTGTTTTCTTACTGTTATAAGAGAAAAAAATCCCAAGTATCACATATTATATAAGTATAAAATTATTTTCAGATTACTTTAGATAGAAGGCCTCATCTCAGGATTTATGTAACATCTTAATATAATCACCTATCTTTCCTAAAATATGAATTAGAGGTTTTGAAGAAAATACTGCAATAAACAACAAATTACATTTATAAGCTTTTAAAATATTTTACTTTTTTCAATTACATGTAAAATCAATTTATAACATTTGCTTTTTAAAGTTTTGAGTTCAAAATTTTCTCTCTCCCCCTACTCCATCCTTAAGAAGGTAATCAATTTGATGTAGATTATACATGTAGAGTCATGCAAAACATTTTTACGTTAGTCATGTTGTAAAAGAACACACAGACAAAAAAACCCAAACAAACCCACCAAAAACCAAGAATAATGAAGAAAGTAAAAAAAAGTATGCTTTAATCTGTATTCAGATTCAATTTTTTCTCTGGATGTGGAAAGCATTTTTCATTATGAGTTCTTTGGAATTGCCTTGGATCATTATATTGCTGAGATTAACTAAGTCATTTACAATTGATCATTGTACAATATTTTTTTTTTACTTTGTACAATGTTCTCCTGGTTCTGCTCACTTCATTTTGCATCAGTTTATATAAGTCTTTCCGGGTTTTTCTGAAAGCATCCTGCTCATCATACATTTATAAACTTTTAAAGCAATTCTTTATCAATCATTTGAGTGTCTACCATGTTACCCTGCAGGGTGCAAAATAAGACACGATTCTTGCCCTTAAGGAACTTAAAATATAGTTGAAGAGACCAAATGAACATACATGAAATGAATAGAGAATGATATAGTGCTGCATGATGGGGTACTGGTTTTGTGTAAGCCAGTGGTGTTGAATTCAAGTATAAATGATCTCTGTGATGGTATATTGACTTAGAAAACTACAAAATCATGTTGTCTCTGTTGTATTTGTATTTATTTTGTTAACCATTTCCCAATTACATTTTAAGCTGGCTCAGGTGGTTGTTTTGTGGCTGTGAGTTTGACACCTCTGGTGTAGGCAATGTAGTTTAAAGATGGGAGAAATCAGCATGAGCTGGAATGGTCAAAACTTCATTGAGGTGGTAGGAATTGAACTGGGCCTTAAGGGTAAGTAGGAAAATGAAATTCTTTGAAAAATATGAACAGGATTCTGAAACATAATTTGTACCTAGAAATAGAAAGAAAATCTATTTGCATATATGTAGTGCTAAGAAACTTGGTGCCATAGTCTCTAAAATGCACATATTTTTAGGTATGTCATATACTTTGAAAGGACATAAATCAAATAATAAATTGCATTGTAGAGAAGTAATAAGGAAACCTATCACATTATATAAGTAAATAACATTGGTTCTTATAAACTGTCTGATGGGATTTTCTTGCTACAGCTAAAACTGAAATTCAAAACATTGTGTATAATTTTTAATGGAATTGCAGGAATTATTACTATTACATCTACTACAATGAGAAATAAACACTGAAAAACTGGAAAATGGAAATATAACCCCAAGACAGGGATTACATTGTATAAATATGTACATACACATGTGCATATGTATATCTATCTACATATGTAATAGAATGTGTTTTGATTTGTTGCTCAAGACAGATAAATTACAACCTAGTAATTTCAACTTACTATTTTAATTTACTTTGTATACTACAAATGATATAGTGAATATTCAAATTACGTAATAAAACATTTTAAGAAATATTTTATAACTTTAAGTTCAATCTTATAAATAAAATTTAACAGAAGTATGCATATATAATCAGAATAATGACATTGGGATCATTAATATATTAGTTATTTCTACATAACACAATGATCCTAGTCTGGGGCTATACATTATTTGAGTGGTCTAGAGACATCTTAATCCTTTTGATTTTTTCTACCCACTAAGAATTTGTAGTTAATATTTGATAACTACTAAATTTCCTTAATGGTTATAGACAGAGGGAGGGTCAACTTGTTTCTTTAGTTCTTCAGAGAACCATTATGAAGATTTGGTCCAGAGTTGTCATTGATCTCAGTGACATTCAGATGACAACTTTCAAAATATGCATGGGATTCTTTTAATGGAATCTCTGTCTCCTCAATATTATTATATTATTAGTGAAACTATGGAGAACTGACCCTGGAGTCTCAGTTAAACTCATGCCTCTGAGAGCAGCTCTCTAAGATTATAAATTTCAGAGCAGGTGCTAATTTTCACTAGGATTGGGAGTTCCTACACCAGAGGTATGAAAGAGGCTGCTGACAGACCATATGCCTTCCTCAGTACTTTGCAGTACACCAGAACTAGATTAAAATGTAATGGAAATAGTTAACAAAGTAAATAAAAATACATAAAGTTAATATGTAGTTTTCCAAGTCAATGTGTGGTTTATCCTTATGTATGATTTTGCAACCTGTTTCTATGTGAGATAGACACCACTGCTCTATATGGGTCTAGCTCAAAATCCAAAAAGTTATATTACTATAATAGCCATTAAATTAATAAAATATTACTTTAGTGAAAGAGTTTAGTGAGCTAGAGGACCGACTGCATGTATTTTGTCCAAGGACAAGGTAGCTAAGTTTGAAGTGGTTAACTGTCAGATTGGTTGCAGGGTAAAGAATTTTTCTACCATAGAAACTTTTAAAAAAAAATTCCCTAATTGCATGTAAAGACAATTTAAAAATTCATTTAAATTTTTTTAGTTCAAAATTTTCTCCCTCCCTTCCTTACCTCCCCCCAGTGAGAAAGTAGGCAATTTGATATAGGTTATACAAGAGCAGTCATGCAAAATATATTTCTATATTAGTCATATTGTAAAAGAAAATAGACAAAAAAAATCAAGAAAAATAAAATTTAAAAAAGCATGCTTAAATCTACATTCAGACTCCATCAGTTCTTTCTCTGGAGATGGATAGCATTTTTCATTATGACTCCTTTGGAATTGCTTTGGATCATTGTATTGCTGAGAATAACTAAGTCATTCACAGTTGATCATCATATAATATTGCTGTTCCTGTATACCATGTCCTCCTGGTTTTGCTCATTTGACTTTGCATGTAAATCATCCCAGGTTTTTCTGAAAGCATTCTGCTCATCATTTCTTATAGCACAATAATATTCCATCACAACCATATACAACTTGTTCAGCCATTCCTTAATTAATGGACATCCCCATAATTTCCAATTCTTTGCCACCACTAAAAGAGCTGTTATAATTATTTTTGTCCATAGAGGTTATTTTCCTTTTTGTTTTTTATTTCTTTGGAATACAGAACTAGTAGTGATATTACTTGGTCAAAGGGTATGCATGATTTTATAGCTCTTTGGGCAGAGTTCCAAATTGCTCTTACAGGTTGGTTGAATCAGTATACCACTTTGCCAACAGTGTATTAGTCTCAGTTTTTTCCCGATGTCCTCTCTAACAGTTGTAATTTTCCTTTTCTGGTATATTAGCCAATTTGATAGCTGTGGGGTGGTAGCTCAGTTGTTTTAATTTGCATTTCTCTAATAAATAGTGATGTAGAGCATTTTTATGTGATTATAGATAGCTTTGAGTACTTCGTCTGAAAACTGCCTGTTCATATCCTAGGATATCAATTGAGAAATGGCTCTTATTTCTATAAATTTGACTCAGTTCTCTATATATTTGAGAAATGAGGTCTTTATCAGAGATGCTAGGTATAAATTTTTTTCACAGTTATGACTACTATGCATTTCCCTCCATCCTATTTCCCCCCTTTATCTTACTCTATCCTTTCACCCTGTCCATTCTTAAAAATGTTTTGCTTTTGACTTTTACTTCCCCCAATCCGCTCTCCCTTCCATCAGTCACCACTCCCTTCTCCTATCCCCTTCCTTCTCTACTTTCGTGTATACCATAGCAGCCTTTGAAAACCATTTACAATGTCACGGATAGGTGTGATTTGTGCCAGTAAAGGGAATTACCTTTTATTGACAAAAATTTCCAATCTTCAATGTATTACAGAATTGAGGGAAGGTTAAGAATTCCCTGCATTTTATCCAATACATTGGGAAATCTGCTGATAGAGAGAGAAGCCTCAAGAGCTAGAGAAAATATTCTAGCCCAGAAATTGGGTCTCCATGATACCAGCATCCCTTCTCTTTCTGGGCTTAAGTAGGGACAGCCAGAGAAGGTGCATGGTCTTTTGTTTTTAAAAATTAGCTCCTGGAGCATGTTGTTCCCCTGCCATTGCCACCATTTGTTTTGTAATTTACTGAGATTAGCGCAGTCCATAGCACTCCATCCTTTGTTGGCTGAGGGACATGAATATCACTGTACCTTATCCCAATTTATCTTCTGACCCCATCCCTTTCACTAATACCATGTTCTAGTCCTTTCCTAATTTCCCTGAATTTAAAAAGAGAACCATATGTCAAAGTGAAAGCCGCAAATTTAAATAATGCAAAAATTAGTTAAATTTAGTATCCATTATATTATAAACTTTGGGTGAAAATTTGTAAATATATAAATTTTAGCTCAATTAAGGAAAACAGTTCTTCTGAACTTAGTTCTGACAAACAAGGAGCCAGAAGTAAGTGAGGGTGTTAGCATGAAGTTCCAGATAGTGGGGAAAGAAAAAAAGCATTGTGTAGTTAGACAACCTGAGTTTCAGGAAAGCTATTTTTTAAAAGTTCAGAGAAAAATAAATTGTCTCATGCTAGAGATTCTAAAAAAGGATATATCTGGTAGGGATGGGAGAGTTTGAAAAATGAAATTGAACTATAATCTTGAATGGTCCTAGTGAGAGATAAAGGCACAAAACATCTAAATAAGAATGTGTGAGTGCATCGGGGCAGCTAGGTGGTGCAGTGGATATAGCACCAGCCTTGAAGTCAGGAGGACCTGAGTTCAAATCTGACCTCAGACTAAACACTTGACACTTATTAGCTGTGTGACCCTGGGCAAGTCACTGAACCCCAATTGCCTAAAAAAAAAAAAAGAAAAAAAGGAAAAAAAAAGAATGTGTGAGTGCAAAAGAAGTTTTCTAATGAGTTCAAACTTATAAAGAACAGGTATAAAAGGTGCAAAGGAGGACATATAACCAAAGAAAAAAACAGAAGATTGGCCCAAAACTATAGATCTAGTGTCAGGAAGGCTGAAGGCTAGAATTAACTGAAGATCACATGTGAATTGGTAAAGACCCAAAAAAGGGAGTGGGGTGGGACTTTAAAGCTCTGCTTCAAAACAAGAAAAACAAGGAAAGGATGAGACCACTGCTCGAGGAAGTTGGCTGTAGCGGTGTTTTTGTTTGTCTTTCATTCTCAAATAAGGCTGGTGACATCAGGAAGGTGATGCCTTGACTTGCAAGCGAATTGGATTTAAGTGAGGCAGGACTGTGCAGAGTCACTAGCCTTGCTGTCTCCTCCAGAGTCATCTTGGTCTAGTGGCAAGATGTAGATTAGGACAACTGGAGATGGTCCTAGAAGCAGTGGGAGACCTTGACCTTTTGAAGCTAATGTCTTCCCCAAGTCTCAGTTTGTCTGAGGCAATGCCCATTCAGTGATTAAGGCTAGGTAAGAAATGAGGCAAAAATGGCCTTTTTTACCTAGTCAAAAAAATCAATCTGGGAAGGGAAGATCCTCAAGATTTCTGGCCAAAACAGAAATAATTGCTATTTACACTCAGCCTGAGCCACCAAAACCCAAACAGTGACCAAGTGAGGCTTGGGCCGGGACCTATTGTTGGCCAATCAATGGAAGTCAGAGTGATTTGGGTTTAAGGCATGGTCAAGTAGCTCCATTTGAATCCCAATTGGCTTTATCAAAATCTGGGTTCCCAATATTGTGTTTCAAGGAATCGTAAATGAAATTACATGGGGCAAAAGAGTTAATTGTCCCAGTTTTTTAAATAATAGAATAAAAACGTAAGAAAGAGAAAAAAATGACATCTAGTCTGTAAACCCTAAGATATCTTGTGAGGTTTCAGTGACCAAAATTTATATTCCTTTGAGCAGAGCACCCCCAGGTAAGGGTATAATTCCCTATGTAGACAGAAGGAGAGGAGGGAGAGAGAGGGAAAGAGAGGGAGAGGAGGCAGAGAGAGAGGGAGAGGAATGAAGGAAGGAAGGAAGGAAGGAAGGAAGGAAGGAAGGAAGGAAGGAAGGAAGGAGGGAGGGAGGGAAAGAGAGAAGGGAAGAAGGATGGATGGAAGGAAGGAAAGAGCAAGCAAGCTAGAACTATAGTGGCTGTAGTGGTAATGATAAATGATGAAATTGTTCATTTGTTTTGTCTCTTCCAACAAGAACAGTGATTGTAGAATTGGGAAGGTCATGGATGTATATCTAGCACCTAGATCTTCTCTTGTGTATCACCAGGCCCTTATGAGTTACATTGCCTACTGCTGAAGGAAGTTGCAGGTGACTACCTCTGTGACAACTTTGTGGATGTGAAAGGTGCCACAAGACTAAAGTCAGGCTATCGTTACCTTCATTTTAATAAATATGTTGTTTGAGGACAGGCTGGGGCTTGAAGAGCTACAATAGGGGGACTGAGTGGGCAGATTGATTAGTTGCCCCTGTTCAGCTCTTATAGGGCTCAGATGCTGCTGGACTACCTGACCATCAGTGAGCCCTAACATTGCTGGAGGCAGGGGATCTGATAGAGTTGCTGATGGATCTATGGACCCAGGACACATGACTGGGCTTTGGAGCTGATCAAGCTGTGGGCCCAGGACATATAGCACTAGCCTCTACTGAGAAGCTGCAGTGCCTGGGCTCTAGTGGCCCAGCTGAGTCCCATTCTTCCCCTGTCTGCTGACCTTTGACCTCAAGGTTTGCTTTAGGGTCTCCTGAGCTATGCTCTGCCCCTGGCAGCACCTCCAGGGCAGTGGCTCCCTGGCTAGGTATGATGGTAAGTGTACAGGGATCAAGGTGCCAAGTTGGAGGAGATGAGCATTGATAGCCTGGATGTGGGACAACAGCCTTTGCCTGTCCTGGCCTGGACCTGGAGCCTGGCTGGTAAATCCCTGGAACCCAGCATGGGCACATGGTGGTGGCCTTCCACCAGCCCTTAAGCCCCTTGAAGCTAACCAAAGCTGGAACTACCTCCAACTCTGGGCTTCCTCCTCATGACCACCAACATGGACCACAGATTTCCACTGTTGGGCAGAAACTTCATGGATGTCTAGCCCCAGTGGCAGAGATGACAGCTCAGCCCAGCAGCAGGCAGAGATACTGGGTCTGCCCAGTGACCTCATGGTCCATTGCCCTTGGAGTTTGGCTTCAATCCTGACAGTGTTGTCATGGCAGGACTGTTCCTTTTACTTCACTTTAATATTATTACCTGCAACTCTAGATCTATTCTGAATCAGCCTTGAAGCAGGGGAAGGGGCTGCTGAGTAATAATGGCTTATAAATAGTTACTTTATGAAATGACTTGTTAGGGGTTAACTGTTCTACTTGACCCTGGATACTTTATGGGCTTCTATTCGATGTGTTGGATTTCCTCCATTCCTTCATGGTGCATTGCAGTACAAGATAGCAGTGAGAATAAACAAGTCATCTTGTAATGAATGGATTTCTTTTCCAAATGAATTTCTGCCATATTATTGACTCGTTAACCACAGTGAAGGTTCTATAATATTTAATGGTGCTTAACAGATTATGTATTTTTTAATATGGGACTTTACTTTTTTAATAACTAAGTAGCAATAACATTATATTTTATAATATCTATTCTCAAGTCCTGACAGAATACAGAATCTTAGTTCTATTAGTATACTATTCTTTTCTTATTAGAAAATGATGCTACTAATGGTGTTCACTTTTTCAGTGCATTTGAGAAACAGATATATGACTAGTAGGTTTTGCCATGGTGTATACATATAACAATTGTCCTTTTTTTGTCAGGAGCAACTTCTTTCAGCCAATTATTGGTTACAACTTGACCTTATTTCACCTACATTTGAAAAGAACCAGCTTTTTTTTTTTCAATTGCTATATGTCAACCATTATGTCTGTTTCAGTTTTATAGCTATCCACAGGTAGACCAGTATATTTGAGTTGTCCTTAAAACATTTTTGTCCTTTGAGCTCACCACAGAGGAGCTATTTTGGTATATTGTTATCATCCAGTCTCTCCATGTGTAGTCCAATACAGTTCAAATGCGGCAAGCATTGCATCGGTGCTTGTAAACTGGCCAAATTCTAGGATTTGGTATTTTGTAATTTTCTATTTAATGTTAAAGATGTCTAAAAGAGGACATGATGAAACTGATCAAAACTCTAGATATGATGTCTTTATAAGATGTAGATTTTGTAGACAAAAGACTAAAAATGATTGCCTAGTAGTTTGACTTGGCACTTAACGATATATCCGTATTATACCTTGAAAGTCTTTAAGCCTTTCAAAGGACATGCTAATCTTCTGAGAAATCTTTAAATTCTTTGTTTATCTATAATAAGACATCTAGTTCTGGGGTATCACTTATTTAGTGGACAACTTTTGGCTATATATTACCAATGAAAATAATTTTCTGTGTTTAAAGTTTCTTTGGAATGGGTATTATAAGACCTCACTTTCCATTACAGAAATAGAGCTTTATGATGACAAAGTAATTATATGATTCATGTTTTTAGCAGGTTATCTGATAAGTGTATTTAAAAAGGATGGAAAGGAGAGTGCAAAGATTTCTGAATTTCTCAAATTTTTTGAAAAATTATATGTATATATATATATATATACATCTTTAATCAGCAAAATCTGCCTTCTATCCCTCTTACCCCACCCTATCCCCAAATTAAGAGAAAAACAAAACCCCTATTACAAATTTGTATAGTTAAGCAAAAGAAATTTCCACAATGGCCATGTCCAAAAAAAAAATATGTTTTTTTTTCTGTACTCTTGAGTCTTTCACTTCAATTAGGACATAGTTTGCATGTTTCATCATTAGGTCTCGGAATCATGATTGGTCATAATGCTGATCAGAGTCCTTAATTCTTTCAAAGTTGTTTGTCTTTACCATATTGTTATCATAGTACAAATTGTTCTCTTGGTTATATTCACTTCACTTTGCATCAGGTCATATGATTTCCCAGGGTTCTCTGAAACCATCTCATTCATCCTTTCTTTTACAGCATTATAGTATTCCATCACATTTACATAGAATAACTTTATCAGCCTTTCCCTAATTCATGAGTACCCCCCCTCAGATAACCATTCTTTGCCACCTCAAAAAGAGCTATAAGTATTTTTGTATATCCTTAGAATTTGTTTTGCTTAGGGATAACCCCTCCCTTAATTTATCCTCCCTCTCTCTAATTTCCCCTCTCCTCTTTCTCTCCCATTTCCCTGTTCAGTGAAATGTTTTTCTATATTCAACTCTTGAGTGTGTGTATATGCCACTTTTGACCAATCGAAATGACAATGTGGTTCACATGTCAGCCATCCAACCTCCCCAGCCTCCTTCTTGTTTATATAGATATCTACTTGTGCATCCTGTTTATGTGATAACTTTTCTCTAAACTTTCTTTCCCAGCTCTTCCTCCCACAGTGTATTCCTCTTCTCCCTTTTCATTCTCTCTTAGGGTCATAAAGATGTAACAGAACCACTCCCAGGTCTTACCTAACTAGATTCCTTCCATGACCCCATATGATGATAATGTTTGAGGGGGCACATGTATTTGAATGTAAGCAGTTTGTCCTTAGTTAATTCTTTATGATCTTATGATTGTTTATTCCTGTTTACCTTTTTTATGTTTCTCTTAACTCCAATTTGAACACTGCCTACACACTGCTATACATGTCTACATACCTGTCAGGTCAACATATCTGAACTCAAACTTCATGTTTGGTCTGTTCCAGTGTGACCTGATGTAATGGGTCCAGATGAAATATGAAGTTTTAGTTCAGATATGTAGACCTGGCAGTGTTCAAATTGGGTGAGTGGGAGCAATCAGAGGATGCAATCTGGGCAGGGAGGTCAGTAATAATATCTCAGGAGATGTTACAGGTGGATGGGTTCACAGAACAACTCAGACAAAGTATGATTGTTGATCCTAAGACAGGTAAAGGTAATTCTAAGAAAGGTAAAATCCCTGATTTTATGCTCCCTTTTAAGCTCCTTGGGTGAGTAAAGATTGTGAGGCTTTAACAACACAAAATGGCCTAGATATTTGTATCAAATAGTTGAAATTACTTTAAAGGACAACAAAAAAATTATAAATTAGGTTCTCAAGATTTTTTCTGCAAAAGTCAGCAAATAACAAATCCCAACTGTGACAATAATACTTTAATGCCAATCAGGACTTGATTGGTGAACTCTGGAGTATTAAGGGAAGGAATACTTATTACAACAAAAAAAGTTTTATTGATACCTTTCATTTTTGCATCATATTCATTTCTACAGACACTTCTTCCCTTCTCCCTCATTGAAGTCTGTCTTGTAACAAAGAATAAGTTAAACAAAAATATTCAGCAGAGTGACCATACTTAACAATGTATACACCATTTTCCTTATTAGCTCCTTGCTTTTCTAAGAGGAGACAGCTGTGTTTCATTCTCTTTTTCTCAAGGACCATTACTGGTTCTTCATTTGTTTGGACTTCAGCTTACTTTTAGTGACCTTTTAAATTACATTGTTGTAGTCATTGCATATATTCTTTTGGTTCTGCTTACTTCACGGTATAAATGCATAAAATCTTCCCACATTTCTCTAAATTCTTCATGTTCATCATTTCTTGCTTCTCAATAACGTTATACTGAATCCACATATTACAGTTTGTTCAGCCCTTTTGTGGGTTCCAGTGTAAACACTCTGGCTCTCCATCTTTTTATCTCTTCTCACAGCATGACTGACTCCCTCCTTTTCTGATCATCATTTGCCTGGATGACATCAAGGCCCAGAACATACAAAGGCTTCCTCTTCAAGGTCCATGACCACTCAAAAGAGATTAGCCTAAAAATCTACAGGAAAAGACAAATGGATAAAAAATAGTTATTGCCCAGGCTTTTGTTGTGTAGTTGAGCAGACAATCATGAGTCAATCCAACAGTATGTACATCTTGGCTAGGCACTGCAGAGACCTAGCTCATTGTTCCTAGAACTGAATAGGAAGAAGAGAATGGACTTGTATTTGGGAAATTATTCAGCATTTTAAATGATCCCTAATTATTTTGTGACCTAAGTCTCATCTTTTTAATTCTAATATTCTCTCTTTGAAACTGTGTAGCTGCAAATCTTGAAATGCCACAGTCCACTACCAGTAGCTTTGCAAGATTTTTGTTCCAAATCTTTTCTCAAAGTACTTTTTCCCCTTGAAACTGACATTCTCTTTGTGTATATGTGAATGAATATATTATTTTTTGACTCTTATATTTGCCATCACTAATTTGGTAATACTTGTTGCTTCCCTTCCCCCAAATATGCTTCCAGTGGAAAAGTTTGAGAATTGGTAGAGGCAATGACTTTTTTAAAAATGGTCAGAAGCAAGAACTACTTTTTTAAAAAAAGGCAAATCATCTGGGTTTGACTTATGTTTTTTTTTTAATTTGGTGGAAGTAAAAATTAGATAATAGTATCTTAGTTTTGATACTTATCAAGCTGGGTAGTCATGGTCATATAGCCTTTCAGAGCCTCAGTTTCCTCATCTGTAAAATAATCTCACAGAGTTATTTTGAGGAAAGCATTGTGTAAACCTTAAAGTACAGTATAAATGTGAATTACAGTTGAATTAAGAGCAAATACTTATGAGCACTTCCAGTGTGGCACAGTAGAAATAGAACTGAGTTTGGCATCAGAAGAACTGAGTTAAAATCCTGTCTTTGCCACTTTTTGTCTGTAATCTTGGAAAAGTCATTTAATCTTGCTCAGTTCCTCATCTGCAAGATGAGGGAATTGTGAGAGATGATTTCCAAGGTACCTTCCAGATCTACTTCTCTAACCTTCCAATGTATGGGGCCCCATAGATGCTATGGAGATGATAAGAATTGTTAAATATGATCCTTGCTTTGCCTTTTAGAAGTTTACATTATGATTGTGTACTTTTTTAATGGTAGGGACCATGCTTTTTTGTTTCACTTTTTATGACATTCCTCCATTTAATAAATGCTGAAGTGCTTATTGGCCAGCTGTCTAAAGGAACTACACTTGATTTCCAGAAGAAAGAAAAAAAAGTTATTTTTCCTCCTCCCTCCCAATGAGCCATTCCTATAACAAAGTTTTTTTAAAAAGAGAAAGAAAAAAAATCAGTAAAACCAACCTTCACATCAAAAAAGTCTGATGTTATATGAAATGTTTTACACCCATGAACCCTTACCCTTTTCAAAAGAAAAGAGGAAGATGTGTTCTCACATATCTTCTTTGGCACTAAGTTTGTTTCTAAAAATTTTGCAACATTTGGTTTTTATATGTTGTTGTCATTCTTTATATTTACATTGTTGAGGTCATTATGTACTTGCTTCCTTTATTTTGCACTATATAATATCAGTCTTTCCATGCTGTTCTATATTTATCATGTTCATCATAACTTATAGTACTACTCCATTCTATTAATTTACCATCATTTGTTTAGCCATTCCCCAATTGATGGGCATCTGCCTTGCTTTAGCTGTTTGCTTTAGCAAAAAGTGCTATTGTAAATATTTTACCTTCTCAACCCGAAATATTTCACTGCCCTTGAAACCCCCTTCTCCAATTGGAAAGTTTCTTCTAGAACACCCATATTTAGGAAAGGCCCCAGGCTAGCCTGGCTACATCCTTCATTCCTCTCTTGGCTCTGCTTCTGACTCTGTGGACTTTGCCACCCTGTTCTCATGTGGGTACCTCTCCATTCCCAACTTTTCACTTCCTCACTTTTCAATTTCCTTTTATGTGTTGTCTTCTCTCATAGAATGCAAGCTTCCTGAGAGCAGGGGCTTTCCTTCTTTTTGCCTGCATTTATATCCCCAGTGTTTAGCCCACTGCCTGGCACATATTAAGTACTTAATAAATGCTTGTTTACTGGTGTATATGGGATTTTTCTTTTTGTCATTGACTTACTTAGGGCATATGTCTGGAGTGGGGTCTTTGACAAGCTCATGGACATTGTAGTTGCTCTCTGTATAATTTCAAATTGTATTCCAGAATGGTTAGACCAATGTACAGTTCTATCAACATATGCTAATGTGTATATCTTTCCACCACTCCTCCAACATTAACTAAACCCATCTTTTGTCATCTTTGCCTATTTGCTGGGTGTAACCCCTTTCAGAGATGTGTAATACAATTTCTTTTCCACAATTGACTATTTCTTTCTTATCCTAGATGCATTAGGACCTACATTATTTTTATGTTTCAAAGTGGATGCATAGATATTTATATTAAATAAATTGCCAACATTTTTGCTTTGAAACAGTATAGACTGAATAAATTTTTGTCAAATAGTTTTCGGAGTTGAAATACCAATATCTAGGATAGATTAATTGATGTGTAGATAACCAAATACCCATTTCCACTACTTTTAGAATTTGGTTTAATTGTAGTGATTAAAAATTAATTGTGAGTTATGGATAGGTGGTAGGAAGTAAAGGTTGTTTGGAGGGATCAATTTCTTACAAACATAGAACACCTATAAAACACTTTGTAAATTATCTGTGATGATTAAAAAAGGTTCTGAGATACATAGTTTCTGGGGTTTTAATCATTTTATTAATGAGGCCAGCAGGCTTTTAATAAAAGGATGGTCATTTGGCCATTTCTCTGAGACCAAAGAACCCTAACGGCAGCAGAGTCACAGTTTATATGCCCTTCAAGCAGGAGATGTTCCTGAGGGATGCCGAATCACCTCTGATTGACTAATCAAATGAGAGTTAAGCTATCCTGGGGTACATGACTTAGGTCACTCAAATCAAAAGAGACATCAATTCCCATATCACCTATCTTGATAATAGGGAGTATCAACACTTCCCCAGACCTGTCTGAACAAACACAATGAGCAGGAGTACACCCATCAGCCTAAACTTAGAATTTCTTTTATTGTCTGATTAGATCTTGGCCTGCGTAAATCTCTAAGAGAGATTTCTCACACTGGTTGGTTTCTGTATGAAGAAGTAGGAGAGTGGAAAAATCTTGGTCCTAATATAATAATTAGTGATTAATATGAGAGAAATATTCATTTCTCTCATCTATATTAAAAAAAACTTGTTGGGGCACAGCCAAGATTTGAGAGAAAAGGCACGGAATTGCCTGAGCTCTCCTCCAAACCCCTCCAAACCCCTTTAAATAACACCTCAAAAACAAATTCTAGAGCTACAGAATCCACAAAAGGATGAAGTAAAACAATTTTCCAGCCCAAGACAAGTTACAAGTTCAGCCAGAAAGGTCTGTTGCACCAGAATGAGAGTGGAGCACAGTCCAGCATAGGCAACCCAGCAACCCAGCAGTCTTGGAGGCTACTGAATCAATGGCAGCAGTGGTGGTAGATGGTTTCCGGACCTCTCAGCCCACATTTGGTAAGGGGATTAGATAGCTGGTCAGAAGGAGGCTATAAGGGTCTCTTTGCTGGTACCAGGGGCAGACTCTGTTGCATTGCCTGTACATGGATCTGGGTTTCAGTACTAGATCTCAGTTCCAGGGCAATGAGGAGCACTAGCACACCAGAGCTTGTGGCCAGAGGGGAGCTGGAACCTTGGTCACAGTTGCAGGGTAGAAAAGACTGATTGTGGCTGCTCACACACCAGAGCACAGGCCAGGAGAGTAGTAAATACACCCCTCTCTAGATCATATCACCTAAGAAGAGCCAAAAACTTACAGGTCTCCAGAATTATCTCTGAAAACAGCTACACAAAAAACCTGAAGCTTGGGACAGTGGCCCCTCCACTCCAGAAACAGAGCCTCACTTTAGCATAGAGTTAGATTGGAAAAATGAGCAAACAGCATAAAAAAGATGCAGCCTATAGAAAGTTACTGTGGTGACAGGGATGATCAAAAGAAGAAGACAATAAAGTCAAAACTGCTATATCCAAAGCCTCAAAGAAAAATGTGAATTGGTGTTAGGCCATGGAAGATCTCAGAAAGGATTTTAAAAATCAAATAAAGGGGTAGAGGAAAAATTGGGAAGATAAATGAGAATGATGCAAGAAAATCATGAAAATAGAATCAACATCTTGGTAAAGGTGGCACAAAAAATACTGAAGAAAATAATACCTTAAAAAACAAAATAGACCAAATGAGAAAAGAGGCACAAAAATCCAATGAAGAGAAGAGTGCCTTGAAAAGCAGACTTGGCCAAATGGAAAAGGATATACAAAAATTCACTGAAGAAAACTCCTTAAAAAGCAGAATTGGCCAAATGAAAAAGGAGGTATAGAAATTAACTGAAGAAAAGAACTTAAGTAGAATTGACCAAATGGAAAAGGAGATTCAAAAACTCGTTGAAGAAAAGAACTCCTTAAAAAGTAGAATAAGGCAAATGGAAGCTAATGACTTTATAAGACATCAAGAAACAATAAAACAAAATTAAAAAATAATGGTGAGGGAGGGCAAGGGAGGGAGAATCTGGAACTCAAAAATTAAAAAAATACAAATGTTAAAAATTATTTTTAGGTATAATTGGAAAATAAAAATTAAATTACAAAACAAAAGACTGTCTAGTCAATGGCTATAGTAATCTATTATTTGATAAACCCAAAGACCCCAGCTTCTGGGATAAGAACCCACTCTTTGAAAAAAACTGCTGGGAAAACTGGAAAAGAATATGGCAGAAACTAGGTATAGACTAAAATCTCATACCATATGCCAAAATAAAGTCAAAATGGATTCATGATTTAGATATAAAGGCTGATACTATAAGCAAACTGGGAGAGTAAGGAATAGTTTACCTGTCAGATCTATGGAGAATAGAAGAATTCATGACCAAACAGGAGATAGAGAACATTACAAAAAGCAAAATAGATAATTTTGATTACATTAAATTGAAAAGTTTTTGCACAAACACAGCCAATGCAACTAAGATTAGAAGGAAGGTAGAAAATTGGGAAAGAATTTTTACAACTAGTCTCTCTGATAAGGGCCTCATTTCTAAAATATATAGAGAATTAAGTCAAGTTTATAAGAATACAAGCCATCCCCCAATTGATAAATCGTCAAAGGATATGAACAGACAGTTCTCAGATGAAGAAATTAAAGCCATCTATAGTCACATGAAAAAATGCTCTAAATCACTATTGATTAGAGAAATGCAAATCAAAACAACTCTGAGGTACCACATCATGCCTATCAGAATGGCCAACATGACAAAACAGGAAAATGATAAATGTTGGAGAAGATGTGGGAAAATTGGAACACTAATGCATTGTTGGTGGAGTTGTGAAATGATCCAACCATTTTGGAGAGCAATTTGGAACTCTGCCCAAAGGGCTATAAAAATGCGTATACCCTTTGACTCAGTAATAGCACTTCTAGGGCTATATCCCAAAGAGATCACATAAACGGGAAAAGGACCTACATGTACAAAAATATTCATAGCATCTCTTTTTGTGGTGGCAAAGAATTGGAAATTGAGAGGATGCTCATCAACTGGGGAATGGCTGAAAAAGTTGTGGTATATGAATGTGATGGAATACTATTGTGCTATAAGAAATGATGAACAGGCTGACTTCAGAAAAACCTGGAAAGACTTGTATGATCTGATGCTGAGTGAAGTGAGTAGAACCAAGAGAACTTTGTGCACAATAACAGCCACGTTGTGTGATGACTAATATTGATAAACTTAACCCTTCCTGGCAATACAAAGATCTAAGACGTCTCCAGAGGCCTTGTGATGGAAAATGCTATCCACGTCCAAAGAAAGAACTATGGAATTTGAATTGCTGTTTTTTTTCTCTTTTGTTGAGTTTTGTTTCCTCTTTCTGATGGTTCCTCCTATTGGTTTTAATTTTTACTTACAACATCACTAATGTGAAATTATGTTTAATATAGCCTATATCAGATAGTGTGCCGTCTTGGGGAGGGTGGTGGGGAGGAAGGGGGAGAAAAATTTTAAACTCAAAAGCATATGGAGGTGATTATTGATAAATCAGAATAAATTAATAAAAAAAAAACAAAAGACTGTAAATGCCTACATAAGTGTTTTGAAAAGCTAGCTCATTCGCTCTAGAACATAATCAAGAAGTGTGACCCTGAGCAGGCTAGACTAGAGCCAGTTATAGAAAGAGGACCAAGATTTTGGAGAGTTCTACACTTTTCATTTTCTCTTCTTCCTTTATCAGAATAAATTTCTCTCTCCTCTCACCTTCTCTGTTGCCCATAAATATCCATGCCATCTTGCAGCAGAAGTTCTTAGCCACTTTGAAAAACTCCACATAAGAAAGAGAAACAGAGACAGAGAAATAAAGAAAAGACAGAGATAGAAAAAGAGAGAAATAGAGTGAGTTAGAGATATGGGGACATAAACAGAGACCTAAGTAATGATTCAAGAAAAAAATTAGCCCTGTCATTTTGGGGGTTGAACTGAAAAGAAGAGCAGGCCTAGGATGCCCAGATGAAGTGATCTGCCCAACAAAGACAGCATGCTAAGGGGAGAGGAGCATGAGGGACCATGGAAAGAGTAGAGGCATTGTGGTCCTGCAGTGTCAGATGTATTTGCGCTTGATCACATACACCTGCTTTGTGTGTGCCTTAATGCTAGTGTATTTGACATATACCCACTTTTCCTACTTTTCCAATTACGATTTTATGGAGGAGTGTCCATAATATTAGGAGATGTGTGTTATAGCTACTGTTCTTAATATGACATCTTAGGAAATGCCTTTGTTTTGAGATTTTAAAAAATTTGTTTCCTCAGCCCACGAGATTGCAGGAAAGCAATTGAAATTGTAGTTCAGCTTTATAACTTTTCCAGAGACATGTTGATTTTCTTATGTGTAACCAATTAATTAGAAAGACAGTTGGTGAGGTTGAAGTATTAGCTAAAGTTTAGGTTTATTCCTTTATTTACAATGGTTTTGGAATGTCCTCTCATTAATTTTTGGATCATATCCATGTAGTGTGGGTATGACTCATTGGCATAACACTTGACACGGAACTTTTCTTTTTTCTGGGCTGTCTCTCCCAAATCTGCCTTCATTCTGGCAGTTAAGGAATTTTTCCCAAATTGGGGTGGCCAGTTTGATACAACTCATTTGAAGGATCCTAGGGGTAGCTCTGTATGGAGGGAGCTATGAGTCTACATTATTTACAACAGTACCTCCTGAGTTCCTACCAATGTGCTTCCAATTTAAACTGTTCAGTCCCAATGAGATCACTAACTTGTAACCATAAAACGTTTACTAAATAGAGTGCAAAACAAGAATAATCATAACATAATCCACCAATAAACATTTTTCCATCAGGACACACAGTGTTAATTGGGGAAAGTGGACACAAATTCACCAAAACCTAGCAGGAAAGTATATGAGTATTGAAATACACATGCCCAGGGTAATTCATGACTCTGGACTGCAGGCCTTGACATCTTTGGCCTCCTTAGGGAATAGTCTGCATCAAAATCAATTACTGGGGGTGGGGGAAGAGGGCATTGGCTGTTCTATTAGGACAGCTACTTGACTTGGACCTAGGGCAGGGATGGGGAATCTGTGGCCCTCTAGGTCCTCAAGTGCTGCCCTTGGACTGAATCCAAACTTCACAGAACAAATCCCCCTAATAAAAGGATTTGTTCTATAAAACTTGGACTCAGTCAAAAGGCCAAGGACCTAGAATGCCACTTGTGGCCTCCAGGCCTCAGGTTCCCCACCCCGGCCTAGGACATTATTATGCTCTTTTAGCAAAAGCAGTTCCTTTAAGCCTAGAAGCTATTGGAACTATTCTTATCTGCACTATTTTCTGGGCTTTGAGGAGTTACCCCTTTTGTAGTTGGCTGTAAAGGGCAAATGGTTCCACCACCAGCTGTGTTGAACACAAAAGGATTCTTCTTCCTTCAATCACTCCTTGCAACACAATGCTTTTCCTCTGATCAGTGTAGCTCCCAATAACAGATGTAAAACCTGTCTTCTTCCAATCAGCTCAGCAGGGGAGCAGTGAAATCTCCAAGCTCTTCTCTCAACTCTCTTCTCTGAGTTTGGCTGCTTTTCAATGAATCATCCACTCCTCTGAGCTTGGCTGACCTCAGCTGTTTTCAAGCAGCAGGGGGTCATATCAGTTCTGGAAACTCTGTGAAGTCTGAACTTGGCTGAGCTTAACTCTCTTTAAGAAACAAGGTGCTGCCTTAGTTTCTATTCCTTTGCTCTTCTTTACTCATCTTCAGTCTTAACTTCTTTTTCCTCCACTGCTTTTGTTCTCTCACCCCTCAAAGCAGGATTTCCTTATGGGAAGTGATTTCACCTCCATCTGAGGGGAAGTAACCAAAATTCCTGTTTTTTCTCAGGCATGCTACACGTAGGCTCCATGCACTTATCCCATAGTGGGAAAAAAAAAGTTCTAATTATCAGGGCTTTCCAGCTATCAACCTCAAAGTCCTTCTAATAATTATATGTAAGCAGGGGTATGCTGGTGCCAGCTCATGCTGGTTCAGGAGAGCTGATTGTTAAATTTTCAGTGTGAGCATTGACATCTCTTACATTGACTGTAAGTTTGTTGCTGAGAAACAAGACACTTTGGCCATCTTTGCCTTCAGTGAATACTTTTCTCTGAGCATTTCTTCTTCTTTGGTCCTCTTAGATTGTGTTTTTCTCTAAGAATTTTTCTCTGAGGATCTGTCTGCTTTCTTAGAATTTCTTTCACAATTCTCTGGTGATGCTGTTCCTTTCCACAAAAAAAAAAAAACAAAACTTGTCCAAATCTGAAAGGAGCAATACCTTATACCTAAACTCTGCTTAGTCTTTGAGGAATTAGGTTTCAGGTACCATTGCTCTTTAAAGAGATCATAGAGATTGGGCCGGAAGTCTTACTGCAGATTAAGCTTTAGTGGCTTAAGCTTTTGGAATACCCCATATGTTTCTTGGGGGGCAAGTGAGTGTCTGAAGCAGATATGACTAAGTTTATTGCAGTCCAACAAGTAAGTATCTACTATACATTTATGCTATATTAGGTAGTGGGGATGTTAATATAAAAATGACATAGTCCCTCTTCTCCAGCAGCTTATTTTTAAATTTTTTGGTAAATTTTTGTTGTTTCTGATGAACAATCATTTAATTTCTCTCCTTTTCCCTCTCACCTCTCCATTGGGAAAAATAGAAGAAAAAATTCTTATAAATGTACATGGTAAAGCAAAACTAATTCAGTGTTGACCATACACAGAAATGTTGTGTGACATTCTGCCCATGAGTCCATCCCTTTGTCAGATGGTGGGTAGCCTTCTTTATCATCAGCAAGATTCTCAGCTGAAAGGTGGAGAGCGGGAAGAAAAAATTTGGAAAAGTTGCTATGGTGAGTGCAATAGTAAGTCAGTTAGGGCGGCTTTGTAGTCATGGCTCATTTGAGATTACATAATATGAATTTGTAAGGGGACCTAGGCAGCATGTTTTTTTAAATTTTTTCCAGCTTCATTTAGCACCTGAGTAGGAGTGAAAGCAGAGAATGGTGGAAATACTCCAAGGCTGATGCCTGCCTGGCAGCACAAGATTGGTGATAGGAAAATGGGACAGGCAACTTAAGTGAAGAGGACAGTATAGGGTTGAACTAGTTCAGCAGGGGATCAAAATGAGGAAGGGAGGAGAGTAGTCAATGCAGTTGTGATGGTCTGGGAGAGACCAAGGGACTTGAGGGATTGGAGGTCATAGATGAAAAGGTTTCGGGCTATAGAGTGGAGTGAGATGGAATGACACCAGATTGTGATCAGATAAGGGACTTTCAGAGTTTATGAACATGAACATGGAACGTTTTTGGATGATGGCAAGATCATATGGTTGTTCTTTTAAGAACTGTTTGTTTTCAATTCCTCTGACCACTTTGATTGGGAATGGCTTTTGGTTTTAGATATTTCTCTTAATTTCCTATATATCTTGGATATCAGAGGTAATTGATACAAAGATTTTTTCTGCTTACCTCGTTCACTTGTTATCCTACTTAATCTAATTTTTTATATCCAAGCTTTTCAATTTCATATAACTAAAATTATTTTATTTTACAACTACCTTGTTCTTTTATTTGCTTAAGAATTCACCCTCTAACTGTGTTGTGAAAGGTTTATGATATGTTTTTTCCAATTTTTTTATGTTATTGTCTTTAATACTTAGGTCACATTTTGAGTTTATTGTGTATGGCATAAGATGTTGGTCTAAATCTAATTTCTCCCACATTGCATTCCAGTTTTACCAGCAATTTTTGTCAAATAGAGAGTTTTTTCCTACATAATTATTCTTTGAAGTTTATTGAACACTGGGTTATTGAGGTCAATTATTTCTTATTCTTCTTTGTTTAGTCTGTTCCATTGATTTTCTTTTCTATTTTTTTTAACAAGCACCAAAAGGTTTGTGATGGTTATTACTTTATAATAAAGCTTGAGGCCTAAAAGTACTATTTTCCTTTCATTCTTTTTTTAGAATTATTTCCCTTGATATTCTAGATCTTTTGTTCCTTCAAATGAATTTTGTTATAATTTTGTCTAGCTCTGTAAAGTATCCCTTTGGTAGTTTGATTGGTGTAGCACTAAATCTGTAAATTAATTATGGTAGTATTTTCAATTTTATTTGTTGGCACAGCATAGCCACATTCACTGTACAGAATATTCCTCCAGTTATTTCAGTTGTTCCTTATGTCTTTAAGGAGCATTTTGAATTTGTATCTATAAATATATTCTATGCATAGACAGACTCCCAGATGTTTCATGCATTTCTATATAATAATCATACAATCAATGAAGTAATAATAGGAAAGGAAGTCCTGTTAAAGAAAAAAACCCTGCAAAATGCAGTGATATATTTTCAATTAAAAATTAAATTAAAAAAAGAAAATGTCCCAAAAGGCAGCAAGGTATAGCAGATAGATGGTCTACTTTGTATTTAGGATGACCTGGATTTAGGTCTTTTAGGTGTGTGATCCCCCTCGAGCAAGTCACTTACTGTCTTCATACCCCAGGGGACTCTTTAAATATGCCAGTTATTGACTAGCTGCCTGGCTACAGGTAGTTGTCACACTGATGAAATCCTCAGTCAATCAGTAAGCCTTTATTAAGGCTGTTCTATGTTCCAAATATTATTCTAGAAACTGAAAAAATGAAGCCATCCCTACTCAATGAGCTTACATTCTAGTGCATTCATAAGTCCAGACCAAAATAAAGAAAAAAATAATAAATATAAAGGAACAAAGAGCAGAAGCTAAAACTCAAATGAGAAGTACTTAAGAACTTTAATTTTAATACAACATTTTACTGTGATAAAAATATTTGAGGAATAGAAAAAGGTCCACTGTCCACACTAAAATAAAGCTACTTAGGACAATCTAAATATTCTAAGAGTATAAAAAATATTTTAAAAGGTTTTAAAAACTGGAACAGTTAGAAACCAATAATAATGCTGAAATTCATTTAATACTAACAACAATATAGTGTGACAGTAATTTTCTAATACGATGACAAAATTCTTGGAAGGCTGGCAACATGTGGAAAATCTGAGCTCATTATCTTTCCCTTCAAACCCTCTGCTCTTCCTAATGATTTTCCTCTTACTGTTGAGAGCACCTTCATCCTCCCAGTCACCAAGGCTCACAAATTACATGTCATCCTCTACTCCTTATTCTTTCTCACCCCTTCCAATCAAAGTCCTACTGATTGTCCCATCATGCCATCTTCTCTCTTCTGACAATGCCACCACCTTGGTTCAGTTAGGCCCTCAGGACCTCATACCTAGAATGCAATGTGGTAGAAATTAGGTTTAGACCAACATCTTATGCCACACACAATAAACTCAAAATGTGACCTAAATGTTAAAGACCATACCATAACATTAGCCATTTGGTTGGTCTCACTGCTTCATATCTCCTCATTCCAGTCCATGTTCCACTCAATTGTCAAACTGATTTTCCTAAATTGAAGGTAATGTTATAAAATAAGTACATAGGAGAGGTCAAATAGAGGGACCAGAGAGATTCTTGGAGAAGGATGTCTTCTGGCTGAGGAGGGATCAGGAATGGTTTCACGGACGTCCCATGGAGGGCATCCCAATTGGTCCTTGAAAGAAAGAAAGGATGTCAATAGCTGTAGAGGTAGTATGATTTAGTGGAAAGATACAGTGGAAAGATACAGTGGAAAGTGCTGGATTTGGAATCCCTGGTTTCAAGTTCATTCTCCAGTGTTTACTTGTTATAGTACCACGGGGAAGTCTCAAGCCCTCTGAACATCAGTTTCTCCTTCCATCAAATGAGGCCAATCTAGATTACATACCTCATGTTGTTGTTATACACATTGAGGTGAAGTGTACAACACACAGTGCTGTTACTCCTCTGAGATAATGTGTGTAAATGCCTTGTAAATGTTAAAGCTTTATGTGTCAGCTATTATTAGGTTGGGGGAAGCAGTGCATTCTAGACATGGTGATTCTAGATTTAGAGGTGGAAGGGACTTTAGATATCATTGTAGTCTAACCCCTTCATTTGTAGATGAGGAAACTGAGGCCCAATGAGTTTATATGTTCATAATCCTAGAGCCAGAAGGGAGATCAGGCTGTCTAATTCAACCCCTCCTTTCACAGATGAGGAAACTGAACTCCATGGATGTTAGGTGACATCCAAGGTTATGTAAGTAATAAGCATCAGAAGCTAGATTTGAACTCTGGTCCTCTGACTTTAGAGGCAATGCCCTTTCTACAGTATCACACTGGGATTTTTAAAGCCTTAGAGGAAGAAGAGGGTAGGATAAGATTACAGACTAGTTAGTAGTCTAATTTGGCTTGAGTTTGATTCAAGAATGGAATGTGTGAGGGAGATTGCCATGAAATGTCAGGAAAGGTACCTTTGATCCAGATTGTGGAGGACCTTGGAATTTGCATTTGATTTATTATGCAGTAGGGTTTTGAATTAGGCAAGTGACCTGCTCAGACCTCAGCATTGGAAAGATTCCTTTGAAAGCCAATGTGAAAAATGGATTGTAGAGAGGGCAGACTGAAATCAGGAAGATTAGATAATATTACAGGTGAGAGATGATGAGATCAATCAATTGGCTTATATCTAATAGTTCTATTTTATTCTTCACAATGTTCAAAGTGCTGAGGAAGTAACAGCGGCTATATATATATATATATGTATACAGATATATATATATATAAAATTTCTTATTTATGGAATGAAACAAGATTTCCATAACATAGTATCAAAAGATGATTACACATGAAACTGCAAATCTATTATGTACAACTTGCTATTTCTTTTAAATATATAATAAAGTTATTATGTAAATTTCTTTTTTTAAAAAGCATATATTGATTGGTCAACTGCCAAGTGATAATGAGAGAAAGAAACATAGAGAAATATTTATTGAATAAGAAAAATAGTTTCTGTCCTATTGATCTTGGGTGTTGGGAGAGGTCAGGCTGGACAGATAAAACTGAGGATTGCCTGCATTAAGGCAGTAGATAAAGATTTGATGTGAGATTAACTCACAGAAGACCCTTTTGTAGAGGGAGAAAAGTGAGGTCCCTGAACCATAGCCATTAGATCTTTGTATGACAACATGGTTTTCTTTCCTCCATCTCTATCTCTCTCTCTCTCCCATCACTTTTACTACTTGTAAACTCATGTTTCTCAAAAAAAATGGAAGTAAAAACAGTAAACGGTTTTGCTTCTTGGTTATCATCTATTGATGGTTTTCCTTTTTCATTTGCTATCTTTCAGTTATTTTCCTATTTTCTTCCTTTTGTTTTTTTAATATATGGGTATGTTCTGCCTCATTTTCCACATTAGCTTTTCTTATCCTATTCCTATAGTTCTTTACTCTTTCTTTGTACTTCTCCATGGTATTCCACCCTTATAGTCCATTTTCACAGCAGGTGTGCCTGCTCTTAGTTCTTTGGACTGGTTGTTGCTCAGCCAAATAGTTTTGCTCCTGTCATGTGTTTGCTTAAAGCATACCCTTTAGTTTTCATCTGCCTTTACTATTTCTTTAATGTGCAAAGCTTGGAATTTATTTCCCCAATATTAGCATTCAATGAAATCATTTTAACTAGTTCACCTAAATGTATCCAAAAATATTTTCTTAAAAATAATATCATTTTGCATTGTCCTTACTTTTGTACCTTTTTAGTTTTATAAATTTTATTTTAGCTTCTGTTGACAAATACAATAAGAAAATATATAAGAAAATAAAAATGAACAGAAAAAATTATAAATTATTGAATGTGTCTGCAAACTTCAGTCATTTACTGATTTTGACCCCTCAAACAAAAGAGATGTCTATTCATACTAACCCAGAAGTAACTAATATAATAATAATAGCTAACATTTATGTAGCACTTACTATGTGCCAGGTACTGTACTAAGTGCTTTACAATTATTATATCATCTGATCCTCACAACAACTCTGTGAAGTATATGCTATAATTGTCCCCATTTTACAGACGAAGAAACTGAGACAAGCAGTGGTTTGAGGACTTGCCCAGGGTCACACAGGTAGTAAGAGTCTGAGACTGAATTTGAACTTAGGTCTTTCTGACACCAGACTCAGAGTTCTATTCATGCACCACCCACCTGCCTAAATCATCCTATTTGTTCTTGGGACTCTTTTTGAATTTATTTCCAGTCCATTTGACATAGATATGCCACTATTATTGTTTTCTTCAATTACATAGTTATAGTTAGTATGAATAATGAGAGTTTTACAAACTAAAACTGCTCTTGGATTCCATATGCTACTTCTTTGATTGACAAAGATCATTAAAGGTGGAACAGGTTTCATTGCTGTTATAACTATGACAAAATAAGCACAGGATTGGCAACTATGGCTCTGCTTTCTTCATGAAACTATGTCACTTTGTATTAGTTCTTTATGCTTTTAATGTTCCATGGCACAGTAATGTTACTTTATTGTCATAGGCCATAAATTGTTCAGATAGTTCCCAATCACTGAGGTCCTACTTTCTTTCCATTTTTGGATCTTTGTACAGATAGTGCATTTTTTCTGTCACTAACTTTTTTAGGGTATAATCTTAAAAGCACTGGATCGAAGTATATTAAAGTATATTAATATTGTTTAATTCTTTGAGGCTCATAACAATCCTGGGAGTTAAGTAGTTACCCATATTATTTCAGTTAGTTTGAAGAACTCCAAGTATGGAAAATCCCTCTACCAATGCAGATATGTAAATAGTTTTTAACTATTTATTTATGGTATTCAGGAGTTGACTAGGGGAACTGCTTAAGGTAGTGCCATATGGGCATAATCCCCATTTTACTGAGCCATGCAGTTGAGTGACTTGCCTATGGTCACCTTACTAGTAAAAGTAAGAGGTGGGATTTGAACTTAAGTCCTCCTAACTCCAAATTTAGTATTTTTTCCATTAGTCACCATTGCTTTCTGAGGATCCTTTTAAAGTTTTTGAGCAGAATGACAATAAGAAAAATTATGATAGGAAGATTATTCTGGCATAAATCAAATAAGCATTTATTAATTGCTTACTATGTGCAAGCAATGTGCTAGGATCTCTCTTTTTTATTTAATATTTATTTTTCCCAATTACATGTAAAAACAATTTTAACCTTCTTTTTTCAAATTCTGAATTCCAAATTCTCTCCTCTCCCCTCTCATTGAGAAGGCAAGCAATTTGACATAGATTATACATGTATAGTCATGCAAAACAGATTTCCATGTAAGTCATGCTTGTGAAAGAAAACAGACAAAAAAAAACAAGAAAAATAAAGACAGTAACAAAAATGTGTATTTCAGTCTGTATTCAGACTTCATCAGTTCTTTCTCTGCAGATGGAGAGCCCCTTTCATCATAAGTACTACAGAACTGTCTTGGATCATTGTATTGCTGAGAATAGCTAAGTTATTCACAGCAGATCATCATACAATATTGTTGTTACTGTGTTCAATGTTCTCATAGTTCTGCTCTTTTCCCTTTGCATTAGTTCATGTAAATCTTCCCAGGTTTTTCTATGAGCAACCTGCTCATCATTTCTTATAGCATAATAGTATTGCATTACAATAATATATGTCTTGTTCAGCCATTCCCTAATTGATAGATACCCCCTCAATTTCCAATTATTTGCCACCAAAAGAGCTGCTATAAATATTTTTGTGCATATAGGTCCTTTTCCTTTTTGTTGTTTATCTCTTTGGGAAACAGACCTAATAGTGATATTGCTTGGTCAAAGTTTATACATGGTGTTATAGCCCTTTGGGTGTAGTTCCAAATTACTCTACAGAATGATTGAATTAGTGTACAACTTCACCACAAGTGCATTAGTCTTTTAATTTTCCCACATTCTGTAGGATCTCTCGATACAAAAATAAAAATTAAATAGTATCTGTCCTCCAGGAGCAAATATTTTATCAGTATAAAGGATAGATAAAAGGATATTTATGTAGGATGGAGACTGAAAACAAGGAGACTAGTTAGAAATTGATTACAACCAGAGGTGAGGAACCTGTGGCCTCAAGGCCACATGTGGCCCTCGAGATCCTCAAGTGCAGCCCTTTGATGGAATCCAAACAATTTGTCCTGTGAAGTTTGGATTCAGTCAAAGTGCCACACTTGAGGACCTAGAGGGCCACATGTGACCTTGAGGCCACAGTTTCCCCACCTCTAGACATAAATAATAGCTGAATAAAAGTGGTAGCAGTAGAGATAGAAGAGATAGAAAGGGGTTAAGACATATTACAAGTGCATCAATACCTTTACAAGTACATCACAGAGATACACAATATTGAACTTACTATACTTGCTATGAGAATGGCAGCATGTACTTCTCAAAGGGCATGTACCACGCTTTGCCACGTATCATCACTATTTAATGCGTCTATGCCCTCTCTATTATGGGAATCATCTTGAAGTGAGGGACCATGTCTTATTTATCTTTGTATCCTCTTTAGCATTTAGCACAGTGTCTTATACACAGTCACTCCATAAGTATTTGGTAAATGAATAAATAAATGATTGTTGGATTATATCTAATTAGGAAGGGTTTTGCTTTTCCTTTCTAAAATAAAGGAAACAAAGATGTTTATAAGGAGGTTCTCATAATAATAGCAAAGAGAAGGGGAAGAGAAAGGAGAACAAGCACTCATTAAGTTCCTATTATGTGCCAGGCACTGTACTAAGCGGTTCACAAATGCATCTCATTTGATCCTCACAATTTTGGAAAGTGAGTGCTATTATTATCTCCATTTTGCGGTTGAAGACACCAAGGCAGGCAGAGGTTAAGTAAATTGTCTGGGGTCATGCAGTTAGTAAGTGCTTGAAGTCACATTTGAACTCAGGTCTTCCTGTGACTCCAGGCCCTGCTCGCTCGCTCTCTCTCTCTCTCTCTCTCTCTCTGTCTCTCTGTCTCTCTGTCTCTCTCTCTCTCTCTCTCTCTCTCTCTCTCTCTCTCTCTCCCTCTCTCTCTCTCCACTATATAATATAAAAATTGGAGATTACAGGCTTTAGACCTAGAAGGGATATTCTAGAATTTTTAGAGACAAGGAAATGGGAGATGAAGTGACTTGGCCCAGAGCTAGGATCTGAATCCATGTGCTTTGACTTTAAATCTAATGCTTTTGCCAGATATACAGATTTGAAACAAACAACAACAAAAAACCCTCAAGTGTACAAGTTAAGGTTGAGTTAGAAATAGCCGGCAGGGGTTCATGTGAAAAAGATAAGAGTTTAGTTCATTGCCCCCTCAGAATGAACCAACAGTGAAATGTGGCTGCCAAAAGAGCAGATATGTCCAGAAGAAGGGGGTGCTGGGCCTGACATGTTCTCCACTAGTCATACCAACTTTGGAGTATCATGTTCAATTCTGGGAACATTTTACAAGGGTCCTTAACAAACTTGAGTGACTTTCACAATTATATTGGTTGGAAAACTTAGATGTTTAAGTTTATCTCAAGGAGTAGGGATCGGCCTTATTCAGCTTATTTCCAAAGAACGTAACCAAAACCATATGGTGAACATTATAGGGATTTTGATCAAAATATAAATAAGTGCTGTTATCCACCAAAATCCATTCTACATTTCTTCAGACCTGTCTGCAAAGGTGGTGGACTGCCTTATGAAATTTCCTATCACTGAGTGTTCAGAAATTGGGTGACCACTTACCAGAGATGATTTTTGGGGGATTCTTGCATACAATGGGATATTAGACTAGATGACCGTTTAAAGTCTTTTCTAAACATAATATTCTAAAATAGGGAAGTTCTGAATTGGAGAAGCTGAGGTAGCTCATTTTATTTGGAAAAAAAAGATTATCTTCTGAGATATAATTAGACCTAGATGGGGTGCAGTTTAACTAAATTCAAGAAATAGTCATTGATTTTTAACTGTGCAAGGAGTTGATGAATGTGGAAATAATTGAAACTATGTTGAGAATGTCATTTTTCAACCAAGAACCTCATTAATAAATCAAAGAACATTTATTGATCACCTCTTATGTACAAGGCATTGTGATAAGTACTAATTGGTGTAGTTTTTTTCTCTAAGTAAATGATCCTGTATTTTGCTTTGTGCATATATCTATCAATCAATAAATATTTATTAAGCGCTTACTATGTGCCAGGTACTGTGCTAAGTGATGAGGATACAAAAAGAGTAAAAAGACAATTCCTGCCCTGAAAGAGCTTACAATTTATACTCCTCTACCTGAGAATAATATTTTTGAATTCTCATCTATTTCAACTTCTTCTCTTTCATTGGAAATGTTGTTATATATTCTTTCTCTAACCCTATAATCATTAACATATTTGTTAAAAGAATGTTGTACAAAGAACTAATCCTACTTCTAGTCTTCTTAATGTTCCATTCCTTGATATTCACTCTCAGAGCTTCAACTCTTCTCTTTTAGGATCACTCTCAAATTTAGGTCTCTAAGCTGACCACTCTTTTTCATTTTTAATAGTTTGTTGGACAAGAATCCTAGAATTAGAAGGGATTTTAAAGGTAATCCAGCTCTAGCCCCTTTCTAATACATGGATCCCTTCTACTATATGACCAGCAGATGGTCATCTAGACTCTGCTTAAACACTTCAGTGACAATGAACTTCATAAAGCAGCAAATTCCCATTTATTTGGATTATCTCCAAAGTGACATTGTGAGAAAAGCATTTGGAAACACTTAGAGTATTACAGAAATGTTATCTAGCTAATTAATAGACTGATATTGAGCATAAATTTATATCCCAGCAATTTCCTCTCTCTGGTCATGGTATTGACCCCTGGAGCCATATAGAAATGTATTTCCTGCCAGCATCTCAAATGTAACATGTTTAAGACTAATGTCGTCTTATATCAAAAAAGAGATTCCTCTTTTAATGTAGCTATTTTCCTTTAATATACTTTGCAGCCAAGGATGGAAAAGCTCTATACAGTCAGTTAAAACAAGATCTAGAACTGATGGTGAGTTAGATCATGAGCTTCTTATTGCAAAATTCAGACTTAAATGGAAGAAAGTAGGGAAAACCATCAGACCATATAGGTATGACCTAGGCTGTTGTCAAGATGGCAGAGTAAAAGTAGTGATTTGCTTGAGCTCTCTCCCAAACCCCTCCAAATACCTGTAAAAAATGGCTCTAAAGAAATTCTAGAGCAGCAGAACCCACAAAAAGACAGAGTGAAACAAATTTGAAGCCCAAGACAACCTGGAACGTTGGCAGGAAAGGTCTATTGTGCCAGACTAGGAGAGGAGCACAGTGCAGGATGGGCCCCGCAGGCAAAGACCAAGCCTCAGCAAACTTGGAGCAGGCCTCAGGGGACTGAATCATGGGCAGCTGTGGTGAAGTCCAGACTTCTCAACCCACAAACACCAAAGACAACTTAGAAGGTCAGTAGGAAAGGTCTGTCAGACCACAGTGAGAGAGGAGCTCAGTCCGGCCCCAGACCTGGCATAGCCGCAAGGTGGTGGCTGCTTCCACAGATGGAGGGGGGATCAAGCAGCTGATCAGAGGAAGATTGCAGGGATCTCTTTGCTGGCACAGAGGCAGGATTCTCTTGCTTTGCCTGTGTTTGGATCTGGGTTGCAGTTCTGAGTGGTGGTCCTGGGGCGAGGAGGAGCATTGGCGTGGTGGAGCTTGTGGTGGCAGTGGAGAGGGAATCCTCCTCACAGTTCCCAGGCAGAAAAGAGTGCTTGTGGTCACTCAGAGACCAGAGCACAGGCCAGGAAAGGAGTGAACACCTCACCCTTGATCATACCACCTTGGAAGAACTGAAAATTTACAGGTCCCTAGAAGTTTCTCTGAAAACAGCTACACAAAACCCCTGAAGTTTGGGACAGTACATTCTTCACACTGGAAACAGACTCCTACCTTAACAAAGGGCTTAAAAGTCAAACAATTGGCTGAGAACATGAGCAAACAGTGCAAAAAAAAAAGTCAGACCATATAGATGTGACGTAAGTAACATCCTTTATGACTGTGAAGTGCAAGTGATAAATACATTTAAGGAATAAGATCTGAAAGATAGAGTGCCTGAAGAGCTATGGACAGAGGTTCACAAATATTATGTAAGAGGCAGCAACAGAAAACATTCCAAAGAAAAAGAAGAGCAAGAAAGCAAAATGGCTATCTGTTGAGGCTTTACAAATAGCTGAGGAAAGAAGGAAAGTGAAAGGGAAAGTAGAAAAGAAATGTTATGCTGAACTGAATCCAGAATTTCAGAGAATAGCAAGGAGAGATAAGGTTTTCTTAAATGAGGAATGCAAAGAAATAGAAGAAAATAATAAGATTGGAAAGACAAGAGATCTCTTAAAGAAAATTAGAGATAACAAGTGAACATTTCATGGACAAAAATGGACATGAGAAAAGACAAACATGGTAGGAACTTAACAGAAATAGAAGAAATTAAGAAGAGATGGCAAGAATACACAGAAGAACCATACAAGAAAGATCTTAACACCAATAATATCCATGATGGTGTGGTTCCTGATCTAAAGCCAGACATCCTGAAGAATGAAGTCAAGTGGGCCATTGGAAACATTGCTAACAATTGTGGAAGTGATAGAATTCCAGTTGAGCTATTTGAAACCCTAAAAGATGATGCTGTTTAAGTGCTGCATTCAATATGCCAGCAAATTTGTAAAACACAACAGTGACCATTGGATTGGAAAAGACTGGTTTACATCCCAATCCTAAAGAAGGGCAATGCCAAAGAATGTTCAAATGACTGAACAACTGTATTCGTTTCCTATTCCAGCAAGGTTATGCTTAAGATTTTGCAAGCTAGACTTCAGTGATATGTGAATTGAGAATTACCAGAAGAATTGGGTGGTTTTTGAAGAAGCAGAGGAACTAAAGATCAAATGGCCAACGTTTGGCTTGATTATGGAGAAAACAAGGAAGTTCCAGAAAAGCATCTACTTCTGCTTCATTGACTACACTAAAGCGTTTGACTGTGTGGATTACAACAACTTTGAGGCAAGCCCTCAAAGAGATAGGAGTGCCAGATCATCTTACTTGTCTCCTGAGGAAGGTGTGTGTGGGCCAAGAAGCAGTAATTAGAACCTAACATAGAACTACTGATCGGTTTAAGTTTGGAAAAGGAGTGTGACAAGGCTATATATTGTCATCTTATTTATTTATGTGTAAATCCATAATACGAAATGCCAGGCTGGGTGAATCAAAAGCTGAAATTAAGAAAGCTGGGAGAAATATCAACAATCTCAGATATGCAGATGATACCACTCTGATGACAGAAAGTGAAGAAGAATTAAGAAGCCACTTGATGAGGGTAAAAGAGGAGAGTGTAAAAGCTGGCATGAAGCTTAACCTCCAGAAAACTAAGATCTTGGCAACTGGTCCCATCACTTTCTGGCAAATAGAGGGAGATGAAATGGAAGCAGTGTCTGATTTTATGTTCTTGGGATCAAAGATCACTGCAAATGGTGACTACAGCTATGAAATTAAAAGATGTTTGTTCCTTGGAAGGAAGGCTATGACAAATCTGGACAGCATACTAAAAAGCAGAGACATCTTCTATCCACATAATATCCATTCTTTCAAACTTATCTCACCTTCACTTACTTACCTTGTTATCTCTTTTCTGTCATCAGCTCCTGAATTTCTCATCTGCATTGTGTTAGGAGGAAAGAGGATTGAGCCCTCCCTATAGAGCCACTATGTTTACTTTAGTATCAAATAGGATGTTATTTGGGATCAGGAATGTCAAAACCAATCTGTCAAATAAGGATGAAATCTAGAATTAGAGTGAGGTTACCAGAGTGGATTCTGGAATCTGGAGATAAGGTTTAAGTTAAAGCAGACAGAAGAAACAAGAAGTGAGATCAGATATACCTGAGGTCTGAGTTACTTACTGTCAAGCAGGACAGTGGCATCACATGCCTTCTACCAGGCACCTTTGGAAGTCATTTAGGCATCATATGCATGAAACTGGCCACCTAGCAATACTTTCTATAAGTCTCTGATGAGGAAGGAAGTCTGAGACTTTGTGGACAAATGTACCATATGTGCATCTATTATAAAACCCAAATACTGATTCTACGGCCCCAGTAGATTTTGTTGGCAGTATATCCCTGGCAACAAGTCTCACTGGACTGTGTAGTGAAATAGTGCATTTGTCTCCCTCTGGAGATGCACCATAATTCCCGTAGTAGCTCTTTGCTTTACAAAGATACTTTGTTGTGTGCACCAAAATGGCCAAAATACAGAACAGTTGGGCAGCTAGGTGGTACGGTGGATAGAGCACTGGCCCTGGATTCAGGAGGACCTAAGTTCAAATCCGGCCTCAGACACATAACACTTACTAACTGTGTGACTCTGGGCAAGTCACTTAACCCCATTGCCTAGCTAAAAAAAAAGAAAAAAGAAAGAAAGAAAGTACAAAATAGTCTAGCTACTTTTAACCTGATTCAGTGTATAGTTTACTACAGGAAATCATCTTCAACCAAGATATACATTTTATCTCCAAGTTTTAGAAGTCACTTCTCTGACTTCTCTTTTTGATTTCATCAGCCCCCATATATTCACTATTGTCTCTATGCAGATGAAACATATCTATCTCCCATCTGACTCTTGAGTTTCAAGACCATGTTATCAACTACCTCCTGGACATCTCTACATGGATATCGCAGGCATTGCAAAGTCATTATGTCCCAAACAAAACTCATTATGTTTTCCTGTCCTCCCATAACCTATCCCTCTTCCTAACTTTTCTATTTTTGTTGAGGGCATTACTATATTTCTAGTTATCCAGGCTAATGATTTTATATATATGTGTGTGTATGTATGTATGTATGTATGTATATTTATATATATAGTGTATGTATGTGTATATATATATATATACACACATATCCTTCACTCTTCCCTCTCCCTCACTTCCTGTAGATTTATTTTTATTTTATCTCTCATACCCATACCCTTTTATCCACTGCTACCACAGTCACCTTCATTCAGGCCTTCATCTCCTCAACAGTGGACTACTGCAATGGCTCCTATCTGGTTTCTCACTAATCCATTTCCCTGATCCATTTTCTATAGAGCTGCTAAATTGAAATTCCTAAGGCATAGGTCTGATCATAATACTCCTGATCAAGAAATTTCAGTGGTTCTCTATTGTCCCTACTGAGTGTAAATAAAATGTAAACTCCTCTGTTTGGCATCTAAATCTCTGTTTGGCATTTACAATCTGGCTGCACCCTGTCTTTCCAATCTTATTACATGTTACCTTTCTTCACGCCCTCTACAATTTAGCCAAAGGCCCACTTGCCATTCCTAATGTATATAAAAGGTTTCAAATAAATGGCCCCCAGGCTGCATGCCTGAAATCCTCCTGAGTGCAGCCTGAACCAGATTAAAATGTAATGGGGAAATATTTAACAAAATAAATAAAAATACAATGAAACATAGAGGACATTACGTTTGAAGATTAAGTCAATATGTAGTCTACAGAGATATTTATGTACGGATTTGTAGCCCCTGTTTCTATTTGACTTTGACACCGATGACGTGTGTGACATTTCAACTCCTGTATTTGTACCTTTTGCACAAATACTTGAAATGCACTTAGGATCCCCAAGGATTATAATCCTGCAAGACCAGTTCAAGTGCCACTCACTACACAAGACCTTTCCTGATGTTCCCAGTTATTAGTAGCAGTCATAGGGTTAGGGATATTTCATTAACCCTCCTTTCTCTTTCTCCCATTTCACCTTTTCCCCCTTCCCCACACCCAATATTTTGTATATATTTTTAAATTTTAATTAACTGGGTACCTGTTATTTCCCACCTTTAATATATCAGCTCCTTGAGGGCAGAGACTTTTGACTTTTGTCTTTTTATATGCAGTACCCAGCACATAGTAGATACTTAACAAATCCTTGTTGATTTGAACTGAATCCAAACATCCTATTATTCTGAAGTTTTCCCTGACCTCGCTTTCTTAGCCAATTGGAACCAGAGTGAAGTTAGTAACATTCTTGATTTCCAGTGCAGCAAATAATATTCTGACATAGCTAGTAGATTAGAAGAATTACGAACCATCAAGTGAGCTCAGGAAGCAGAATCATTAGTATATGCCTCAGCTATCTCTCATGGATGTACAGCTTTGTTCCTTGGCTAAGGAGTACAATATTTTCCCTGTCTTTACCTAGTGAATTTCAGCTTTCTTTAAATCTTATGCCAAATGTCATATCTTCCAGGAAGAATATCCTTCCCTCTTCCCTCATAGACCTTACCTAACTGTTTTATAATTCTCCAAATGGATTTACCACATATTATTGTGTATTATGGATAGCTATCCTGGTATTTTATTTCTCAACTACACCAAAAGCAGCTTGAAGGAGAGAACTGCGTCTTGTCTGTAATCTTTGTCTTTCTCCCAATACCTAGTGTAGGGCTCAGCATGTCAGTGCTTAATAAATGTTTCCTTTATTATGCTATCATAATGTATCTCCCTCTAATTAGGTCTACTCCCAGAGGTAAATTTTGTGAAAGGACATCATCAGGACTTGGTGTGGAAACACATGGAGGCATTTAAGGGTCTCAGGTACTTTTCTCTTGGCTGATGAATGGTCTCTTCCAGACCTACTTTGTTTCAGGGACATACCATGTATTTCCCTGACTTCTTCTGGTACTAACATCTGGTACTGTGACCTTGATTTAAAGACCTAATTGTACTCTTCTGTGTTCTTAATCTTACTTGGAATTTGTTGCAAGTATCTTCCGGTAATTCCTTATCTCCAAGTTCCTCCATCTCAGCCTGGTCACGTGACCCTGTTTACTGATTATTTCCATTGTTTGATGTTTTGGCTTTACATTCTTGATCTAAGACTGTATTCCATCATGGTGACTCAGCCAGGATAGGCCTTCCTCTGTACTTCCATGGCATCAAAAGGTTTGAGTTGGATTTTCAAGCCAAGATAAAGGACACAGAAGATCAAAGTCAGGGATAGGGGCTCATAGGCTGGAACAGGGCTGACCTTGGAGAAACAAATCCCTATCCAGGAGACATATTCCTGGCTACTTTAAATGGCTGTCTCTTCCTGGTAAGGGACCTTCCTTCATGTGATTAAGATTCACAAGGTGAATTTTAGCCCACCAAGCTCACCTACTTTTCATTCAGGCTCTGACATATACCACTTGCCATTTTATTGCTATCTAATGGCTCTCTTTATTTGGTGTGATAGCTTTATATCCTCAACTAGGTCATAAACTTCTTGAAAATAGTGACTGTGCTCATATGTCCCATACCCTTCAACTTCCAGTACGTCTGTTAGGCCATGAAAAAATACTTGATTGAATCAATCAATCAACTCTATTTAATGAAACAAACATTCATTAAGTGCTCTTATGTCCTAAACCCATAGGCCCTGGGGATACAAAATAAAAAACAAAACTGTTTGCCCTTCAGGAGCATCTATGAGGCAGGGGAATAGCTAAAACATGCACTCGGATAAGTACATGCAAAGTAACTTGAGGGAGAGAATAGTGCAGACACTAAATCTAATACAGTATCTGCTGAGATTTTCAAGAGTGCTGGTGACAGTTTCACTGTTTTTGCCATTTCTTCAACCCAGAGCTGACAATATGTCAGATATTTGAAAGTTTTGAGAAAATCAGATGTTTGATATTATATATATATATATGTACATTTATGTGTATGTTTTATATAATTGTATATATTACATATAATATACGATATTGTAGCAAGATATTAACATGCAGTAATCTTTTTTAAAAGATGAATGCCTCTCTCTGAGTCACAAGGGGCAATTTGACAGGGCTGAAAGTTGGTCATGTCCCTAGGGGCTCTAAATAGCTAAATTTTGGATACACTTAAGCAACTTGAAAATCTAGGAGTTTGAGCTAAAAGTCAGAATAACCTGGTCCTGAATGGGAATTACATGGGATAAAGAGGAGTTTCTCTCTACTCCTCCCATTAGTCATGTCAATTTGAAATAGAGCTACAGTGCACCTAGTAGGGAACTGAGATACACACTCCAGATAGACACATATAGAAAGGTAGTGACTAGAAGCTGAAAGTAGCTTCAAGGAGTGGGACCTCTAGCAGTAGAAAAGAGAGCTATCTATGAATGCAAGGGAAAATCAAGCTTAGAAAAGGAGCAAACTCTGGGAGCCCACTTGAACAAACCACTCAGCAGAGACATTGCATATAGGAGGGAGGTTTGTGAGGACTCCATAGGAAAGAGAAGCTAATGAAACCCTTTGATAACAGAGTTGTGAGTTTCCTTGACCACATGTATTTCTTACATGTGCTTCACTGTCATGCTGCTTTTCAATTTGTACCTACTTTTCTCATGGATGCTGTGTGTATTTGAGTATTGCATCTGGTTAGGGTTGGGGGAGGGAATGTCTTACAGCTACTCTTCTTACTGTGACATTTTAATAAATACCACTGTTTTGAGTTAATTTTGATCACTGGCGGGTCCTTAATGGGAAAAACAAAGCAAAATGCTGCAGAGTTTATAAGCTCTACTTGTAGAAATGCAGATCTACAGAGGATACCCCTAGAACTTGAGGTAATAGCCACTTCTATGGGTACCCCAAGTGACAGTATAAGTTGGAGGAATAACCTGGAGAAGATGCTACATGCACAAAAAAATCTGCATGTTTGAGTCTTTCAGTTTTTATTTGAATGTTTGACATTGTATTAAGAGAGTTTTAGAAGATGTGGTCACATAAAAGAATTTGCCATTCTGGAAGGGTTGGTCCACTAATTTCATTTATTTGTTATTAATTCTAGATAGTATACTTTTTCTTTGCTCAGAGTCCAAGTGATAAAATCATTATTAAAATATTTAGTACAGGTAGCACCAAAATTAAAAACTAACTCTAAAAGATTCATAGTTTAGTGTCTATTAAAATGGTGAGTCAGCAAGAATTAAAGTATTTACTGTATGTCAGACACTGTGCTAAAGACTGGGGATTCAGAGAAAGGCAAAAACCACCTCTGCTTTCAAGGAGTGTGCTTTCTTCTGAAGGAGACAACACGGAAATAACCATAACATACAAGATCTATATAGAGCAAATGAAAGACAATATGGAATGGGAATGGAAGATACTAGGAGCCTTGAAAGGCCTCCACAAGGCAGTTTTTGATTTGAGTCTTCAAGGAACCCAGAGAAACCAAGAGGTGAAAGAGAAGGGGCCGAGCATTCCAGGGATGGAGGATAGGGAGGATAGCCAGGGCAAAGGCATGAAAGTGACAGATGGAATGTTGTGTTTGAGGAATGGCAAGGAGGCCAATGTAGCTGCATCAAAGAGTGTGTGGAGGAGAGTAAATGTAAAAAGACTGAGGAGGTAAGGAAGAGACTATGTTATGAAAGCTGTAAATGCCAAACAGAGGGCACCACCGGAACTCATTGAGCAAGGAATGTCATGATCATACCTGTGTTTTAGAAAAATCACCTTGGCAGCTGATTAGATTAGAAGAGGGAGAAACTTGTGCAGGAAGACTAATTAGAGGGTTATTTCAATAGCCAAGGGGAGAGGGGATGAGGGCCTTAAAGTGAGTAGTTTTCTGAATTTTAGTAAAAAGATAAGACTTTAATAATATTGCAAATGACTTAAAATTACATTAAAAACAATTCTGGTTAAATTGTCTAAAGAATACATGGGGGATATAAATAATTTTTTTATTATTACAAATCAAATGTTTATATTATTTGCTATCTTTCAGACGGTCCGGCATGGGTTTCCTTACCAGCCCACAGCCTTAGCCTTTGATCCAGTCCAGAAAATTTTGGCGATTGGGACAAGAACAGGTGCTATACGAATGTATCCTTTCTCTTATGTTAATTCATAGGTATTTTTGTCATCAATTACAGTTCCATAAACACTTGGGTAAGTGGAATTTTCCTTATGATATTATAACTATGGATTCTTCATGAAGGGAAAAGGAAAAAGTAGTCTAATTTCAAATTGCTCCTGTGTTACTTTTATAATTTTCATTATTTATTGACTGAAGATGACAATTCAAGTGTGGGTTAAAAATGTAGTTATCCTTTTCAGTAAGTGCATTTTTATATAATGTGAAGGTTCAAAGGCGACTATATTAGTCATGTAGATTTATTATGAACTTTTTAATCATCATGAGAGGTGGTAAAAGGGTAACGTGAGATTCTAATCCACTCCTATTAGTGGAAACTTCAGGGATGGGGAGAGTGGAGTATGGGAGGGAAATGAAGTGGTAGAAGGAGTTACAGAATAAGCAAAGAGAGAAGAGTAATGAAAGTAGGCTGCTAACCAATCTAACTTTTTACTTTAATTTCCAATAGCTAGTTATGAGTAATACCTAACAAATGATCATAGTAAAATCTATGTCCAAATGGCCACTTTAGTATACTGTGCTTTTATCCTTTAAATATTGGCTTAAAAATTAGAGGTCATTCTGGAAACTTGAACATTCAGATATTGTGCATTGCCTTCATGTTATAATTATTTCCATTAAGTACATTTATTAAATATTTAATCATATATTTTTTAGTTTTATGTTAGGTACACATGGAACAAGGTATTGTCATGTTGGGTCACAGGTACTATTACAGAGGGAATCAGGCAAGATACGAGGGGAAGTACTGGAGAAGCAGGGCAAACACTGGTTTCTGGACCATCATGAATCAGAGGTAAACTCAGAAATGGAGAGTACATAAATATCGTAGGGCTAAACCAGGCAGGATATCCAAAGTCCGTGCTTACTGGTAAATAGAATTACAATCAACTGGTTGGCTCCTTAGTGAAATACATTCATTGTAAGGAAGCAGATAAAATGCATTCTCCTGATAATGTCATGCATCAAAGAATCCTAAGGTTGGAAGGGACCTCAGAGACCATAGGTTCCTAGATTTAGAGCTAGCGGCCATCAAGACCAATTCTTTCATTTCACAAATGAGAGGAAATTGTTAGCTGACAAATAGTCACACAAATAGTAAATGGCAAAGACAACATTTGAACCTGGGTCCTCTGACCAGGTTTAAACTTCATTGCTCTTTCCACTATACCACTAATTTGTAAATTACTTGAGGGTAAACACTGAATCTTATCTATATTTGTGTCATCCTCACTGCTAACATATATCCCTAAGCATGGTAAGAACTTTATAGAAGTTGGTTGAAAGAAATTGTAGCATTGAGTAGAATGGCTTGTTTGGAGGATTGATAGGGCTGGAGAAGGGAGGACTCATATAAAAGAGTCATGGGATGTAAGGTTGAAGAGGTATGTTGGGAATAGATAATGAATGGCTTTGAGAGATAATGAAGGAATTTATTCTCTATAAACCACTGAAGATTTTTGAGTTGGGGAGTGACATGCACAAAATAGAGTTTTAGGAAGATTTATATATAGCACAAATTAATCTGCCTTCCTTCTGAGAAATCCCCAGCTAAGAACTGAATAAACAAAGTGATCTTTGAGTTATTTTATAGAGCCAGTAGTACAAGAGTGCTTGGTTAATCCTTGAAACTCTTAATTGTGTGCACTTGGGTAGAATTGACAGTCAGTGATCTCTAAAATATTGGGGTGAGTATCCTTGATCAGCAAGTTCAGTGATTAGGTTAGTAAGGGAGTGTGGTAGAGAAGAGAGAGCACTAGACTAGAAGTTTTAAACTGGGGTTATAAGCTGAAGATTCAATGAGAGGGAATCTGCTCCTCCCCAAGGCAGTCCTTTCCAGTTTTGGATTATCCAAATCGCTAGGAAGTTTCTCCTTGCGTGAAGCCTGCATTTGTTTCTTTACACATTCCATGTTGCTCCTAGTTCTGTTCACTTGGGCTAAGCTGAGCAAATCTGATCTCTCTTCCACTCAACAGTCTTTCAAATACTCGAAGATAATTATCATGTCCCCTCAACTCCAAGTCTTCTCTTTTGTAGATTAAACATTCCAAATTTCTCCATCTGATCCTCACATGGCATGAACCCAAGACTTTTTATCATCCTATTGTCCTCTTTTTAACATACTCTATCAAATTCCTGTCTGAAATATGTCACCCAGAAGCCAACATAAAGCTTCAGAGGTGTGATCTCCCCATTGCAGAAAGGAGTGGAACTCTTACACATTATTTTCCCTATGTGCCATGCCTCTCTTAATACAGCTCAGGTTCACATTAGTCTTGAATACCATCATGGTGCCAAGGGATGCAACAGACACCTCCAACCCCCTTCATCACGTTTTCCCTACTGCCAAGCATAAGTCTTGGCACATTGATTCCCCCTTCAGGTTCCAAACTGCCACTACTTTCTGCTTTTTTTTTTAGCAAGGTCCTCTAAACCTAGATTAGATTTTCAGCAGAAAGGCTACAGGGTTTCCTTCTCTCCAGTCATTTTGCTATACCATGATCATAGGCTAAGCTGGTAGGTATCTAAACAAGATTCACTATGAAGCACTATAGGGAAACATAAAATTGGAGGCAAAAAGGTTAGTACCAGACAAAAAAGCTTAATACTTCATGGTTTATGAAGTTTCTTGCTACTCAATATTGGTCCTCTACCAGCTGCAGGACATTTACTATTCTCCTTACCTTACTCCTGGCTAACATTCTTCTCTCAGTCAAGGCCTCACCCTTGACTTGGTTTGAGGTCCATTGCTGTGGACTTTGTTTACTAGACTAGCTTTCACAATTTCTGAAATCTACTTCCAAGCTAGCTCTTAATCTGGCACATGGGAATCTGAGCCCACTCAGGAAGTTCTTTTATTTGGTTCTCTAGTTTAGTCATTTTGGGTCACTTCATTCTCAACCCATTTGTTAAAGCTTAGAAAATCCTGTCTTGCATTTCTAAATTTCCTATCTAGTTCCCAAAGCTACCTACATGCAGATCTTAGACCTTCGTCTCCCTTCTAGCCTCTTCCATCTATCTTAGAGGCTTATATGCATTGACTCATTAGAAAGTGCTCTCCTTATGCTCTTCTCTCTTCTGGAAGATTCTATGCCTTCTTAGCCTTTAAGGTGTCATCTCTTCCACTTATGGCATATGGGACAGACCTCCACTGAGTCTCCATCACCTCATTTCATGGCTTCTTTATGTATATTAATTTGTTCTTATAGTTGTACTCCTAGTTGGGTGCACCCCTAGTCACTACTGTTGGCTAAATTAAGCTGACAAACGCACTCAAGGACCAACAGAGGTTGTTTACCTTTCCTTGTCCCTATCTAGGGAATCTAATCATTTCCCTATCTCAAGAGTCTTGAGTTACTGGCTCTATTTGGACCCTCAGAGGTAGATCTTGAGAAACGTATGCTAAATATTTAAGAAGAGCCACTCCCCATGGATAAGTGGTCAAAGATTATAAACAGGCAGTTTTCAAAAGAAGAAATGTAAGCTATTAACAACCATATAAAACTTCTTTAAATCACTTATAATGAAAGATATGTAAATTAAACAGCCTTGAAGTTCCATCTCATACTCATCAGAATGGCAGAGATGACAAAAAAAAAAAAAGATGACAATTGTATATAGGGCCTATGCGAGGACAGATGCACTATTATAAGGTTGATAGGGACTATCCCCCCAAAGTCAGTACTTAGTACATACCCTTCGACCCAGCAATACTACCAATAGTCATATACCACAAAGAAGACAAAGACAGAAAAGAAAGACTCATATGTACAAAAATATTTATAGCAGAAACTTCTGAGTACTAAACAACTGGAAAAAAGTGGGTACCCGTCAGTTGGAAAGTAGCCGAACAAATTTGCTATTTAAATGCAGTGGATTGTTATTGCACTGTAAGAAACGACAAAAGCGACTGATTCAGAGAAATAGGGGAGGACTTTTTTAAACTGATATAGAGTGAAGTGAACAGTTCATACTATGACTCCAATAACGTAAATGAAAACAATTTTGAAAGGCTAAAGAATTCTGATTAATTAATGCAGCAACCAGTCATGACTCCAGAAGACTGATGAAGTTGACTGATGTTGTATCATGTCTCCTATCTCCAATAGAGAAGAGAGGCAGAATGAGACACGCATTTTCAGATGCAGCCAAAGTGTGAATTTGTTTGCCTGGCTGAACTTACTGTTTACAAGGCAGCTAAGTGTCAAAATGGATAGAGTGCTAACCCTGGAGTGAGGGAGAGTTGAGTTCAAATCCTGCCTCAGACAGTTACTAGCTATGTGACCTAGGGCAAAGTCATTCAACCTATCTACTGCAATTTCCTCATCTGTAAAATGGGATAATAATGACACCTAGCTTCCATAGTTGTTGTGAGTATAAAATGAAACAATATTCAAGGCTTTGCAAACCTTAGAGCACTATATGATGCCACATTATCATAAGAGAGTACACTTTCCTTCTGAGGATTAAAGGAGAATTGTGGGGAGGGACTTGATGTGTAGTGATAATGATACAAAAAAGGGAAAAAGGAAAGAGAAGAGCACCAATGAAATATTTTAAAAGACATATAGAAGAGAATGAAGTTCAGAAGGGAACACAGAGAAGCAGGACAACGTTGGCTCTTTTGGGTTAAATTTAATGTGTACTTTAAAAAAACAAGTTGAATATTAACAAAAAAATCACCATTTCACATATGATCTCAGTGTTTCTGTTTTTTCTCGTAATTTTTTTATGTTTTTAACATTAAGTTCATAATTTTAAAAAAGAAAATGAAAAATAAATGTATGAATGGAAAGAGCTCACCTCCTGAAATTAGGAGACTTTGATTTGAATCTAACCTCTTACTCATTGTGAGACCCTGGGTAAGTCAGTTCATCTCCCCTGCGAAATGGGGATAATGATACAAATACTACCTATCTCTTAGAGTTATTTTGAAGAAAGTTCTTTATAAACCTTACATTGATTTTTTAAAAGCCTTGCATGTTCTTCTTATTCTTAGGAATAAAAATGCCTGGATATGCCAGAATATCAACATATCCTTAGGCTTCACTGCCTCTGTTTCACATTTTTTTCCTATACGACCTGATTTGCATGAAAACAGAGAAATTTCTTTACCATGAAGACAATGTTGATTTTCAAAATGTAGATTTCATGCTACTAGGACCTAAATTTTAGAGTCATAAAAACTCTACGAATATCCCTATTGTGTGCAGAGGCAAGTGGAATGAACCTATATTTTGAATACTCCCTCTCCTTCCATAATTTTACATTTGCGAATTCAGGTTAAAAAGAACATCAAAAATAGCCCTGAAAAAGGGAAAGAAATTCCTAAAGGGCAAAGATGCAATCTGAAGAATGTGAGTGAAGGTGAGAGGTTCAGGTTACCTCTGTCCTGGTGTGGTAGTAGAGGTATTTATAACCATAGTGTGTTCATATGAACCTCAAATTTTTTTTTAACTATGTGAACAACCTCTTCCCCACTCCCACTATTTACCTTCCTGAATCTTGTTCATCTGCCAGAATAAGAGGGCCCCTAAAACACAGGGAAGGGAGAACTGCCTTGATTTATGGTACTGTAGAAATGATTTTTGATGAAACAATATATCCAGCTCCTAAAATGACATAAAATAGAACTGAAACTGAATAGCCTTCCTTTGAAGAAGGCTTTAATAACAATAATATTATAGAAATAGTAGTTTTAAATCCTGAAAATAAGAGACTAAAATATTAATCATTCAGGTTCCATTCTCATAATATATTATCATGTATAATGTAATATGCAACATATATTATATATAATTCTTATATAATTAAAAGGTATAAATCATGGTTTTTATATCTGATGTTTCATCAATAATTTATAACCCTGGTTTGTTGCTTAATATTAAATGAATCCATAGATAATTCAACTAAGCTACAGCTTACAAACAGTATTGATTCATTTTTGTCTAGTTGTGTAAATAGGTTGTTTAGTTGTCTTGGGAGACTGGAGAATTGTACGAGACAGTTTTGGAAAAAATGTTAATGACTGTTAAGGGATACTCAGCTCTATCATCATCATCATTAAAAGCATTTATTAAGTGCTATTGGTGTCTGACATTTTACTGGGATGTTCTCTGTGCTAAAAGATATTGCTACTGATGCTGATCAAAATGTGTTTGTGTGGCTGTGGCTGAAAATAGCAAAGTACAATCTGATGTTCTCTCCAGCACATAGTGAGCATGGAGGCAGGCTCTTTTTTGATTTGTGAGTGCAGCTCTTGCTTGCAGAACCTTTAAAGTTATGGTCTATCCAAGGACTTCTGGAAAAGACATTCCATTCCTGATTGATACAAGCCAGGCTTATGTGGTATTTATATTTCTTCCCAATTTTGGTGCATCTTCTGAAGCTGTTTTTTTCAGTGAATCTATGAAGTATTTATTTTGTTTACTTCATATGCGTCTTCTGCTTCATCTGGATATCCTTTCATTCATTCTAAAAGTATAGAATGTCAGAGTTGAATGGGGCCTCAGAAGTCATTCAGTGCTAATACACACTTGCTCATGCACCAACCCTGAGAAGTCTCTGGTTGAAAATCACTGGTAGCTCATTACTTTTTGAGGCAGATAATCGTACTTTTGGTCAACACTAAATGAAAATGTTTTGAAATGGAACTGAAATCCTCCCTTTTACAACTGCCCCTCTTGCTCTGGAGCCAAGTAAAACAAATTGCTTACCTCTCCCCATGATAGCCCTTCAAATACTTGAAAATAACTTTTGCATCCTTTGTAAGTCTTCTCTTCTCTTCTCCAGAATAAATGTCTCCATTTTTCTCAATTGATAGTCATATGACATGGTGCCCTGTCTCCTGACTTTACCGTCCTGTGGATATACCCCAGTTTGTCAGCAGATTCTTTAAAATCTGGTTCCTAGAACCAACACAGCGCTCCATGATCTGACCAGAGCAGAGTACAAGAGAATTCTGATTTTCCTCACTGTGATGCTGTCTCTTCTGTTAGTATAGGCCACAACACCATTACCTTTTTTGGTTGCCTGTCATACAGTTGCGTCATAATGGATTTCCAGTCCACTAAAACCTCCCGGTTTTTCTCACATAAAATTTGGGACCGTGTGTTCCCTCTTCTGTGCTCATGGAACTAATTTTCTGAACCTGTGGTGGATTCCACATTTATAATTAGCCCACTAGAATTGCTTTGAAAGCTATCATTTTGATACATAGGTAGAGTAGATAATTTTCTAGATCAGATTATAGGTGATACTGTTTCATCTTTTAATGTTAAGTATATATTTTTGCTGACATTATTGATTTTTTTCCATTTTTACCTTTGTATTTCCTGTGCCTAGATAGTGGCTTATACATAGTAAGCAAAATAGAGAAGTTGAATTAAACTATCCATAAGGCTAAATGATATTTTTGTGGCATAGCTATATAAAAAGTTATGTACATTTAATCTGGATCTTCATGCCACATTGTTGTCATTTTCTAGATAAGTTAGGATTCTTAATTTTGTTTTCTGTTTCTTCATCAGTTGGAACATTATTGGATGTTATTTTCACAGCAAAATTTAGTAAAAAAAATTCATCTATGAATTGTTGATAAAATACTTTTCTGTGTGAGGGTGCCTCTGTGGTAAAGGTCATTATAGAACTTTGGTTTTTACACACACTGTAGAAAATTTCATAATTATTTGCATGGCTTATTTTATATATATTTCATGATCATAGTCATCATCATAAGGAAATTCTTGGGTTTAGTGTCCTTATGCTATTTTCAAACTATTTAATTGAAAGAAAAAAAATAACCTTTGTTGGTTAGCTGGTTTTTTTTTGTTTGTTTGTTTCTTTGTTTGAACATACAATGATATTGAGGTCAGTGCTACAGGATAAAAAGTTGGATAGTTTTATTTTGTTGCTTGGCCACAGACTTTTCTACAATACCATCCTGCCATCTTGTAAACAGATGCCAATGGGCACAAAGGAAAAGGACCAAAATCTGTAGACTGATCTGAACAAATGCCCTCCTTATAGTGGGTCATTGGTGTAAATGTCATATATCAGGAGATCACATTATTTTTTATTGAAAGAGCTCCCCAGAAAGCATAGTGTCAAAATATATTCTGATGTCAGTTTCTTGATCTTGTCCTACATTCCCAATTATGACTCTAGAAGATAGATTGACTATAATTAGATAGAGTGTGCAATACCACTTCATTTTATTAGAGAAAGAGAAAGTCAGAAATATGGTACTATCTGTTCTGAAGGAGTAATAGTGTGGTAAGATCTTTAGCTCTGTCTGGAGTGAGAGGATCACTTGGTTCAGAGCTTACCTCTGATATTTCCTGCGTGACCCTTGGAAAGTCAGTAAGCTTCCCTGAGCCTGAGTTTCCTTCTCTGTAAATTCAAGAATGAGACTAATGGTCTCCAAGGTCTCTTCCAGCTTTCAATCTATGATCCTTTGACAGTGCTAACTATGGAGCTGATATTATAGGATATTGCTAAACTTCTTAATAAGGTAGTAAAAACCTTTTTTTAAAAACTCCTGGAATCAAGTCTACTATGGTATTGAATGTTTAGATAATATCAATGTGTATGTGAGTCTGTGTTTGTGTATGTGCATGTGTGCATATGTATGTGTGATGTTCCCGGCAGTTTGTATTTCCTTTCTTGTTACCTAACGTGCAGCAAAGATAATTTCAATTACTCCAGGTTGGGTTCTTTAAAAAAAAATAATTGTACCTGTTTTTGTGTCACCCTCATTTCCAAATGTATTTGTCTTCTCTCCCCTCCCCAGAGAAACATCTCTTGAAAGAAAGAATAAAAAGGAAAGAAGAAAAAAAATTTACTTCTGCAACACTAACCAAAGCATCAACCAATTCTGACATCATATGCAGTGATCCACACCCACCATCCCCAACCTCTGTTAAAAAGGGAGGGACTTCATTTTTTCCAGGACCAAACTTGATACCAGTTGTTTGTTATTGTGGTTACTGGTGTTCTTTCCAATTATATAGTTTTGATCAATTTGCTCATTGTTTTCCTGATGGTTATTACTTAAATCTATCTTCTTATGCTTCTTTGAATTCTCCACCCTCATCATTTCTTACCCTGCAGTAATAGTCCATTACATTCATGTGCCACAATTTAGTTAGCCTTTCTCAATCTAAGGGCATTTATTTTGTTTCCAGTTCTTTGCCACCATAAAAACTGTTGCTGTAAACCTTTTGGTGTATATGAGCCCATTCCTTCCATCTTTGATCTCCTTGGGGTATATATTGAGCAGTTGGATTTCTGACTTGTAGGATATGGACATCATAGTCACTTTTGAAAAAACATAATTTCAAATTGTGTTTCAGAATGGTTGTGGGCCAACTCACAGGTCTATTATTTATATGGTGTTCTCCAACTTTATTGGGATCTAGAAACACTTGACTGATCATGTGGCTTAATGTTTGGTGCAGCTTAAACTAGGATGGTTCTAGTAATGGAGAGAAATGATAGCCTACTACAGTTGTCATAGACAACTTTCTTGTCATCTCAAAAATAATGATTTTGGTGTCTTAAAAATCATATGGACCTTTCCTTAATATTCCAAATGTTTAGAAATGACCAGATAGATAGTTGGAATGGAATAAGTATTTATATAGTGCCTACTACGTGCCGGTCAGCACTGTGCAAGGTGCTTTACAAATATTATCTTATTTATTTGATTTGGTTTTTAGTTAAGCAGTAGCCAGCACTCTTAAAGATCTCGGTAAATGTACCGTCACATTTAATGTCTTTACTATTTTTTACAACTTTGAAAGCATCACTAACATTTAAAAATTGAGCCATAGGTCAAAAAATTAGTTGTGGTAAAGTTGAAATGATATAGCATGATATCCAACTATCTTGTTTGAAAAGCAGTTTTTATTAATGTTCTACTTACATTCAATTCAATTCAACAAACATTTTGAGTACATATGATAAGCCAGGTATTATACTAGATCCTGGGGATATAAATGAAAAAGAAAGATAGTCTCTGCCCTCAAGGAGTTTACAATCTTAAGGGAAAAGACTATACACAAAAGGAAGTTGGACAGATGGGAGACACTAGGGGGAGACACTTGTGTGGGAACATCTTGGTCATCGAGTTGAAATGAAGCAGAACTGCAGATGGAAAGTGAAATGATCTGAAAAGTCCAGGTTCTGCTCTTTATAAAGGAGGGCTTTGGGAGGAGTTTAGTTGCTCAACCCTCCAGCCCTCCACTCTGGCCAGAGAGGAAAGGAAGCTAAGGGAGGTGGAAAGGAGTTGAGTAGCCAAGGCTGAGTTAGCAGCATGGTGCCCTTGTTATTTTCTGATGCCTCTTTATCTCAGCATTTGACTACATATGCTGTTTTACTGAGGAAATTGTGAGCTGTCTCACCTTTCATCTGCCATGCCTCAAAATCTCCTTCTTGTTTCTAGTCTCAGAGGATGAGTTGCCCCTCCTTGCATTTATAATCCTTCCACTTAAGTCTTTGATCCCATCTACTCCTACCTCCTCTAGTTTTTTCTTATAAATTATTCTCTCATCTTCAATAATAAGATAATTTTTAATTGACAGAGTATGTTTTAACACAGCAAAAGTGAAAAAAACCCACTAACAAAGTATATTTCCTGGAAAGTTAAACATGATAATGCAAAAGAGTGAATATGACAGAGGATGATTCTGCTCTTTCATTATTTTCTCTTTGTTGAAAGAAAAGAAAGGTTTTGTCCTCAATGTTTGCAAACTGGTACCAACATTATCCATTGTATTTATGCACTGTTGCCACTTAATGCTATCTACTATTTTGTATATTTGAATATTTTTGTCATTTTGTAGTTATCCCTTTGTACTATTTTTTTTTAGTTTTGTTGGCATATCATTGGGTAGAATAGTTTCTGATAATGTTCTTAATTTCTTCTCCATTTGTTGTGATTCCCTCCTCATATTTCATTTCAGTAATTTGTTTTTCTTTCTTTTTTTGTTATTAATTAGCTAATTGTTTATCAATTTTGTTGAACATTTTTCAAAAGTTTTTTTCCATTTTAAAAGTTCCTGGACCCCAGGAAATCCTGGAATCAGAAGAGTTGGGATACTGTTACAATAATTCAGGCCACTGGAGATGAGAATCTGGACTAGTATGGTAGCCATGTGAGTGGAAAGAAAAGGAAAGGTATTAGAGATGTCATGGAGGTAGAACTAACAAGACTTGGCAACAGTTTAGGTATGGGAAAGGGAGAGGGAAGAATTAAAGATGATTCTAAGATTATGAACCTGGGTGACTGGGAATATGGTGGTACCCTAAGAACCACAACAAGTCAGTCAACAAGCATTTAATAAGTGCCTACTACACGTCAGGCACTGTGCTAAACACTGGGGATACAAAGAGAGACAAAAAATGGTCCTAGCTCTCGAGGAGCTTACAGTCTAACAAACAATTTTTTGTCTTATGGCAAGCAACACAAGTGTTGCTAGAAGGAGGACAAAATGATAATTGGGTCAGTTAGGATAAAACTTGCCTTCAAATTAATTTTCTAAGACAAACTCAACTGAAATGGAGAGAACATGGCCTCTGCCTTCACTTAAAGGAGGCTGATTCTAGGGAGGCCCTGACATTTGTGGAGCTGGGAGAGAATAGCTTACCTGGGAGTACAACTGTGGGAGGAACAGAGAGTGCCCAGAAGAGACCTTATAAGCTTTTATCAGATTGGGATTGTTTCATTTTTTGTATTTGTGTCCTTCATGCGTAATGGTGTCTGATGCACAGTAGGTAATTAAATACTGGATTCTTTCTTACTTTAACTAATTATTATTGCTAATGAGGTGATAAGCTCAGTTTTTCCATGCTGCTGAAGGACTGAAATGTGATCAGTGTCTTCTAAATTTTGATATCTGGGAGCAAAGCCCCATCACTCCATGCTATTTATAGACCTTCAACAAAAATAGAGAAATTTAGAAGAGGCAAGAGTAATAGGGAGGAAGAGAGAGAAGATAATGGATTCGAGGTACCAATGAGATGGATAGAATTAGAGATGTCCAAGAGACAGCTGGAAATGCAGAAGTTGAGCTCAGGGGAAATAATAGGGGTGGTTATATATCATTTTATTATTCTAATTATTCTATTATATATTTGTTAGTTATTTTCTATTTATTGTATATGGCTTGTTTGTACATATTTATTTGCTTGTGGTCTCTCCCATTAGGATGTAAACTCCTTGATATCAGGGACTATCTTTTGCATCTTTTTGTATTCCCAGCTGGCTCTTATTATATTTATTGCCTGATTTACTGAATATAGATTTGGCAGTCATCTCCCAAGAGGTAATATTTGAATTTATGGGGGTATGATATGATTACCAAAGCAGAGAATGTATAGAGAGAAGAGGACCCTTGTCAGAGTCCTAGGGGACATCTCTGGCAATTGGACAATGGGTGATGGTCCAGCAAAGGACACTCAGGAAAGAACAGTTATGACAGGTAGGTGGTATAGTAGAAGCGTGGACAGGCTCCTGGGATTCTTGGAGCTATGGTGATTCTCTTTCTAGCTCCTTATTTCAGCTCCACCCAGTGGTTTACACACCTGGCAGGCTGAACTCTGAAATTACTAACCTGGTAACAAGCAATGTTGTGAGAAGTCCTTTCTTGAGTTTCGTTTCCTTAAGTTCCAGATTTAGTGACTGTTGTATTTTATATCCTTTTTATTCTTATAGTAGGTGCTTTTAATCTTTAACTAATGATTTTAATTGGATTTTATGGTTCATGATTGCTTATTGAATTTTATAAAAGGAAAAAACTGTGAACCCTTTGCACTTAAACAAAGCAGTTGGCTCACAATAGGAGAGCCAGTAGAGAGCACTACCACGAAAAACAAGGGAAGAGAGTATATGCAGGAGAAGGGGTTAGAAAGAGTTAGAAGCCAGATTGTAAGGGGTTGAGAAGTAAGGGCCAATCTAGATTACTCTTCCTGGAAATTTGACAGTGAAGTGGAGCCAAGATATAGGATAGCATGAGAAAGTAGCATGACCAAGAGGACATTTTTAGGGGTGTGTTTTAAGTAGCAGTAAAAACTCCAGTAGGTAGGGGGTTTCCCATGGCAAATGATACTCATGCTTAGCACAAACCTTGGCAAATAGTAGGTACTTAGTAATTGCTTATTGATTGACTGATGACTGACACCAGTAATCTTGAAGGAGCTATCCTATTTTAGATAAAATCAGGCCCCAATATGGCCAGTACAGTTGTGTATCGAATATAAGGAACAGAACTTTAGAGTCTCCCACCATAAATTAGAAAGAACAATGTACAAAACACTGAGGGAACTGTTTGACAAATGAAGTTCTCTGCAAAATATATACACTAATTTGTACTGAAAGCAGTCTATCATGTGGCAGTAAGCAAGTTATTCATGAAGGATGATGGATAATAGATGAAGTACCCAACTAACAAATCAGATCCTGTAGGACCATAAAGGACTAATTGGGAGGCCAAAAACTCAGGAGTCTGAGGTGTTTGTCTGATGGTTTAGGCAAAGATGGAAGCAATGAGTTCAGGATCATTGACTTTGGTATTTAGCAGATCTGCATTCACATTTTGACAAGCAGTGACATATTGGAGTGTGAGCTTAATGTGTTTTTTATGCACTGCGCAGAATTGGGTGGAGTGAAAATGTCACCTAGATTTCTCTTCTACAGTTTGAAACAGAATGATAAATAGCTATGGGTTTCTTAGCATTTGGAAAAACAGTTCACTGTTTGACTATAAAGCCAGCTTTTTATATTAACTGGGAATACAAGGAGATGTATTAATGAAACCTATAAGTAAACACAAGCCTCATTGTAATATATAATAATATTTCTATACTAATATGATTGCTATAAAGATATATTTTAGCCAGATACTATAATATCACTTCTAAAAATATCAAATGAGATAATATTTGTAAAGCACTTAGCACAGTGCCTGGCACATAGTAGGCATGTAATAAATACTTGTTCCTTTCCCTTTTGCTTCCCCCCTTTATTCCTTAAAAAGTAAAAAAAGACATTATTTCCCTCTCTATGCTTTCTACTGGAACTGAGGAGCAGTGTATTGACTAGAATTAAGAGAAAAAGAGAAAGATTTACTAGAAACATGGGTGACCCACAATTTAATATGTCCCTGAGAAAATAAGAGAATGTACACATAAATCATACTTGTGCTATAACACAGCAAAGTAAGATGGTGCTCATGCTTTAAAGTTAATATGATTTTTAGTGATATAATAATGCCTGAAAAACCTATTCCTTCTTGGTTCCACTATGCATTAATTCAAGGCAATTTTATTGCAAAAAAAATGCCTTGTGAATTGGTAACATGTATGGCACATTTAGCCTCTTTATTGCTGATCTGTAATTATCCATCCCTTTCTGAAAATGGAATTTTCAGTGGGAAGACTACTAATGAAGTAGCAGAATTGCCAAATCCCTGTGAGAATTTTCATAAAAGGCACAGCAATTTGCAAAATATATATACATGTACATATCAGCAAATAATACCCTTTTTCCTCTCAAAGGACACAATGTATTTTTTAGCCATGTTTAATTTATCCATGCTGCATTGCACTGGGGAAAAAGGGTAAAAAATATTATCTTTAACCTCATTTAATATTAGGAAAATTGAGGCATAGAGAGGGGAGTTGTGTTGTTCAAAGCAGAGGAGCGAAGAATAGTGTCTTTCTTCATATTAAAAAAACCAGGAAAGCTAAACTGAAGCTTTGACCTGATGGTGATTTTTTAGATATTTGGACAAAGATTTCATACCTGAAGACTGGGAGTCAGTGGGAAAACTGCAGCTCCTTGGCACATTCTGGAAGTCTGATTTAAAAATTGATACTCCTTTGAGATGCCAGGCAATTTTGAGTATAAGAAAACGTCAAAAAACCTTGAATTTTATTCTTTTGTAAAAAAATGTAAGCGGTACATACTTTTAAGTTTAATCTGCATTCTTACCTTTTGCCCCATCACTTTCTTAAGTCTAGACAATCAACAAAACAATAAATCAAGCCCTGATTCTTTCCTAGGTGTCAGTGCTCACACTGAAGACTGAATAATTCCTTGACTGGCTAAAGCATTGGCTACCCCTGCTTACCAGGCTGTTTCCTTATCATAAATTGTTAGAATACAATTATGCCATTAGGAGGGCAAACCTCACATATTTATTTAGTTTGGTATCACTCTCTTGTGAGTTTGGCTAGGCAGTAGAACTTACTCTCGTACTTGCCAAGAATCATTAAATAACTTTAATGACTGCATCAGTCTGAACAGATAAAATGATCTCACAGTAAATTGATTTTCTTTTCTTTTTTTTCTTTAAAACTTTTAAATCTTAAAAAAAGTCTCTTATGGGAATAATCATTTGGATAGCAATTCTGCTGGAAAAAAATTGTCAGAAGCATTCACTGTGGTCCACTGAACAAATGAGAGAAACAGAAAAAGGAAGACTACTCAAAAAAATTTGAAGTATACTGAGAAGAAACTGGATTTGCATAACACTGATATAAAATTGTTGTTTAGAAGAAAACACTATCTTGAGTTACAAATCAGGCAGAAAATGGAAGTTAAATACATTTTTACCTACTTGATATGCAACTGAAAAGGCTGAAAGTTAGGACTGGCTTTAAGGAAAAATATGACGTAGATAAAGTTATCTTTGGCATCAACCCATTTTTGTTCACCATACCCTGCTCAGGACAGTCTTTTTTGGTGCCATTCTGTCTACACTTATTCCCTCTCATAAACCCTCTCTAGTTAATGTATTATGCTGTTTCTTGGCACATTCTGATTGCAATACTTCCCATATTCCATTTAAATTGACCTTCCTTATATCATATTCCTTCAAGTCTCCTCTGCCACCCTAAGTGACAATTGGCTATGATAAATAAATATCTGCTACTCTTCTTTGGAAAGAAACCTCATATTGAGAGCCCAGATGGTGGAGTGATGGGAAACAATGTAGGAGTAATGCTCATCTCCACAAACTCCTAACAGATATAGGAAATGTACCAGACCAAGTCTTGATGGGAAAATCCAGAAAACATCACAGTGATTCTTTTATCTAGCCCTACTCAGCATAGAGAGACAGACTGGGAGGTTTGTGGCCACTGGAGATGGGGATTGGTCCGGAAGCAAGGTGTACTCACAGCATTCCAGTGCCCAGAGAGAGGCTGTACACTAGGATAAGGGGAGGTCTCAGACCTATGCTGGGATACTGCAACAGGGACAGCTGGCAACTGCCAGCTTTGTCACGCCCTACCCAGTGCCAAGTTGCTGAACCAGAGCAGAGTGAGAAGGGAGAGTATTCGGGAGAAGTTCAGAAGCCAGCAACAGCAGCAACAGTGGTGTGGCTCAGACCTCAGGTAGAAATTGGGGTCTCACTTTCAATGTCTAGCCTAGCCTGTAGAGGAATAACCCGGGTAGTAATCTCAGACCAAAGAGGAGTCTACTGTAACTTTGCAGCTCTGAACCAACAGAGCTTTCTAGTTGGCTGATAGGAGTGGAGTCTAACAGCAATCTACTCTTTTTTTGTTTTTTTGTTTTTTGGGTTTTTTTTGGAAGTAGTATTTACTTGTAAAGATAGTTTTCAACATTCATTTTTAATAATATTTCAAGTTCTAATTTTTTCTCACTCTCTCCCTCCCCTTCCTGCTCCCCAAAATGGGAAGCAATCTGATATAGGTCATACATGTGCAATCCTGTTAAACATATTTTCACATATGAAAGAAGAAACAGAACAAAAGGAAAAAAAACAGAAAAAAACAAAAAAGGTGAAAATAATATGCTTCGATCTGCATTCAGACTTCATAGTTCTTTCTCTGGATGTGCATGGCATTTTCCATCATAAGTCTTAGATCACTGCATTGTTGAGAAGAGCTAAGTCTATCATAGTTGGTCATCACACAATGTGGCTGTTCCTGTGTACAATGTTCTCTTGGTTCTGCTCACTTCACTCAGCATCAGTTCATGTAAGTCTTTCAGATTTTTTCTGAAATTCACCCAGCAGTCTACACACTCTGACCTAAACTCGGTTCAGGAACTTGAAGAGCTCAGATGGAGGTGGGGTTAGGGGGGGCTCCCAGTAGGGGGTGGTGAGAGGAAGAAGAACAATCATATTTTACCCTGGATCAGTAGCACTGAAAGCTTATATGTCTGAACCTATCCCTGATATCCTGGAGTAACATAGCACTTAATATCTCCAAGAAAGTAGCAATAGGATCAGCTCAGACCTTTTCTCCAGAAATGCTGCAGATCCCAGTCCTAACATTAAGTACCTGGAAAAAGAGACATTAAAAAAATGAACCCGCCAGAATTAGCTGGGGATGGGTGGGTGAGGGGGCAGTGTGCAGGGTCCCTCAACACACAAAAAATTAACTCCAGAACATCTACAAGCATTGCCTCAGAGACAAACATAGCTTGGGCTCAAAACTCAAGTAGAATTCTTGGAAGAAATAAAGCAAGACTTTAAAAGAGAGAGTTAAAAAGATTTTTTTAAATAAATGGAATGTGAGTGCTTGTGGAAAAAATTGGAAAGAAATGAGAACTATGGAAGAAAGAATTGGAAAGGAAATTAACCATTTGACACGAGAGATACAAAACCTTGCCCACCCAAGAAACTCTAAAAATTAGAATGGACCAAATGGAAGCCAATGACTCCATGAGGCAGCAAGAAATATTAAAGTCAAAAGGCTGAAAAAAATAGAAGAAAATATAAGGGAATGTCATAGCAAAAACAACTGACTTGAAAAACAGATCTAGGAGAAAAAATTTAAGAATCATTGGACTATCTGAATACCATGACCAGGGGGAAAAAAACCTAGACATCACATTCCAAGAAATCTTAAAAGAAAACTGCCCAGTTCTCTTAGAACCAGAGGGCAGAATGGAAAGAAAAATGATTCACTGGCCACTTCCTAAAAGAAACTACAAAATGAAAACTCCCTTGATCATGATTGCCAAAATCCAGAATTTCCAGGTCAAAGAAAAAATAATAGTGCAAGCATCCAGAAAGAAAGATTAAAGTATCAAACAGTCACAGTCAGGATTACTCATAATTTAGCAGCCACCACTATAAAGGGGTGGAGAAGGCAAAGGATAAGACAAATAGACTGGGAGGGGAGAAAGAAGGTTAGGGAAAATTATCTTCCATAAGGAGGGTGAACAAGTAGATATCTATACAAAGAAGGAGTAAAGGGTGGAAGGGAGTGACATATACTTGAACCTCACTCTCATTTGAACTGGACAAAAGGAAGGAAGAATACATACATATATAAACAACTGGATATAGAAATAAACCTCTGATCAAAGTTGTTAAGTCTTTCAAAGTTGTTGTTATTGTTATTGTTGTTTTACGATGTCCTTATACATAGTTTTCCTAGTTTTGTTCACTTCCCCTCTGCTCTAGTTCCTGCAAGTCTTCCCAGGTTTCTCTAAAATTGTGCCTTTCTTCATTTCTTGTAGTGGATAGAGTGCCAGGCCTGGAGTCAGGAAGAATCATCTTCCTGAGTTCAAATCTGATCTCAAACATTTACTAGCTGTATGACCCTGGACAAGTCACTTAACCCTGTTTGCCTCAGTTTCCTCATCTATAAAATGAGCTGGAGAAGGAAATGGCAAACCACTCCAGTATCTTTACCAAAAAAAAAAGCAAAAAACAAAAAACCCAAATGGAGTCTTGAAGAATCAGAAAGGACTGAAACAACTGAACAACAAAAATAACAACAACAAAGTGGGAAGGGAGGAGATTGACTCTTGTTCTTCTCCACTTTCCCCCAGTGTTCCATCTCGAGGCTTGTCTAGAACTATTGCACCATCAGGCTGAACAGCTATTAATCCCAGATGCTGAAACTGGCTTGCTACTTTTATCCAAGCCCCATAGAACATGGCAAAGTCTCTTCAATTAATCCTAATGCACTTCCTGTGTAGCATCATCTCATTTTATCTAATGGCCCAGAGCATTTCACTCTTTCCAAATTGATTAAGGATTTTTTCACACCTCGTTTATGCCTTTGATTGATTCAATAGAGGCAAATTGTTCACACATTTTATACCTTTGATTGATGGGAAAACTGCTTATCATTTTATTACATTAACTGGAGAAAGAGGTGATTGATTCAGTTGAGAAATCAAGGTCTTCCTTATTCAGATGGAGTGGAGTGAAACCCCACCACTATAGAAAAATAATAAAATTTGGATAAACCTGAATAACTTTTTTTGGATAGCATTATATAGACATTTCTTTTGAACACCGTACAGCCCTGTATTTTCATTTCCCCCTTTTCCTTTTCCTTCCTCTTTTCTAAAATATGGTTTGTTTTATGGCCAGTTCTCCCCTTGAACCCTTTGTACACTTATAGCTTATCTTAATTTTCAAAAATGAGAAGAAGAGAGATTTCATAAACACTAGACTATTAAGCTTTGTGTTTGGGGGCACTTAGACAAGGACGTGATAGTCATTAGAATACAGGATTAATTTACTTAGAATGAGCTCTAAATCTGTGATCCTCTGTCATGTCATTAATTTCATTTTCTTCTTTAACAAAGGTACTAGACTCATAGATCAATGAAATGCTTTAGACAGCATATATCTAGATTACAGGAAAGTGTTTAATAAAATCTCTTATGTCCTAATGTACAACATTTAGAAATGTGGGCTCCATTAGTGGTCTTTAAACTTTTAAATTGGGCACTTTTCAATAAAAATTATTTGAGCACATCCCCAAAATGTATATATTTACCTATTGATAAGTTATATATCTAATACTATACTGTTGTTTTGTCCTATATTTTTGAAAAAGATTAATGATATCACAAGGGTGATGTCTTGACTAGAGTGTGAATTGCATGTAAGTGAGGAAGAGCTGTGCAAAGCCGTCAGCCTCACTCTTTCTTCCAGAGTCATTGAAGTCCAGTGGTAAGACAAAAGTCAAGACAACTGTCAATGGCCTGGATACAGTGGATGACCACGGCAACTTTGATCTGACCAAGCTCTAAGTGCTACACAGTGCCTGCTTCAGCTGCCTTCATGGCTATTGGAACAAATCATTTTCATCTGCCCATTCTTCCAGGAGAAGTCTTCACATGCTTGCAGTAGACACCTCACTAACTCACCAATGCATTTGAGGCCCATCAGTTAGTTTCAACCTCGTTTAGCCAGGTGATTATGTATTCTATAATATTATACTAATAATTATATGTACATTATAGAACTCAAAAAGTGAAAGTTAAAAAAGATGAGGTCAAAATGAAATATCCGAACTTAATAGGGAGGCCTTAGAGTTTATTGAATGAGTGAATTATGTGGGCAGACTTACATTTTAGGAATGTCATTTTGGCAGCTATGTGGTAGATGAACTGGGGGAGAAGAAATTGGAGTCAGGGAGACTGATGTGGAGCCTATTGTAATCATCCAGGAGAGAAGTGATGAGGGCCTGAATGAGGATGGTAGTCATGGGAATAGAAAGAAGGAGGTGGATGCAAGAAATATGGAGGGAGAATCAACAAGATTTGGCATCTAATTGAATATAAAAGGTGAGGAATTGAAAATGTCATTCAGGTTGCAAGTTTGAAAGACTAGAAGGATGCTTGTATTTTTGACAAAATTAAGGAAGTTTGAGAGAAGGATGGGTTTGGAGCAAAAATGAGATTTCTGTTGTAGATTACAACTCATTCATGTATGATCCTCCTATGTGAATGACTATGTCCGACTGAAAATGAAAAAGTTGGGGGAGGGTAGAAGCTTAGAGGGCTCATCTTACTCACTGGCCACTGCTTAGGAGTACAGACTCTGATGAAGGAGTGGAGAGGACTGCTGTAGGTGATCTGAATGACAGGATATGGGTTCTTTGGGAGCTGGGAAGTCCATCTTGCCTGTGCAGTTGCTGTGTAGGTGGGTCTTAGTTAGGTTATAACTTCCAGAAGGATCAGTTCTTGGAGCTGAAAAGGAGCTTTCATCACAAGGGAGGCCAGTGGTAGGAGGAGGAGAAATGGAAGAGAATTGGGAGATAATGGGTGAAGGGATAAGTTAGGGTTATATTGGAGGAAATTCCCAAGATTGCCTATCGTGGAGAGCCTTGGATTCAATCCTTGTTCTTACTCTTTGGTTGATTACTTCTTTAGTTCATGTCACAATTGACTTGGGTTCCTAGGTTCCTATTCTGGCAACCTCTGGACCAGATGATATTTCAAAATTAGGTAAATGTCTATGACCCAAATTATAACTACATTCCTTGCAATGACAGGCTTCGTGCCTGGAATACTCTTGCTCTTCTTTGCTGTCTTTCAAAAATGATTCAGTTCAAATACTATCTTCTTCAGGAGTGTTTTCTGGTCCTTTCTAAAAAGAAGAACCTCTCAGGCTGCCTACCATCTATCTATTCTGTATCTATCTTTTATGGAGATAGAAACAAGACCTATGATTTCAATGATATAGGGACCTCCCACATGAGGATATTCCCTCTACCAATTCAACTTGGCACCTTCTCTCCAACTTAATAGTCTTAGAGTTACCCAGAACACTGAGAAATTAAGTGACTTTCCAAGAAGGTGGGAATTGAACCCAGATTTGCTGGCTTCAAGACCAGCTCTTTGTCCACTATACCACACGGCTTTTTGTATATCTTGTATGTGCCTACTTACTTACATATTGTCTCCTCCTACTAAAATGTAAGCTCCTTAAGAGCCTTTCTTTTGTATTTCCAGAATGTAGCACAATGCTTTATAAATGCTTATTGATTGATTGAAATAGTATTGAATGTATTCATGTCAGGAGATCTCTAGTAGTATGTGACAGGGTTCTGCCTTTAGCTTTCTTTGGAACACTGCCCCTCTCCCAGATGAATTAATTGCTGATATTCTTATCAACTTTGAAAATGTCATAAGACTTAGTGGAATGACAGAACTAGGATCCCAAAGGTACTTACAGAGTAGAGCTTTGGAATAAAACTAAAAAGATACATCTGAATACTAGTAAATACAGAAGTTCTGCGTTTAATTTGTTTTGTTTTTTTCCTCAATATTTTTATTCATTTCATTAAATATTTCTCAATTATATATAAACATTTTAGTATTCATTTTTAAAATTTTGATTTCCAAATTCTCTTTCTCCCTCTGTCCTTTTTCCCCTCCTTGAGAAGACAAGCACGTTGATATAGATTATACATGTGAAGTCACGCAAAACATATATTCATATTAGCCATTGTCTTAGATTTTTAAAAATCAACTGAACAACTACAGGATGATCAAGACAATTTAATTAAACATTTATTAAGCACTTACTGTATGTAAGACAAGAAGAAGGTTTGAGGCAGTGGATGAAAAGGTAGATTTAGTCAGGAAAATCTGGATTCAAGTCCTACTTCTATCATATCCTGGCTGTGTAATTCTGGGCAGATCACTTTCTCTTTCATTATCCCCAGGCAACTATGTATGACAGTAAATTGTGGAACAGTTTCAGATCTTCTTTGGGAAAGGAAATGTCTCATCTGCCTTTCCCAATACCAGTGAATTTACAATCCAACTCTCTTCCTTCTGATCCCCTTCCTCCCAAAAAAGTACAAGGTCTTATGCTAGGAGGTAGAGATGGAGATGAAAAATGACAATTCTTGCCCTGAAGAATGTAGTTATTTAGTAGGGTAAAGAGAATTGAACATCATAATGGAAGTTGGAAAATGATTAATTTCATCAAAGAAGTCAGAGTGCCTGGAGAGTCAGAGCTGGAGGATCCTTACTGATTGGATGAATCAGGAAGACTTCACAAGCTGGGTCATGAAAGAAGTGAAAGATATTGATAGGCATTAGTTAATGAAAACAGTCTGTTCCAGACATAGGAGATGAGATGCTCAAAGACAAAGTGGTGGGGGAAGGTAAGAAGAAATCAGGGAAGAATGAATAGTTCATTTTATCCATTAATGATAGTTTTATGAAATATGGTTGGAAATGTAAGTAGGGAGTGAATTATAGTAGACTATGAACATCAGTCTAAATAATTTTGAATTTTATTTAGTGAGGGGCTATGGGAGATTTTTGAGCAGATGAACAATGTACCGAGCCCTGTGTATTAAGAAGATTATTTTAGAAGCAATGCAACAAATGAATCTATTTGAGGAGGGACAATCTGGAAGCAGGGAAACTGGTTAGGAATATTATAATAATGTAGGCAGTAGGTGATGTAACACCTGAACCAGGATGTTGGCAATGAAAATGGGAGTGGACATGAAAGGGGTGATATGAAAGAGATTTCAAAGGTAGCATTAACTTTGCAACTGATTAGATTTGAGGGATGTGAGAGAAGAAAATGTCATGCATGAATCTGAGGTTTCAAGCCTAGGTGATTTGGAGAAAAGAATGGTGATAATATCAGCAGAAATAGAAAAGGGCAGGCTTTGGAGCAGTGATGAATTCAATTTTTGATATGTTCAATTTGTGGTCCTGGTGGGACATCCAAGAGAAGATATCCAGAAGGTAGTTAGAACTGGAAAACTGACAGTCAGTGGGGAGAGGTCAGGTTTAGAGAATATGTTTGGGAGTCTTCTTAGTAGAGTTGATCATTGAAACCATGAGTGATGAGAGAGTGTAGAGAGAAGATAAGTAAGGATAGAACCTTGAGGGATGTTCCCATATGGGAGACAGGAAGGATGATAATGAACCAACATACATCTCTAGGTACTGGTCAAATTGGTTTGAGGAGAACCAGGAGTGGGTAATGTCCATGAATCCAGATGGAAACCAAGGGATGAGAGAATTGAAGAAAAATCAAGTAACATGATAGCTAAGAAAAAAAAGCCTTCATATTTGATCATCGAGGTCATAGGTGACCTTTAGAGAACAGTTTTAATAGAATTTAGTTGAGTGTGAGACATTATAGAGTGAACCTATGTGAATGAAAGGATTCAGATGAGTATAGATTTCCCAGGAATTTATCAGTGAATGGGAGAAGGGATAATTAGTAGAAGAGAGCTTGAGGAGATGGTAGCATCAAGGGAAAGATATTTTTTATTGTTATCATTGTTGTTGTTTAAAGGCTAGGGGGTTTGAACATGTGGTAGGCACTGGTGAGGAGCCAAGAGATAGAGAAAGATCGAAGATTATAGAGAGACTGATGAGTAGGGGAAACTCCTGAAAAGACCCAAAGTAATTTTGGATAAAGGATAAAGAGGATTAACTTAGGGAAGAAGAAGAGCTGTCTCATCTTCTGAGACTAGAAGGAAGGAAGAAAATGATTGATAGGGCAAGTACCAAAGGAGATGGGAAAGGATGGGGTCAATGGTACAATGTGTCAGATAACCTTAAAAAGAAGAAACATGACCTTATCTCCTGAAACTAAAATAGAAGAGTATGGGTGAAGAGGAATGAATGTGTTTGCAGGTGGAGAGATAAGGCGCCTCATGGTGGATGAGTCTTCATGGAAGTGTGTATCCATTTGTAGAGAAGTTGTATTTTTGTAGGGGAAGGAGCAGTGATCTTTGAATCAGAACACCTGGGTTCCCATTCTGACTCTGACAATTACTATGACCTTGGCCAAATTAGAGTCACAGTATTTTTGAGTTGGACTGACTGAATGAATAAAAGAAAAAGCAATTATTAAGCCTTTTCCCCAATGACCATCTAGTCCAATTAATAACAAAAAATTAATCCCTACTAAAAATACCAGATAAGTGGTCATTCAGCTTCTGCTTGAAGACCTCCAGAGGCAATCCATTCTATTTGTGGCTAGCTCTAATTGTTAGGAAGTTTTTTTTATTCATAGCCTACATTTTGCAGCCGCCAGCCCATTATTCCTGGTTCTGCCTTCTGAAACCAAACATATTAAGTACAGTCCCTTGTCACTCTATCCAAAACTTCCCAACCTTTCTCAAAGAAAGATGACTTGATATATAGGTGTGAGGCTTCTATATAGTCTAAAAGCCTCTGACCTCTCTAATTTATTACTACAAGACCATATTTTCCACTGTCTTACACATGCTCATCTGTGCATTGAAATAATTAGATATTAAAGTACACGTTGATTTAATTTGGAGTATCTTACCTAGTTCTTATTAACCTACTTATCATCTGCACATCACCTGTTATCTCATAAGCTGAAATTCTTTTGTGGTGGTCCTTTTGCAAATGATTATCTTTAATACCACAATAGGAGATAAACTAATTCCCTATGAATCAGTGTTTTATATTGCCCTTGGAGAGTAACAAAAGTATTGTAAGTTAAGCAGTTTGTAAATATCAAAGCCCTGTGTAAACATGAGCTATTTTCATTGGTATATTTGTTTCAAATAGCAATATGAACCCCACCCTATCATAAAAATACTGTTTAGATTATTCAAAACAACTTGAAAGAGCTATTAAAAAGGTAAGCATGATTCCTGATTTAAGATAAGCAAAAGAGTTAAAACAATGAACCCATTAATAGGTATGTGTAAGCCATAGAATTTTATTTTCACGATAGGGAGTAGCAGTAGATGTTAGTCCCCATTTCTGATGCTGATTTATTCTGCATTGCTCATATTTCTTATTAGGTATGTGAATTTCACTTCTTTGGTCATTATGTTCCTCACATATAAAATAGAGGGGTTGAATTGGATCAGGAGTCTTTAACCAGATGCCTATGAACTTTTTTTTTACTATATTAATAACTGTATTTCACTACAATTGGTTTCCTTTTGCAATCCCATGTATTTTAATTTATGCGTTAAGAACATTAAAGATCCATCACGCACACACACACACACACACACACACACACACACACACACACTCACAAAAGGTTAAGAACCCCTGGAGTACATGATACATGAAAATACATATTTTCTCTAGTTCTCAAAACTTCCCAAAATAAGAATCATGTCCATGAGGTAAAGCTATTGCACCTGTTTCTACAGGCCAAGACACTAAGAAGTTTAACAAGGTAACAACTTCATGAATTAACATCAGAGAAAGATAATCCCTAGACCCTTCCATACTGAGTGAGCAGCACACATTGCACCACCAGCCACTACATTCTGACGGGGCTCGATAGATCTTTCTGTGCTCTGGGATCCATTTTGCAATTTCATTGCTAATGCTATAGTCTCTGCTAGTACATCCTAACACCTGCCTTCACCCTACCATTCTGTGGCATCAAGCAGCAGATCTCAACTCTGCCCAGCCTCGTTCAAAGGAGAGAGAAGTAAAGTACAGATGTTGTCTATCTGAGAAAGCAGCATGGTGCTCCAAAACTCAGTTATTGAACTAAAGAATAGAAAGAATTGGAAGAAGGGCCCACCATGTATGTATTGGTGCACCAAACCAGAAGGAAAAGGGACTAATATTGAGGAAGAAATCACTCTACTAGACCCATTTTGTAAGACAAATTGTTCCTAATACATAAATCAAGTAAGGATAAAGCACAGAAGGAAAACTGTAGACAAAACTCATTAGTGAATATTGATTTAGAAATTTTAAATTCAGTCAAACAGGCTGTAGCAGTTCATTCAAGAAATTACTCATTAGGACCAAGTTGGATTTATACTAAAGATTCAAGAGTGGTTCAACACTAAGAAAATAATCAATATAATCACATGAAAAACAAAAAATCCAAAATCACATCATTATCTCAATAGATGCAGAAAAAGCCTTTGACAAAGTACAACACATATAACACATATTTATGCTAAAAACTCTTCAAAATATAGGCATAAAAGAAACATTAAATATCAACCAAAAAGCAAATATACACTAGAAGCTTTCCCAATAAACATAAATAAAGCAAGGATGGTCACTCTCCCCACTACACACACACACACACACACACACACACACACACACACACACTACACACACACCTATGCATGTATTATGTATGTATGTATGTATGTATGTATATACTAGCAATAGTAATAAGATAAAGAAATTAAAGGCACAAACATAAACCTATCCTTATTTGCTGATCACAAGATACTTTATTAACAGTAACATGATCCAAGAAGCAATCAGAGAATGTGAAATCCCATTCAAAATTACTACAAAATGCATAAAATGCTGATGAGATCTACCTACCAAAGCACACAAAATACATGTATAGATTTAGTTACAAAGTGCTTATTTAAAAAATTAATGGCATCTTTAGTAGTTAGAGGAATATTTAGTACTCATGGCTGGATCTTTTAAAAATAATAGAAGTGACAATACCATCAAAGTTAATTTCTAGTTTTAATGCTACATCAAACTTTTGAAGGAATACTTTACAGAAATCAATAAAATAGTAATAATTCATTGGAAGAAAAAAGAAATAGAATGTCAAAGAAATAGAACAGAACTCAAACTACCTTATGCAGCAATAGTGATCAAAATCATTTGATACTGATTAAAAAAAAGAGTAGTATCAATGAAACATCTTGGACAATGGAGAATCAGAAGCAACTCCACCTACTTTCCAATAAAGCCCAAAACATTGATTACTTTGGAAACCACTTCCTGCTTTATAAAAACTCCTGGTGGAATTGGAAAGTAGTAATGTAGAAATTAGGCTTACACTAACATCTTACACCATATTCCACAGTAAATTCAAAATGGACATGTGACCTTAATATTAAAGATCATAACATAAAAATTAGAAAATAAGTAGATTATATGCTTTTGAAAACTATGTGTAGATATATTTGTTGTTTTTTTTTTCCTTTTTTGCCAAATAAGGGGTAGAGGAAGTTAAAAAAAAGAGAAAAATAAAATAGATAAATTTAATTGCATGAAATTGAAAATCTTCTGCACAAATTAATGCATCTAAAATTAAGAAGAGAAGCAGTCAAATGGAAAAACGTGTGTGGGTGCGTAAAACCAAAAGCCTCCCCAATAGATAATAGGTCAAAGGCTATAAATAAGCAGTTTTCAAAAGAACTGTTAACTATTAATAGCCATATGAAAGAATGCTACAAATCATTAATTATATGAGAAATACAAATCAAAACAAGCCTGACATTTCAGCATACATCCAACATATTGGCAAAGATGACAAAAGATAGGAATAGTTAACATTGGTTGGATTATAGGAAAATAGACTCAATAGTGCAATTGGTAGCACTGTGAATCAGTACAACCATTTTGGAAAGCAATTTGGAATTATGCAAATAAAGTAACTAAAATTTCTAGACTCTTTAATTCTGCTACTAGATATATATCCTAAGGATGCCATTGAGAAGAAAAATGTCCTTATAAACCGAAAATAATTATAGCCATACTTTATGTGGTAACAAAGAATTGGAAACAAAGTAGATGCCCATTGATTGGGAAATGGTTAATCAAATTATGGTACATGAATATAATGGAATCCTACTGTGCTGAAAGAAATTATGAATATGATGAATATAGGGAAACATGCAGAGACTTACATAAACTGATGCAGAGCGAAGTAGAGCCAAGAAATCTCTTTCTCTCTCCCCTCCCTTCCCCCCCCCCGCAAATGTACAGGGAAAGAACAACCACAAAACAATTAAAGTGAATATTGCAGAATTACAAAAAACAAACATGACCAAAGAAAAGATACAAAAAGATACTTCCATTGACTCCTTTGCAGAGGAGAAAGATCCTCAGCTATGGAATCTTGCATGTATTTTCAGATTTCTTCAATGTATTTATCAGTTTTGTTGGGCTTTTTTTCTCTACTTCCTCTTTTTCTTTCTTTTTTACTTTAAAATATTCTTTGATATTTGGAATAGCTCTCTGAGAGATATTAGAGGAGGGACAATAGAAAAAATTTAGGCAGCATAAAAACAAAAGATATCAATAAAATTTATTTTTTTAAAAAAGAACCTCTAGACCAGATAATCATCAAGGTTTTTACAACTCTCATTTTATATGCTTCTAAATGAGAGCTATTGGTTTTGTAAGGTTTTAGTGGGGGTTTTTTTCAGTGCTAAATGGTTGCTCTCACTTGTTCAGGGACATCTGGTTATTTGTAGAGAGATCAAGATACACCTGCTTCATACTTGGCAGATGTACAAATAAATGTAACAATAATATCACCATGTATATGAGAGTGAGTCTGAATGTGTCTCTTCTGTCAGTGAGCGTCCTTTGTACCATTTTCCCTTCTCTTCTACTGCCATCTTGAGTTTTCTAGTCCTATGCCTATGAAGAGGGTATTTTGGGGTAGCTAGGTGGCACAGTGGATAGAGCACAGGCTCTGGAGTCAGGAAGACCTGAATTCAAATCTGAATTCAGACACATAACACTTACTAGCTATGTGACTCTGGGCAAGTCACTTAACCCAAATTGCCTCACCAAACAAAAAAAAAAAAAAGAGGTCATTTGTTAATCTCCAGATATTGTCTTCTAGCTTCTTCTTCCTCCATAATCTTATTGCTTTCTATTATTTTGCCTGAGTTCTCCCTAGCAATATCCAATAGGTTAGCAGTTATGAGTTTGAAAGTAAAATTTTTACTGCTTAGCCAATAAAGAGCCTTGCACATAATAGACTTTCAATAAATATTTGTTGAATGAATGAATGAAAATGTCAACTCAGAAATTTTCCTAAACAGTAGGAACTTTATGTGTCATAGGTAGACAACTTAGCATGTTAAGAAAATATTACATGGTGTACATGTATATAGAGAATTTAATTAAAATTTGTATGATCTAGGTCAGGGGTGGGGAACCTGCAGCCTCTAGGCCACATGTAGCCCTCTAGCTTCTCAGTTGTGGCCCTTTGACTGAATACAAACTCGATTTGTTCTGTGAAGTTTGTATTCAATCAAAGGGCTGCACTTGAGGACCTAGAGGGCCACATGTGGTCTCAAGACTGCAGATTTCCCACCCCTGATCTAGGTTAATTGGTATAAGACATATCTATATTTGATAACAGTAAAATATTGTAATATGTGGTAGCTAAGTACTAAAAATTTACATATTTAGATAACATGTAGCTAGCATTGCTATCATCCTTTAAAGTTTAACTACTTCATATACGTTATTTTGTCTGATTTGACCTTTACAGCAACCCTGTGAGGTAGATACTGTGTGATATTATTAACCCTAATCTGCAGATGAGGAAATTGGTGCTTAGAGGGATTAAATGATTTGCTCAAGGTCACATAGCTAATGGGTGTCCTTAATGGGATTTGAACCCAGGTTCAGCCCTCCTTCTACCTCACATTCTGCCTCTCACATACTAAATGAATAGGTTGTTTCTAACCTGGGTGAAACAGAGGACAATGACCTTGATAAGCAGAATGATTTAAAAATCATTGACTAATGCTTCATTGAAATGCAGAAACATTAAATGGATTATTTGACTGCCGTGTACTACAATGAATTAATAAATTGCTAAGAAGTAAAAACAAAAACTTTCAGCAGTCTCAAAAGCTTATGCAGCATTCTTCTTTTTCCTACTTGATGTTCTTATTAATGAAAAAAAAAAGAGTGGATACTATACATCTTGTTGGAGCAACATATAAATTATTGGCGTATCTTCAAATATACAAAATTGTTTTAACTTTGATAGTCAATTCTAAGCAAGCATTACTTTGTGACTTATTGTGATCATGCTAATATTCTCATGTTTCTGTGTAAAGTAAGGCTCTACTTTCTGTTGTAAGTTGCTAACATCAGGAGCTATTAGTTACAGCAAAAGTATTACCATTAATTATAGCAATGTAGAAACTCATTCTATATTTTCCATACAAGTATTTGAGTAAAGCTATATAGATGGGACCATAGAATTAATTTATTACCTTTCTTCCTTCTCTCTTTGCCATTTTTCCCTTATTATTTTCTTCCCAGAATTACTCTTTTATGTATTCACTGTTAAAGAAAAAAATGTTAACACAGTACTTTGTTTCAGCACATCTGTCAGAAAAAATTTTATTCAATTTAACATTAATCTAATATCCAAGCCATTTCTAGCTGAGAGGAGGGGGGGTGGTTCAGACTGGCATAGTAGCCCCAAGTAGTCTGACATATTCCTCCCTAAAACAAATTGAAGTAATATTTAAAGGAATCTTAAACAAGGAAAAGATCAATATATGTTAAAACAGAGATTTGGGTTAACATTCAAAGCAAGAGTCACTTAATCTATTAAAACTTCTTAAACTACTGGATTATTTGCTTTCCCACTACTCCTGAAGGATTGAAAGGGTTTCCTATGATTGGTATCTTAATCCCTGAATGGAAAAGAGAATATTGCCTTAGGTGGGTTGTGGCACAAATTCTTTCAATATGATGTCTATCCCTGATCATTTCCTGGGACCCTAGCCTTTGTTCTTTATCTTTTATATGTATCCAAACAAGAAAAAGTCTGGAAAAGATTTTTGGGTAAGAAAAATATTATTTCTTCATATTGTCAGATCAACAAAAAAGGTTTCTAATACATTTTCATAGCAATTTGTAGTAACATATACCTTAAAGTGATTTGGATTTGGTGCTAAAGAGGTAGTAACATTCATCTTTTTTTCCCTTCTATAGTTTATTTATTTATTTATATATTTTTATTTAACATTTTATCCAGGGCTTGCTATATGCAGGACATGGAGGTAGGTGTTGTGGAGTATTCAAAGATAAATCTCTATCCTCACAAAGTTTTGTACTCTGGTAGTCTTAAAACAAGTACACAAAGTAATTGGAACACAAAATAGAATAAGTGCCTTAATAGTAGTTCAGAGTGCTATTGAAATTTAAAAGAGAGAGGGAGTGATCACTTTCATTTGGGGGAATCAGGGAAATCTTTATGGAAATAGTAGTGTGTGACTTGAACCTAGAAGGATTTGTGAGGACACAGAAAGAAGGGGAAACATTATAGGCATAGAATACAGCATGTGCAGAAGCTGAACTAGCAGGCACTAAAAAAGGGGCATTTGAGAGGAATGTCAAGTAGTTCAGTTGGCTGGAACATAGCTGATATAAAGGTTTATGTATACATGGATGAATGTATATTTGTTTTTTTTTTATATTATGGTAATTTTTATTTATTTTTTTGTTTCCAACATTTACTTCCACAAGATTTTGAGTTCCAAATTTTCACCCCATCTCGCCCCTCCCCCTACCCCTAGATGGCATGCACTCTGAATACCCCTTCCCTCAGCCTGCCCTCCCTTCTATCTCCCCCCCACTTCACCTATCCCCTTCCGCTTCAGTTTTTCTGTAGGGCAGGATGGATTTCTGTACCCCATTTCCTGTATTTCTTATTTCCCAGTTGCATGTGAAAACATTTTTTTAAACATGTGTTTTTAAAACTTTGGGTTCCAAATTTTCTCCCTTCCTCCCTCCCCACCCACCCTCATTGATAAGTCAAGCAACTAAATATAGGTTATATATGTGCAGTTATGCAAAGCACTTCCATAGTAGACATGCTGTGAAAAACTAACTCCATTTCCCTTAATCCTATCCCACCCTCCCCATTTATTCTATTCTTTCTTTTGACCCTGACCCTCCTCAGAAAGTACTTGCTTCCGATTATCCCCTTTTCCAATCTGCCCTCCTCTCTATCATCCCCCTACTCTCCTGTCCCCTTCCCCTCCCCCATTTTCCTGTAGGGTAAGACAGATTTCCATACCCAATTGAGTGTGCATGTTATTCCCTCCTTAAGTCAACTTCTATGAGAATAAGATTCACTCATTCTCTCTCCCCTTCCCCTGCTTCCCCTCCACTGTAAGAACCTTTTCTTTTCTGTTTTTTTTTTTGTGAGATGATTTACCCCATTCTACCTCTCCCTTTTTCCTTCTCTTAGTATAATCCTCTCTCACCCCTTAACCTTATTCTCCAGATGTGACCCCTTCATTTTCAACTCACCCTGTGCCCTCTATCTATCTATCTATCTATCTATCTATCTATCTATCTATCTATCTATCTATCTATCTATATCTATATATACTTACATATAATTTTTTCCCCTCCAACTATCCCAATACTGACAAAGGTCTCATGAGTTTCAAATATCATCTTTCCATGCAGGAATGTAAACAGTTCAACCATAGTAAGTCTCTTACGATTTTCTCTTTCCTGTTTACCTCTTCATGTTCCACTTGAGTCTTGTGTTTGAAAATCAAATTTTCTATTCAGCTCTGGTCTTTTCATCAAGAATGCTTGAAAGTCCTCTATTTCACTGAATGACCATTTTTTTCCCCTGAAAGATTATATTCAGTTTTGCTGGGTAGGTGATTCTTGGTTGTCATCCTATCTCCTTTGCCCTCCGGAATATTATATTCCATGCCCTGTGGTCCCTTAATGTAGAAGCAGCTAAATCTTGTGTTATCCTGATTGTGTTTCCATAATACTTGAATTGTTTCTTTCTGGCTGCTTGTAATATTTTCTCCTTGACCTGGGAACTCTGGAATTTGGCTACAATATTCCTAGGAGTTTTCCTTTGGGGATCTCTTTCAGGAGGAGATCGGTGGATTCTTTCCATTTCTATTTTGCCCTCTGGTTCTAAAATTTCAGGGCAGTTTTCCTTGATAATTTCTTGAAAGATGATGTCTAGGGTCTTTTTTTGATCATGGCTTTCAGATAGTCCAATAATTTTTAAATTCTCTCTCCTGGATCTATTTTCCAGGTCAGTTGTTTTTCCAATGAGATATTTCACATTGTTTTCTAATTTTTCATTCTTTTGGATTTGTTTTACAGTGTCTTGATTTCTCATAAAGTCACTAGCTTCCAATTGCTCAATTCTGATTTTTAAGGAAGTATTTTCTTCAGTAATCTTTTGGACTTCCTTTTCCATTTGTCCAATTTTGCTTTTTAGGGCATTCTTTTCCTCATTGGCTTTTTGGACCTCGTTTACCATTTGGGTTAGGCTATTTGTTAAGGTGTTATTTTCTTCAGTATTTTTTTGAGTCTCCTTTATCAAGCTGTTGACTTGTTTTTCATGATTTTCTTGCATCACTCTCAGTTTTTCCTCTACTTCTCTTACTTGCTTTTCAAAATCCCTTTTGAGCTCTTCCAAGGCCTGGGACTGATTCATATTCTTCTTGGAGGCTTTGGATGTAGGAGCTTTGGCTTCATTGTCTTCTTCTGGTTGTATGTTTTGATCTTCTTTGTCACCAAAGTAAGATAATATAGTCTGACTCTTTTTGCGCTGCTTACTCATGATCCTGGCCAATTACTTGAGTTTTAAACTCTTTGTTAAGGTAAACGTCTGATTCCAATGTGGAGAATGTACTGTCCCAAGCTTCGGGGTTTGTACAGCTGTTTTCAGAGATACTTCTAGGGATGTGAAAATTTTCAGTTCTTCCAAGGTGCTATGATCAAGGGTGAGGTATTTCCTCTCCACCACAGCAATAAGCTTCACCACACCAGCATTCCTCCTTGCCCCAGGACCGCCCCTCAGAACTGTGACCCAGATCAAAGCACGGGCAGAGCAAGAGATTCTTGCCTCAGCTCTGGCAAAGAGATCCCTGCAGTCCCCCTCTGATCAGCCACTTGATTCCCCTCAGTTTGTGGGCAGGAAGCTCAGGAAACAGCTGCAGCCCCAGGGGTGGCTGAGACCTAACGCCTCTGTCACTGCAGTCACCGACTTTTCCCACTTACCTTCCAAGTTGTCTTTGGCATTTGTGGGTTGAGAAGTCTGGAAACCACCACAGCTGCCCACGATTCAGCCCTCTGAGGCCTGCTCCAGGGTCGCTGCCGCCTGCGTGCTCATGCGAAACTGCACTCCTCACCCCCCTCCCTCCCCCCACGCGATATACCTTTCCGATCAACCATCCAGGCTGTCTTTGGCTGCAAATTTGTTTCACTCTGTCTTCTTGTGGGTTCTGCTGCTTTAGAATTTGTTTAGAGCCATTTTTTATATGTATTTACAGAGGTTTGCAGGGAGCGATCAAGCAAGTCACTGCTTCCCCTCCGCCATCTTGGCTCTGCCCCTCCCCCCCCGAATATATATTTGTAAGGAGAAATGCAACTATAAATGTAGATTGGGATCTTACTGTGAGGGTCTTAAGTACTAGGATAAGGAGATTGGACTTTATTTCATAGGTAATAGGGAAATTTTTTTTTTTCCCAAATTAAGTATCATTTGTACCGGCTATTTTTGCAAGTCATTTCTGGATACACCCAAACCCTGCTATCTCCAACAAAAAGAGTCCTCCTTTGAAACAGAGGAAAACAATTATGGAAAATCAACTGACTCATTCATTGTATATGACAGCGTCTATCCCCATCATGTGACCAGAAGTAGAAAGGTGCCTCCTAATCTCTTCCCCTGGTCTAAGATTGGTCATTACAATTACTTAGCATTCAGTTTCATTTTAGTAATCTTTTGATTTATATTATTGCAGTCACTGTATATATCATACTTCTGGTTCTGCTTATTTTACCTTGCTTATGCAAGTGTAGCACTAGTACAAAGTACCTGGTATGGACCCCTACAATATAACCTTTTGCACAGGATGTGTTACCTGTTTGCCCTGTGGGTTGGTTTTCTCACTACAATCTGCCCTAATACTAGCAGATCTAGATTCCCAGAAAAGGTCCATCACCACATGGCCACAGTCAAATGCTTCAGGGTCCTAGGGAAAATCCTATGGTATATATGGAGAAGGGAATACAATTTTTCTTCTTACCCATATATATCATTTGCTGCCACTGGTATGACTCCCATTCATACCAAAGGAGTCAAGAATAATGCTGATACCATTTTCTCTCTTTTTTAATTTAATATTTTATTTTCCCAATTACATATAAAAATAATTTAAACATTCTTTTTTTTTTCAAATGTCAAGTTCCAAATTCTGTCACTCACGCCATTCCCCCTCTCATTGAGAAGGCAATCAATTTGATATAGTTTATACATGTGTAATCATGGAAAATACGTTTCCATGTAAGTCATACTGTGAAAGAAAACAGACCAAAAAAACAAGAAAAATAAAGAAATTAAAGAAAAAATATATTTGATCTGCATTTAGTCTCTATCAGTTCTTTCTCTGGAGATAGACAGCACTTTTCCTCCTAAGTCATTAAGAATTGTCTTGGATTTCTAAATACCATTTACTCTCAAAAATAAAACATAAAATGATAAAACAAAAATAATAATAAGTAATACACCACAGTTACTTAATATAAAGAAAATGAAGGAATCACCAATACATCACAGTACACACACTTTCCCCATCAATGCACACAATATCCATGGGGATATGCGCACATACTTACAGAAAACTTTACTGGGAGATACTTGAGTTTCAGGACAAACCATTCCCAACTCTAGGCTATTCCCAACTCTAGACTACAAACCTCATTCCTTTCAAGAATAATCTGTCAGACCCTTCCCCTCACTGTGCTCCTCAACTCTATCTCAACTTGCTGAGATTTATCAGAGGTTAATCAGAACACAAGTCGTCAAATTCTTTTACTTCACTGTACTTCTCCACTGCTATACATGTGTTTTACCTTCTATTCTAAATGTCATTTTGCTTAAAAGCCACATGTGATAAGTCTTTCAATTTTAAAAAAATGGAAAGATGGCAGTCTTCTCCCTCCCCTTCCAGATCTGCAAGTTTCTAGAGAGGACTAATTTTTTCTATTTGTATCATTGTGCTGAGCACATAGTAAATCTATAATAAATGTTTCATTCATTCATTTCTTCTCTAGCAACACATTCTTTTCAATCTTTGCTAAATACACTCCAGATTGAGCCTGTTTCTTATGTTATAAACCCTAACTCAGACATCCAAATTCTGTTATCCAACATTGTCTTCTTTACCAATCATCCCTTATGTATCTTGCACATCTGAAGCCCCTGCCTTTAAATGGCCATGGTTATGAAAGCACCATCTGTGTTTCTCTAGATTTTTCCTAAGATTGTTGAAGACCCGCCATTCTGAGCCCCTAAGTGTAGTGGCAGTAAGAATGGAAAAAAGGTGTTCAATGGGAGAGACATTGTGGAGAGAGTATGGACAGGAGCTGATGAGCGAGAGGGAGACATCAAAGATAACTTCAAGTTTTCAAGCCTGGGTAACTAGAAAATGGTGATAAAATGACCCAAATCAGTGACGTCAGGAGGTGTAACTTTGGGGTGGGGGGTAAGGTTACGGAAAATGGTGAATTTGGTTTTTTATAAGGCTGTTTGTGGTAATAGTGAAATATCCAAGAGGAAATTCAGATTAAGAATTTAGCAGAGAGGATCACAGAATTATAGAGTGTTAGATGCAAAATCACAGAGTGTAAAGAACTGAAAGGGACCTTAAGCGGTCATCTGGTCCAGTGCTTTAATTTTGCACATGAGGAGACTCTCAAAACTTATCCCTGCCTAGACCTTAGTGAATGGAGCTTCTACACCAGGTTGTGATACTATTTGGGGAGGAGGGGGAGGTGAAAGGTGGGGAAAGGCAGGGCAAAATGAGTTTATGGATAAAATGTGCCCAATACACTTGTGGATTCCTTCTTTAGTGTGGCAAATAGATATTAATGTAAATGTTTGTAACTCAATAAACTATACTAAATACTTAATTATATGACATTCTGTTAACCAGAATTTCTATTAAACAGCAAACTTAAATTTTACATCTGTTATACAATGATAAAATCATGTCTATAATGATATCCTTAAACTATCATTTAAGAAGATTTAAGATTCTGATGTTCCTTCTGCATCATCCAAGAAAAATTAAATTATGTTCATAATTAAATATATTTTATCATATTTAATTTCTTATAAATAGAAATTATATGGTAAGCTGTTAACTGTAATAATTAGTCAGAATACACTATTTCTCCTTTGTACTTGATAACAGAATTTACTTTGGCCCAAGTTATTAGAGTAATATAAACTTCAAGAAATATTGGTCAACTCAGTGCTGCCTTATTGTCTATGTGTATATTTAGTTATACAACTTTTGAGCAAAGTCTGAGTTTTGTACTTGTGTCTTTCATAACATCTAACAGACTTGCCTGGTTTTTATACTTATCTTCTCTTTTTTAGCACTTCCAGTTTTCCCACTCCTCTGGAATTCATAACCCCTGCTTCTATGCAATCTAGGATAGTTTTTCCTTAAAATATATTGACATTGTCATTTAAACATTATCATCATCATCTTCAGTGTTGTCACGAGTGATGTCAAACACAGATAGAAACAGTGTCACTAAACCAGACAGAAAGATCTGTATGGCAGCATATTGATTTTAAAAAACCACATAATACCATTATTTGTGTTCTGTTGTATTTTTATTTGCTTTGTTAAATATTTTCCAATTACATTTTGGTCTGATTCTGGCACTCAGGCATGTTGCAGATTCGTGTTTGATGCTTATGATAATCATTATCTGCTTTACATAAATTTTCTTCTTTGATCCCAATAAGAAAGGTGGTGTGGTACAGTGGGAAGTGCTTAATAAATGCATTTTTATTGATTGATTGAATGATAAAGAGAAAAGACAAAAGCTAAAGACAGTCAAGGGACTGGAGGAAGAGGGATTAGGAAAGTAACAGGAAGCTCCAGATAATGCAATGTCTCAGAAGACATGGAGCAATGAGGAAGAGGCTTATGGGTGGTAAGAATTATTGCAGGGAGTATAGATAGATAGAGGTCCAGAAAAAGGCTATTTAATTTGGTGATTAGGAGAAGCATTAAGAGGTCGACATGATTTTGTGAGAAGCCTAGTCAGCATTGGTTTCTTGATTTTTTTTTTTTTAGTAATGTCTGGCAGTGAGGGAATGTTGAAAAATTATATAGTAGATGTTACCCAGAAGTGAGGATTTGCAAGACGAGTATGACAGAGATCAAGGAGGCAAAGAATTATAGGATGCTACTAGGAGCATCATTAAAGTTGTTCACCAAGGAGACTGAAGAATTGGGAAAATAAGGAGGGGTAAAAAGATAAAAGGTGGCATTTGTCACATGTCTTCTGAAGCCCAAGGCCAACACACAACAGTGATTAGACAGCTCTCCCTCATAGTCAGTGTAGGGCAAAGGAGGTGGGTTTTGAATTTGGAAGGGAGTAAACATAAACCTAAAAAAAGAAAGCTGGATTGCTACCCAGGTGTGTGCTGAGGGCCAAGATCCAAGAGGCTGAGATGAATAATAAAAAGACTGATGGAGCAAGGATTTAGGGCTAAGAAATTCTGTACTAAAGCAAAAATGTAGATTATTCCCAGGAGTTGTTTATTTGCTTTACTCAAAATGATTTTCTAATGCTCCAGTCTCTTATTGAGGCTATTTATATTCCCCATTCCTTCCTAGAGCTTTTATGCTGGCATAGTCTTGGGCAGTATCCTGCGAACTTCCTTCTGAATCAGTTGTGTCCTGGCTGTGGACTCCTACCACAATGAGAGTGAAAAACAGATTGAATTGAAATGGAGGAGTAGGAGAAAGCGGATGAATGGGGGGTGGAGGATAGTCTGAGGAGGGAATTCTGAGAATTCCAACTAATTACATTATCCAAGGCGTGCTTGGGTTATGAGTTAAAAGAAATCTCAATCACAGTTGGTTTTGACTTGGTGAAAGTTTTTGCTGGGGGGTGGTTATATTGGTTTGGTTTTGAAATCATCCCATATGTGCCTTAATGGTGACCTCAGCACTGCTGGTAGAGAGATTAAGTCAAAATATTTCTTTTAAATTCTAAGCAGAATGCCTGCTGAATTTTCTTGGAATTAGGTACAGTGAAAGATTGTATGGCCTTTATTTAAAAACTTTTTGGTATTCATTTTATCTGATCTTCCAAAAATGTTGCCATTTGGGCTGATTTTTTAATTCTTTTTTTTATTGGCTTTTATTTAAAGGATGAATAGAATAACCACAAGGAATTTGCTTGCTTGGTTTTGGTGAAAATATGTAACAAATGTAAGTCGTCAGGACATAATGTTTATAGTCTTATTTTTAGAAATGAAAAAAAAAACAGGAAAAGGTACAGCATACCTTACTATAAAAAATTAAGCAGATACCAAGGAGCTTAACTGTACATAATACAGTTTTTTTTTTAAACTTAGCAATAGAGAAGGAGGCACTGCTTTTATGCTTTAGCAGGAGGTTGGTACATAATCTTAGCCGTTTTGAAGTTGTGTTGGTTTGACTATACAGATCATTCTTTCTGTGCAATATTTTAATGATACCTAAAAAGGACCAACAGAATTGCAGATCTTCGATGTATTTAAAATGAGGTATCTTAGCCACCACTCTAGAAGTTATTTTTTTAATTGTTTTCTCCTATATGCCTATCCTCCTCCCTGAAGTTTCTCCTGACCAGATCAGCCCTCATTTTCTCTGTCTCCTCTGAACCTTCACCAGCATATATACTATTATTAGATTTCAGAGCTAGAAGGAACTTTAGAGAGTGGACAGTGACTAGATTAAGTCTAACCCAGTGCTGAGGTGGGCCTTACTCAGGCCGGTGCCCTGCCAGCTTAGGTTGGATATTGGAAACAAAATGAGGTATTTGTATGTAATTCAATAATGAACAAAAAAGAGATTTACTTAATTATGGTAGAAGAGAGATATTCAACAGCGATATGTATAGAAGACCCCTCAGGTTGATTCAGCTGAGTGAAGCTCCCTTGCCTGAATTGCCCTCAGAGATCCACCCACTAATCAGGAGAGCACGTCGGGAGCTTCTTGTGGCTGCCTTGTTCTCAGCAAACCTGGAAGTGATGTCAGCAGCCTGAGCCTTTAGTCCCCTGAATTAACCAAGTCTTGAAGGCGGTGTCAATATATTTTAAGGAAAAAACTATCCTAGATTGCATAGAAGCAGGGGTTAAGATATTGTTCCTTCTGCAAACTCCCTCATTTTATGTAATTTAACCACTTAGGTTATAATCTGTTTTTTGTTTCTTAATGTCTCATGTGTGTTAATTTTGTCTTCTCAACTAGATTATAAGGCTATTACTGAGGGATGGGGCCGTGCCAATATTATTTCTGTATTCCCATAATACCTAGCATATTATTGATCACACAGTAGGTATTCGGTGAATACTTTTTGTTTGATTTAAAGTGTTACATTCTCTGCTAAATTTAGAGGACTCTAAAACAAGAAACTGAAAAATATTCTCCATCTCCCTTTATGCCCCTCACTGTCACATTTACTTAAATCCCTAAAGACAATGTGAACTAGGATTGTATTGGCACCCCAATGTTGGTGGGGGTAGATGAAAAGAATAGACTTAAGAAGTGGTAATTAGCTCGAAGTCCAGTGCGATATAGGAGGCCACTCATCCTTTTCCAATGGATTTGGTTCAGAGAGATAACTTCCTAAGAGTATCTACACATATTTTAAAAACTTATAATTCAAGTTGTAGGTGTTATGGGAATCCATAAATGGCATCTAAAAGCAAATTGAACAGGCTTCAGTTAGTCACAAGACTTTGTTTATATCTATGATTGGCTTAAAATTTTATTTTAACAAGATCTGAAATTAGAATCTAGACAGACCGATAGATATAGGTAATATGCATGATTATATAACTATGTATGTAATATGGTTACCCTAAAATTTAACAAAAAAAACTTTTAAATGCTATTTACAATTTTTACCTTACTTATAAACTAAATTTCTAAAATTTAACAGTGCCTAAGGACTTTGTAAAGATCCTATAATAATCAAATGAAATTTTAAACAAAAAAGTACTTTGATGAAAGGCCAATTAAACTTGACTAATTTTTAGGAGAATCTGGGTCTCTCTTTGCCTGAAAGGTTGTTATTGGGTGTCACAAAGAAAAATATTAGTACTCTGTATTTTGGAACAAATATGTCAGAGACAATTTTAATCAATTTAACATTATTCTAAATCTAAGCTATTTATATTTTAGAGAGAGAAATGTCCAAAATGTCATGGTCGTTCCAGGCCATCGGACATGTCTCTATATTCCCACAACAATTTGAATAAGGAAAAGATCACAATATGTTAAAATAAACTTTCGAGTTAACATTCCAGAATAGTAGTTACTATTCAATTCCATCCTTTTCCAAACCCTTCAAGGACTAAAAGGGCCTCTTCCCTGAGATCAATGCCACATCATTTCTGAGTAACCTTGAAGGTACTTTCTTCATAGGCCAATCCCTTCAGAGGATAGGGAAGGCAAAGATCTAAACAAGAAATGTTTAGTTGTCACTCTTAATTCATTTAAGGGGGAAGCCTTAGTTTTTGTTCTACTCACTTTCCTAAAGAGAAAAGTCTGGAAACAGAAAATCTTTTCCTAATGTTTTCAACTGAACTAAAAAGGAAGTTTTTATATGTTTCCACAGTCAGTCAGATTAGTTCTTCTTCCTCCACATTTTTTATCATGCCAAAAGCAATTTTCCCTTCTATGCCTAGAATTACCTGAATTGTCCTTATTTTAAAGTGACATAGATCGCCGTTTTCCTCTGATTTATTTTCAATGGGCTATTCAATGAGGTAACTGAATTTTTAGTTCAGGTTCATAAAATTAACATTTTAATTGAAAAAATTCAAATAATTTTAAAATTCTAAAATGCTTTTGTAAAAAAAAAAGATGCCTTTGTACATACATATGTTTTTACCCTATTTCCCTCAAGAAATCTTGATTTTATAGATGTGAGTATCACTTTTCACTTTTTCAAATTGCATCTCTCTTATATCTTTGTATACATTCTCCTTGAATTTATAGAAATCACAAATATCACTTGGTGGTAAACTTACTAGTAAAGAACCTTTCCAAATTCATCTAAACTGATCTTTAGACAACAGATGTAATTGGAACCCTTGCTTTACACCTTTCCAACTTGGTAGAACATGCTAGAGCTTGCATTTTCTTTGGTATAACCATTGAGAACTCAAGTTCACCTCTATACTATTGGAGCAGGCCTTTCGCATGATATCCTTAGACATTATTTTAATTTATATTTAATTTTCCCAAAATGCCTTTTTCATTATGTCATTTACTACACAAATATCTCCATAAACTATTACAGGCTCCCAATGCCTATAATCCAAACTGCTTAGCTTGACATCTAAGACAGTCCATAATCTGGTCCAACCTTATCTCCCACTAGTCTCCAACTAACGTCCTGTACTCTAGACCAGACTTGTTTCTTCATTATCTAATCCAAACTCTATGTTCAGTTTTGACTACAATCCTTCACTCATGTCTTAATCTTGTCTCCAGCTATTTACTTTTGTCCATACTCTGAGACTCAACAGATTATTCTAACCAACGCTAAGTCTCTATTGAATTATTATCTGTACCATTCATTTGGGTATTTAATCATGGGCAAGGTTACTATCTTGCATCAACTCTAAGGTCCCTTTCAACTAAAAAGTTTCAGGAACCTGTGATACTATGATTTTTTTATTTATATTAATTATAAGCATTTACTATGTGCAATATTCTGTTCTATGAACTTGGGGATACAAAGATAAGGCCCCTGTCCTCAAGGAACATACAGTCTTGTGGGGGGGGCGGTTATAACTAGACATAAATGACTATAATACAAAATGAAATGTGATAAATGCACAGAAGAGGTACAAAGTACTGTAAGATATTCAAAGAAAGAATACTTCTGGCAAGAACGATCAAGGAAAGCTTCTGAAGGAAGTAACCTTAGAGCTGGATGGTGAAACAAGTGAGTTGAATTTGTTAGGAGACTGCCTGCCTAGGAGACTAGGAGGGATTAGGAACATGAATAAGACTTACATTCATCGATGCATGCAATCAAGGATTATTTAACACTACTCAACAATGAAAACATCAGCTCCTCTAGGAATAAACTATGAATCTGATTCCTAAAGGTTCTATCATATTGGTGGTCATGACAGAGTTCCTCAAGAGTCTTCCTCTGAGGTGGCATTCTGGCAATCCCTCTACATTAGCACTACTGTCAAGTGAACATGAATTTCCAAGTGTGGGAAATACAGAAATTTGTCCTAACTGTGATGTAGGAGCAAGATGATTATGAGGGCCTCTGGAGTTTCTTTTATAGTTATAGCAGGTGGAGGGCTTGTGATGAGAAAATAATTTACCTTGACCCTCCTTGATTCAAAACTAACCTTTTCCCTGAAAAAGAGAAGGGGCAGTACCTCTAGCCTTCAGATTTTACATAAATTTTGGAATGCAAAATGTGTAAGCCTTTCTCTAATCTTTAGAAGCTGAAGAGCTGACTGAGATTTAGCCAAGAAGGAGCATAACTAGACTAGTTAGTCTAAAGACTGTTAAAGACTGAGGCCTTGTGGGCAATTTCCCCTTTTCTTTCCTCCCTCTCCCTTCCCCTTCTTTTTCTTCTCCCTCTTGTGCCTTTTCCCCTTTCCTTTTTCTCTTTCCTTCTTCCACCTTTCCCCTCCTTTGTTCTTTCCCCTCCCCCTCTCTTCTTACTATCTTTCTCCACTTTGTAACTACATAATTGTTATGTAAGTTGTTTTTTTTGTAATAGGATAAGACCTTCAGTGGTAGATTTTGGCAACAAGGTATACCCCCCAAATTTGATAAACAACTACTAATAATGTGTGTGCCTCAAATTTGTTAAATAACTACTGATTGTGCATGTCCAATATGATAAATATTTACTCTTGCCCCCTCCGGATCACTGTCTTGTTATGGTAGAGGGGCTTACATAGCTCAATGAAACTACGAGCTGAGAGCTGTGCAGGGTTCCCCAAGACAGACGGGTCATAGTGGAGAGTTCTGACAAAAGGTGATCTGCTGGGAAAGGAAATGGCAAACCACTCCAGTATCTTTGTTAAGACAACTCCATGGAGAGTAAACAATGACCATGAGCTTGGACAGACTTGAGTAGATAGTGGAAGGCAGAAGGGCCTGGTGTACTGTGGGGGTCACAAAGAGTCGGACATGACCAAACAACTGAACAACAACAACAAAAATTTACCAATGATGTTAGGAAACTAAAGCTTTGATTGATAATGTCCTTTCACCATAAGATTAGGTAAACTATCACCAATCAAGCCATAGATGTAATTTGTATACTCCACCTGCTATAACTATAAAAGAAACTCCAGAGGCCCTCCTAATCATCTTGCTCCTACATCACAGTTAGGACAAATTTCTGTATTTCCCACACTTGGAAATTCATGTTCACTTGACAGTAGTGCTAATGTAGAGGGATTGCCAGAATGCCACCTCAGAGGAAGACTCTTGAGGAACTCTGTCATGACCACCAATATGATAGAACCTTTAGGAATCAGATTCATAGTTTATTCCTAGAGGAGCTGATGTTTTCATTGTTGAGTAGTGTTAAATAATCCTTGATTGCATGCATCGATGAATGTAAGTCTTATTCATGTTCCTAAGCTCTAATAAGCATATCTGATGGTAAATTGGTATAAATACTTATTCTATTCCATTCCAACATGTGCATAGTTCATTATAGTGTAGAGCTGTCAGTTAAGATTGCTCATTTGGAGATAAGAACCTGGAGATAGCTTCTTTCTGGAGCAAGCTTCTGTACCTGGCCTGCCCCATTAACAAATGTCTGCTTGACTTGGAGCTAGGAAGCCTGTGTGTTCTTATGTCAAGGCAGACCTACCTGAACCAGAAGAGGCAATATATTAATTCTGCCCTTTTGGAGGAAGTATTTTGTTTCTTATGTATTTAAGGTTATTGTTAAAAACTATATTCTCAACGTTTACCATAAGATCTCTGTAACTCTAAGACTTTTTGTTTGTTTGCTCTAAAGCAGAGATAGGCAAATTATAGCCCGTAGACCACATTGGTCTCATTGAGGCTCAGAATGAGTTTACATTTTAAAATAAAGTTTTATTTTATTTAAAAATGTGAAAACCATTCTTAGCTCCAGGTTGTACAAAAACAGACAGCTAGTTAGATTTGGCCCTTAGCCATAATTTGCCTCCAAAAGACCAACTGAGTGTGATCTCCCAGAAGATGCATTACTAAGAAGAGGTATTAAAGGAATAAGGGTCTTTTCCAAGATTACATTATAAAGATGAGACTCCATTAAATTTCTTAGATGACAAGATAAATAGTGAAAGCAGGGGAGGGTACTCTGTCTTTTGTATTTTGTTGCCCAGGTCTCTACTATGACCTCTATCTATCCCTGCCAGGAGAAGCACTTAAATGTTTTTTGTGGGATTTTTATGTCTTAGTATAGGAATGTGGGCCACTGAGAGAAAAATTTGAGAAACACTGAAAAACAGGTAATAATAAGATGACTTATATACAGTTATGATGAATAAATTAATTCCTTTCAGTTCTGTGGGAACCTGACTTTATCATTTTGATTCTGTCCATGAGGCTTCCCAGGTGTCCACAACTGCTCTTGCCATGGAGAAGACAAATTATTCCATTCCACATACATTTACAGAAAACTTCTTTCTTAACAAAAAACTTCTTTCTTAACAAAAACAACTTTTGACACAAAAATTGGAAAATCAGGTTGACAAATTAATTTTGTTTGTGTTCGTTATGTTTAATTTTTATCACAGAAAAATTATCCATTTAGTGTTCTAACAAGTCTTTAATTATCACTCTTTAACTTAAGAGTTAAACTGTTAAACTTTTATATGCCTAGGAGAACTTATCTAAAGAGCTGAAAGATAAATTATAGGCTTTTCCATCGAGTAGAACTCTTATACCTTAAGAGTCACATGAACATTTCTTTAAAATAATTATAGAGACTGCATGCACCATTTAAAAGTATAAAGCACAAATTAACACTTGAAAATTATATTAAATTGATTAATAAATTGCTGCTTTACAAAATTGCTTTAAAGATCCTGAAATTATATTTTAAAAGCCTTTACAAAAACTATATTTTATCGTAATTTTTCTGTGTTTAGCTGATTCTACTTAAGTCTTTTGGGATTATAGTGACTTAAGTAGTGAGGGGACATGGGTCTTATATCCAACTGTAAATTCATTCCTTATTTTAAAATGCATTAGTAAAATTCCATGATCTTTTTAAGTTACTGGCATAGGATGGATAATGAAATTTTGTCATCAGTGACAAAAAGACTTTCTATTAAGGTACAGAAAAATTGGTTGTTACTAGATCACTACTAAGTGATACTGCCATACTGTTTTCCATGTATAAATGTCTTTCTAGATTAAGTTTCTCTGAAGAGTTAGACTAGCCCCTTATAGGATTGGTTGCTTAACAAATAGGGAGGCTTATCATTTTCTATTCATCATATCATCATAGGCTTAGTTTTGGAAGGGATAGTAGAGGTTATCTGATCTAGCAGATCGTCTTGCAGATGAGAAAGCTGAGGCCAGAAGTGAGGTCACATGCTGAAGAGCACACAACAAAAAAGTGGCAGAGCTAGGATTTGAACCTAGACCCTTTGGCTCCAAACAGTGCCCTTGGAGATTCTTTTGGTTGCTGATGTTAAAGTTTTCTGAGCCCTTTATGGGCACACTACACATTCTGTTTCACCCTTCTGTCAGGAGACAGCATCCTTCATCAATCTTCTGGAGTTGATGTTGGTCATTGCGTTGACCAGAGTTCTTAAGCCTTTAAAGTTGTTTGTCTTTACAAAAATGTTGTTATTATATAAATTGTTCTGGATCTGTTTTCTTGTTCTGCAGCAGTTCATACAAGTTTTCTATTTCTCTGTTACTATTTTTTTGTGACACAATGGTATTCTATTACATTAACATACCATGATTTGTTCAGCAAATTCCTCAGTTGATAGCCACCCTCTTTTAGTTCTCTGGCAACACAAAAAGAGCTTCTATAAATACTTTTGTACAAAATGATTCTTTTACCCTCTCCTTGATCTCATTGGTGTACAGGCCTAATAGTGATATATCTAAGTCACAGTATATGCACAGTTTAGTGACATTTTGGACATAGTTCAAAATTGCTTTCCAGAATGGTTAGACCAATATGGAGCTCCACCCATATTGCACCAGTGTGCCTATTTTTCCCTTTCAGCAATTGTCTTCTTCCTCCTCCTCCTCTGCCTCCTCCTCCTCCTCCCCCTCCTTCTTCTTCTTTTTCACAAATGTTTCTAATCTGATGATTGTGAGGTGAAATCTCAGAACTGCTTTAATTTGCAGTTCTCTAATTATTAGTGATTTGAAGCATTTTTAATATGGCTGTTGATCGGTTGGATTTCTTCTGTTGAGAATTGCCTATTCACATCCTTTGACCATTTATCTACTAGGAAGCATTTGAAATCCTCTTATATGTGAATCACTTCTTTAAATATCTTGGAAATAAGACTTTAGTCAGAGATACTTTCTGTAAAGATTTCTTTCCAAGTTAATTGTTTCATTTCTAATTTTAAATGCATTGATTTTGTTTATGTAAAATATTTTAAAATTTATGTCAGTAAAATTATTCATTTTATCCATTGTGATCCTCTCTCTTTGTCTTGTCATTCATTTTTCCTATTCATAGATTCAAAAGGTAATTTCTTCCTTGTCTAATTTGTTTATGATGTGGCCTTAAAAATCAAGTTATGTCAATATTTAGAACTTATTGTGGTATATTATATGAGATCATGGTGTAAACCTAATTTTTGCCAAACTACTTCCAATTTTCCCATTGATTTTTGGCGAATAGTAAGTCCTTACCTTGGTAGTTGCAGTCTGTGGGTTGATTGAACATTACTACATTCATATGCTTACTTATGTTATATAACTATTCTATTGCTCTGGTCAACCTTTCTATTTTTAGCTAGTAATTTTGGTGTTTCCTGCTTTGTAGTATAGTTTAAGATCTGGTACTGCTACTCCTTCCTACCCATTTAAAAAAATTTCTTTGAGATTCTTTGAGAATCTTGACCTTTGTTTTTTTAGATGAATTTTATTACTTTTTCCCTAGCTCTCTAAAGTAATCCTTTGGGAGTTCAGTTGGTATGGTACCGAATAAGTAAATTGATTTCAGTAATTTTGTAATTTTATTATGTTGGCATGCCCAACTATAAGTAACTTATCTTTCTACTTTTTTGGATCTGCCTTTATTTCTGTGAAGAGTGGTACTGTATTTGTATAATTCCTGTGTGTGTCTTGGTAGATGGATTCCTTAATATTTTATACATTCTAGAAGTGTTTTGAAAGGAATTTCTCTGTCTCTTCCCATTGGATTTTGTTGGCAATATATGGAAATGCTGATTTGTGTGAGTCTATTTTGTATCCTCTTCTTATGCTAGAGTTATTATCAGTTAATTGATTTAGTGTTAGGGTTCTCTATGTAGACCCTCATATCCTCTTCAAAAAGCAATAATTTTGTTTCTTCTTTGCCTATGATTCTGTTGTGTTTTTTTTCTTATTGCTATGGCTAGTATTTCTACTTCTCGAATGATGGTGGTGATTATTACCTTTGTTTTCCTCCTGATTTGATTGCAAAGTCCCCTAGTTTATCTCTGTTACATGTAATCCTGAGTTTTAGTTGTATGTAGATAATGATTTACCATATTAAAGAAATATCCAATTATTCCTATGCTTCTTACTGCTTTTAACAGAAATGGGTGTTGTATTGGAAGTTTTTTTCTCTGTTTTGATATAGTCATGTGATATTGATTTTTTATTACTGTAATCTATTGTGTTTATAGTTTTACTAATACTAAACCAATTGTGTGTTACTAGTATAAATATGGCTGGGCCTAATGCATAATCTTTTCATATATCTCTGTAACCTCTTTGTTAAAACTTCATTTAAAAATTTTTCATCAACATTCTTTGTATTTTTCTTTCCCTGATTTGTTTCTTCTTGGTTTAGATATTAAGACAATACCATAAAAGAATCAGATAAGATTCCTTTTCCTGTTTTTGTAGTTTATGTAATATTAGAATTTACTATTCTTTGAATATTTGATTTACTTGTAAATCCATCTGGTTTTATTTGTTTTTAAATTTTTCTTTGGGAGTTCATATAGAGGAAATTCAATTTCATTTTCTGAAATTAGTATTCATTTAAATTCTAATTGTATCATCTATACTTTAAATTGAAATTCGTTATAGGTTGCCAGGATAAATGAAAATATTTTAAGGAGAAATTCACTAAAATAAAATTGATGTAGACTGAGACTGTGCTACTCTAATCTCTCATTATTGTTAGTTCAAATCATGTGTGTAATTTAATTACAATGAATGAAAGTCAATGTTTTACTGTTTTTAATAAAAATTAGAAATTTTAAAAACAAAAATTAGTTATTGAATAGATTGGTTTTTTTTTTAATTTTTGCTGCTCTCACTGACGAAAATTTTTCAAATCCTTAACTTTGACTATAAAAGATTGGGTAGGCCTGGCGTTGATTGTTATTGCCAGCATGAAAGTGGTGCAGCGGTACTGCAGCTTCAGTTCTTAATCAATGAGGTAAGAATTTGTTGACAGTAAGTACATAATTTTGTCCAAACTTACATCATCTAGTTAATTCTTAATGGATTTAAAAAAAAAGTTTTACCTAACATTTTCAGGGATGTGCACTGTGCGTAAAGCAAGGTGCCTTTGTATTAATTAATTAACCTTTTACACTTTAAGAGAAATAGAACCTAAATAACTAAAGTTTTCATTGTTGAACATTTAGCCTAATGTTTAGATGCAGGCATTTAAGCAGTATACATAGAAAGCAGTTATGTTGGAGTTGGTTCACTTCTTGTCTCTCACCTATTGGTAGTTTGTTATCCAGCCCTCATATTTTCTTAGACTGTTTAATCCCTTATCTACCTAAGAAATCAATTACCTTTTCAATCTCCATGGCTTCCCTCTTTTGATTCTGTATATCCATGTATTTCTGGATCTGTGCATATCAATGTTTATATTTCCATAGATATCATAAAAATTGAGTGCCCCTTCATTAATGGGCACAGGTTAGCACTGGTAAACCAATGCCAGACAAGAAACAGAAATTCCTGACTTTCCCAAGCACTTCTTGATTCAGATGTGGCCCTTTAGTGTAGTTCTGAAGTCATTCAGAGTCCCTTGAAGGGGCAAGACGTCCACTCGTATAATTTTAGATCTGGAAGTGATTGATTGTTAGAAATCATCTCTTCAATTGCCTAAGGTTACTGAGACTCAATTAGGTCTTGGCTAAGGTCACATATCTAGTTAGTTACAGAAGTGGGACTAAAACAAATATGTACTGACTCACTCACCCATGTTCGTTGGTAGCACCTTGGAAATTTGTCATGCTGCAATGGAAACCTAGTAGTTGGAGTCCTGTGCTGTGGGGAAAAGTGATGGGCTATAGAGTGCCTTCTTGTGCATGTTCCATGTTCATTTCATGATATATGTATGCATTTCTGTGTATATCCCGTTTGTACACGTATGTGTATATGTACGCATACGTGCCTGTCTCTTTTCAAGAAGAGAAGGATAAGCCCATTGTTTTGGAGTCAATTAACATGAAAGGTAAATTATCAGATGACAGAAAAAAATCAAGACTGCGTATTTTCTATTTTAAATATATTACATGAAAGATAATTTTCTTCAAGCTGGGAAGGGCTGAACAAATATAGCTAAGATATAATTAAAGCCCAAGATAGATGAAGATAAAATAAGAGAGAATGTTTAGGGAAGATGACCAAGGATGATGAGGGGTTTCAGAAACATCAACAGTTGAAGAAAGTGGGAGTACTTAGCCCTGAGAAGACTGAGTACCATCATATACCATCTTTGAATATTTGAAAGGTTATCATGTAGAAAATTGATAAAACATATTTTTGTAACTCTAGAGGGCCCAAGTGGGACATATGATATGTCCAGAGACAAACTTCATTGTAATGTAAGGAATAAATTTTGACTAGGTAGAGCTAATAAAAATGGAATGTGGTCCCTCATGAAATAGTGAGTTTGCTACCATTGAAATTGTTCAGTCAAACTTGGTACTGTAATGTGGAGCCTTCTCTGAGGTAGGAAAATATGCTAAATGGCTTCCAAGGTCTCTTCCTAGTACCCATATACTTTGATTCCGTGATTTCTGTGTTGGATTCCCCTGCCTGCTGCATTGTTTTCCATTCATATGAATTACCTTGAAATGGTTTCCTTAGTACCTTCCTCTGGTGTAATAGCTCTAATTTTGTCCTGCTTATTCAATGCCTTCAACAGTCACCCAATGGCCATATAGTAATTTCATTCATATTGGATATTAAAAGAGAGAAACTACACATTCTCATTTAAGCAGTAATTTTAGCTCTGTCAGCAAGGACTATGCCTGAACACTGACATGCCAAAGTGAAAGAGTTCTTCACTTGAGGCACATTCATGTTACCATGGAGGTGACAACCACCTCTATGTCAGAAAGCACCAAGCTTCAGGGTCCTTTATGTATCTCTCAGAGACCCACATACTTTATAACTATATCTTTCTTGATTTGATTGGGAGGTCATCTTTACTAAGCTTATACTCTTTGTAACCCTTGTCTCATTCTAACTGTGATATGCTTCCTGCTAGTAATAGGAAGTGATTTTTGATTCTGAACAGGCCCAGTTTGCTGGTAAGGAATTAGTGTTTCTGGAAGGTTGCTCTGCCTATGAAATGCAACGTTTCTCTTTGCTGGTCATATTGATGCTGCCTCCCTCAACCATCATCTTAGCATGCTCTTGGGGCCTCTTACACGGCCAAGCCAAGTGCTATTGATTAGTTCCCCTAGATGCAGATTGTTAATGTCAGAGATGGGATTTGAACCCATGTCATAAAAATATGCCTCATCCTATTTGTGACTAAAACCAAGGAGTCACCTCCTTTGTTGATATTCCACAGGAAAGATTACCTCAACATTAGATATGTAGAAATTGTTTTCTTAAGAATTCTTTGATAAAACTATACTTAGGATCAGAAGGTCATAAATCTAGATCTGGGAAGTACTCAGAAAATATATAGTCCAACCTTCTAATTTTTACAGATAAACATATTAGGGCCCAAAGAATTTAAATGACCTGTCCAAGATCATAGAGGCAGTCAGTTTCAGAGGCAATATCTGAGTCTGGGTTCTCTGGCTCTGGTGCCAGTGATCTTTCTATTGTCCTTTTGAAGGAGCCATTGGAAAAGGGTAGTGATTTTTTAAAATCAATAAAGAAAAGAGAAAAAAAAGTACTCTATGTTTTGAGACATAAATCCTTTTTACTGCATTTCCCATAATGGAGAAGGGATCCTTGGATTGTAAAAACAGTGAGAATTGTGCTGAAGTTTCTTATGTTAAGAGTAAAGACACTTATTTCCTAAGTATGTAGGTAATAGTTTCTAATGAAGAGTTTAGTCCCATCTGCGTTATTTCAGTTTTAATTTTTTTAAGTAGTTATCTAAAATATAATAAAAAATTAAAGATAAAACATTTTAGAAATAGATTAAATATTTTGTTCTTTTCTTTTTGAGAAGTAGCACAATTAATAATCTTTTTTTTGAGGCTAGCTCTTCCTATCTCACCCAGGTTATAAATGTAGTGGCCCCTCATGGGCCTGATCCCACTATTAATTGGTATAGAAACTTTGATCTGCTTCATTTCCGATGTGAACCAGTTTTCCACTCCTCAGGCAGACTGGTGCTCCCTCCTGCCCCCATTCTCAGGGACTCACTGTATTGGTGCCAGACTTAGCATGGAAACCAGATCATCTTTAGCCCCACTGCAGCTCAGAATCCCTGAGCTTAGATGAATCAGCAGCCTCAGCATTCCTAGTAGCAGGGATTACAGGAAGATGTCACTATATCCAACAAGAATCTTAACAGAAACAAGGTTGCAGTCTTTTTTCCTCCTATTTATTAGTGTCTGGTCTTAGTTGGATTTAAACTGACTTATTGTCAGTTTATTGGGAGATACATTCAATCCCGTCTACTGCACAGTCACTGGCTGTTTATTTATGAGAATCTCAGCTTTATTCTCCATGCTTATTGCAGTAAAGCAGAACCATTCCAGCTTGTCAATGGCCCTCTTCAAATGTCACCTTCCAGAACTGAATGTAATATCCCAGATACACTTCAAGCAGTGCAGAGTATAGCAGTTCTGCTTCCTCTGGTATTTGTACATTAAAATGAAACGGTAAAAAAATCTCTAGAGTAGAGGCCTGAATTCAAAATCTACCTTTGACACTATGTGACCTTGGGCAAATCATTCAATCTTTCTGAGTCTTGGGTTCTTCAGCTGTAAAATGGGTGTATTATCTGTAGTAATTTCGAGATCAAATGAAATGGTTTATATAAAGTACTTTGAATACATCACAGCACCATGTTTATTATATTGTATTTATTTATTTATCCATCTATCTTTACTGTTAACAATTATCATAATTAGCTTTTATTTTTATCCTACTCCCTAAGTCTCAGAGGCCATGTTGACAGAATTACATTACTGACTGAAAAGTGAAAAATTCAATAAATCACCTGGTAGTTTGTGTTGTTTGGTGAGCCCTAAATGTTAGTTGATTATTCACCCTGATTTTATCTCTTCTCTTTTGATGCAGGGTGCTTTGGTCAGTGCAAGCTCAGATGAAACACTTCATTTATGGAACCTTAGGCAAAAACGGCCAGCCATTCTACATTCTCTTAAATTTAACCGCGAACGGTAAGGACACATCAACAATTTCAGATATTTCTTAGTCCATGTCAGAAGTTATTTTATGAGCAAATTTCAGGTCAGCCTTTTTGTAGGTCTTCTGAAAAAGGAAATGTGGGTACTGTCTTCAGTGGTTCATATCTTAGTTCATCTATTCACGATTGTCCTATGTAACTTTCTCGTTCATGTCTTCCTAAAAATCCTCCACAGAGGTACACATTTTAGTTCATGTGAATCTCCTTGACTTCAGACTCTTAATCTGGTCACTATTTCAAATATTAGTTCTGTTAATGGGAATTCCCCAATTAGCAAATGGAGCTATTTATGAGCTGGGGATACTGGAGTGCTTCACCTGACCATTTTATGTAGGGATTATCTTAGTGTTGAGCCAAAGTAGTTAGAACCAAAACTATTAGCTGAATTCAGTTTTTTGGCATGTGCCCTGAAATCTACACTAATATTAACATTGTTGGCCTAACTTTAAATATGTTAAATATGTTACCAAGGTGGTGAGGGGGAGGATGGATATTAGAGAAATCATTTTTCACCTAACAAGGATTAGTTAGTAATTGTTAATTGCATTATTAGTAGTAACAACACAGAGGGGCTTTCCACTAGAACTCCACTAGAACTACATTATAGAATATCTGAGATTATTACTCTGTAAAATGATATCCAAGAAGTAGTAAAAAGGAAACTCGAATTCAGGTCTCTTGAGACTTAATTTTAGAGTTCTTTCCACAATTTCCTGCTACCATTTGGTAGAAATCCCTGTTTTTAGCCCCCTTTGAGTACGGAAATCATCTAGGAAATGGAGAGTTAGAATGATGCACTGGGAAAAGCTCTGGTCTTGAAATAAACAGAATTGGGTTTGAGTCTTGACTCATTTTGATGTGCTGTGTGACCTTGGGCAAGTCAGTTACCTTCTATAATCCTCTTATTTCAAGTAGAGGTAAATATTATTATTTTTGTACTCCTTACTTTGCAAAATTGTTAGAAAAACAACTTTTAGTTAGAAAGTAACCATAAATGTGAGCTATAATTATTATTGTTATAATCATCATCATCATCATCATTATTAAAGTGATATGCTTTATTTCATGATTGCAAACATCTAGGCAGTATCTTCAATTCTATTCCATTTGTTAGAGACAACCTGCTTGTTGTGGGCTAGGTGATGGTGTAGTTTGTTGTTGTAGTTTTGTGGATTAGTTGTGTCTGATTCTTGGTGATACCATTTGAGGTTTTCTTGGCCAGATACTGGAATGGTTTTGCCATTTCCTTCTCCAGATCATTTTACAGATAAGGAGGCAGAGGCATAATAGGGTTAAGTGACTCGCCCAGGGTCACACAGCTAAATAAGTGTCTAAGGATTTGAACTCAGGTCTTCTGGACTTCAGGGCCAGTATTTTATCCATTGAGCCATCCAGTTGCCCCAATAATATAGTTAGGTGGTTATAAATCTAGTTGAATGATTGCATCCATAGAGTGGTCATTAATAGGCTGATGTCACAATGGAGAGAGAGATGTTCAGGGACGTGCCTTGGGGATTTGCCTTTGTCTTTTGAGTCACCTGAAATTTTAATTCTTCAGAGATTGTGATGTTCTATGATTCATAGACCTATAACAGCACTGAAAGAATATTGATATTAAAAAGATACATTTTGTGTCATATTCATTGAAATATGGTCTAGTCCACTGCCTTCCTCCTATTAAAATCTGAACCAAGCTCAATGTCCTCTGTCTGTGTAAAAAAATTATATATCTACACATAAATGTCTGTATCTATCAATCTATGTACTAATTTAGTAGGCTATTCATCCAACTCTATGTCATAGGCAGGAATATTGTCTCCTGTAGATTCTTAGGTCAGTCTCTTTGGAGTCATTGTCAGACCCTATAGTATCCTTGGGCTCATGCAATTAGTATTAGTCATCCAAAAATAGGAGCACATATAGGACTTTACTGTCTCTGGGGAACCTCTTTTCTGTTTGAATTTTGTGTAGGATATTCTTTATGAGAGTGGAAAATACCTATGACTAGCGTGTCTGTTTTATTGCTTAGGGCAGGATTTTGTTAATCATCACAGGATTGTTGAAAAAATATCTCTGTGATTGCATCTAGCCAGTAATATTACATGGTCTTAACACATACGAGGAGATACCGTTTTTGCAGCTAGTTAAATCTGTAATTTACTCTTCAGAGTGAAATCCTTTAAAAAACCATTATACACTAAACACAGTGAGTAGATCTCATGTTCTTTATGGTTTTCAGTCACTTCTGTGATTGTAAAGATGTAGTCTACTATAGAAAACCCTTCACAAAAGCCTTCTTGTTTCCTTCTCATGTCTTCATCAAAGTTACCGTAGATACATGTATAGATCATTCTCATAAAGATTTTATAGAGACAAAAAAGTAGGTGGTCTGGTAGTTACTGATATTCTTTTGATCACCTTAAAAGCTGTAATCATCTGTGGGTGATTTTTTCTGTCTTTTGGTATCTTTTCCTCTTCCAGATGTCTCAAAAATCATCCCTCAGTTATTTAAAGATTGCACTGTCTCCAGCACAGAATTCTCTTATTTGTGCGTGCTCTGGTCCTGTTGTTTTCCCTGACTTCATTTTCTTAAGTGCCGTCAGAATTTAAGATTTTGGTGTCCAAATGTATTGGTTCCACTCTTGCTGATAGTTAAAATAGAAAATAATAGAAATGCAGAAATTTTTCCATTTTGGCTAATAATTTAATGTAGGTTAAAAAACACCATTTCATTCAGTATTGTTGTTGGTGTTTTTTAATTAATCGTGCAATTATGCTCGGCTCAAGGGGGTATGTATCTAATAATATTTTCAATTGCTCTTCAACACATATCTTCCTCTCTAACTAGGCTGGTGTGCTCATTATATTGGTGCACATACTATTGTACTTTTTTCTTCCTACTTGAAATCCCTTCTCCTCTCCTCTCTGCCTCTTCAAATTATATTAGTCTTTCAAAACTATGATGAAATACCACATTTTCTAAATCTTCTCCAACCCCTCCTACCCATGCCCATTTCCTTTTTCTATGAACTTATGTAAACTGGTAGAAATTCTACTGGTAGAAACTAGTAGAGTAACCTACCACATAGTTTAGGAAAAGGGTTCTTAATCTTTTTTTGTGTCATGGACCCTTTTGGCAAGCTGATGACGTCTATGGCATCCTTCACAGAATAATGATTTTAAATTAATAAAATAAAATACATGAGATTACAAAGGAAACCATATGTGTATATACATATACACAGTTATCAAAATATCTGTTTAAAAAACAAGTGTATAAATCCCAAGTTAAGAATCCTTGGTTTGGAAGTTATTATTGCATAATATTATATATATATATATATATATATATATATATATATATTGCATTTTTCTCTTTTTGCTTTTAATTCTCTCTCCCAAACAAGTTGATAAATTCTTCAAGGGCAGTGACTGTGTTATATTTCTCCTGTATCTCCCCTCTCTACCCTGACAAAGTGCCTAGTACTCTTAGTATATGCGTTGTGCTCAACAGAAATTTGATTGATTATCATAATTCCATAGGGAAGGACTTTGGGCTATTATATATTTTTTCAATATGTATTTCATAGATTTGTTTTCTGTTGCTTTCCCATTACTAGTGTGCTATATAGATGAATGAAGTGATTGCAATGTTGTTATTATGCTGGGGGGTTTTTTTTCCTCTTTCATTATAATGATGATTACAAGCAAGAGTGCCTCTAAGGCAACTTCCAGTTTTCTCTGCATAATGTCCCACATCTGGATGGGATGTGAAAAATGTAGTTTCCAAAAACTGTATCTAAATATTAAGAGTTGGGCTATGAATCAGAAAGTTTTATTTCCTCCAACTCTACCCTGATTTACTGTGTGGCCATGGACATGTTTATGCCTGAAGTTCTCCATCTGCAAAATGGATGTAATAATCCCCTTTCCTATTCACTTCACAATATGAGAAGTAATGAGATATTCAGCCCACTTCTTAAAACCACAGAGGGATGCCCTCTGTGAATTGAGATGAGGATAGAACATCCATCTACTTCCCTGCAGAATTATTAGGGGAAGAATTCTCTGCCTTTCCCGGGTTGGAGAACATGTTGTAGTGTCCTGTGGAGCTGAAGGGAGAAAATTGGGATGATTATATGTAAAATGCTTTTGATTCCTTTGGGGAAAAGGTGTTGTATAAATCTGAATGGTTATGATTTTATTTTTAGAATGCCAATGAATATGGTCTTTATTCATTTATAATAATATTAAAACCCTATGGGTCTAACACATTTCAGTGATCTGTTTACTAGGACGAAAAACTGGTGATTGAGCTGGTACCTCAAATAATATGAATTTTTACCAGAGGATTGCTTAATCTCAGAGTTGGAAGGAGTTCTAGTACAGTTTGCCATCCAATCAGGAATGTCCTCTATCCTCCCTACCATCCTTGACAAGGCTTCAAGTCTCTGCTTAACCATTTGCTGTGACGGAAAGTTCACAGACTCACAAACCCAGACAATTCTGTCTTTGAAAATGTGTATTGTTTGAAAGTATTTGCTCATCTTACCTAGAAATCTGCTTCCTTGTATTGATTACAATCCTTCCCTTTGGAGTGCCATTCTGTAACCCTTTGTTATCTTGGTCTCCCTTCAGATAATTCACAACAATGATCATATACTTCCCACAAGTGTTTACAGAAATAAGGATACTTGCTTTCATCAATTGATGATGCTCACATGACATAATCACTTGATCCTTCTTTATCTTGGTTACCTTTCTCTGAATGCCTATGCAGTGTGTCCAGGTGTGATCTAATTCGTACAATATACAGTAAGACTGCTCTTTCCCTTGTTCTGTTCATGAAACTAACTTATTCACAATACTGACCCTTAATGCGCATATAGTTAAATAAAACCTTTGGTTTTTTTTTCAAATGGACTGTTAAGATAGGTGTCCATCATTTTGTATTTGTACAATTGATATCTTTAACTGAAGTGAAGGAATTTATATTTATCCCTGTTAAGTTTTGTCTTGTCAGCTTAAACTCATCATTTCAGTTTACAGATATATTCGTGAATCCTACTTCTGTCATTCTTCATTTATTAGCTTTGTATCCTAGCTTTTTTATCAGTCAAAAATGATAAACCCATCTTTTATTCTCAATCTGATCCAACAATTCAACAAACAAATCATTGATAAAAATGTTGAATGTCAAGAGCCAGGGACAGCACTCTGCTGCACCCCTCTATAGGCCACTCTCCAGGATAACATTCACTATTGAATAATCTCTATGTAAGCTTATTTAAACAACCATTAATCTACCTAATCGGCTTGTCATCTAGCCTACATTTCTATCTTGTATATAAGAGTAACATAAAATATGTTGTCAAATGCTCTGATGAAATCCAGATGTATTATGTCTGCAGCATTCTCCTCACTTACCAATCTAGTAACTCTGTTAACAAGGAAATAGGATATGCCTATTGTTGGTGAATCCATTCTGGGTCCTAGTGATTCACTACTTGCTTTGCTAAGTATTCACAAACCATCTGTTTAACAATCTGTTCTAGAATTTGCCAGGGAAAAATATCAAGCTTACCAGCATAAATTTTCCAGAATCAACCTTTTTTTCTTTTTCATTTTTTTGAACATCTAATATTGGCTCCCTTGCTCAAGCTTCTAGGACTTCTCTCATTCTCCACATTTTGATCCAGTCCTAAATTTTCGCCATCAGTTGTGACTGAGTTGAAACATCATTCTTGCAAGCACTCATAAGCCTAGAGGAGCATTATTGTAATTTATGTTGTAAATGTAATCACCAAAGCAGGCATGTCCTGTAAAATGTGTATTTTACAACATATTTGGATTATGTAGCCACCTGAAAAGGGATAAGTTGAAAATCAGTCACTATACCCTCTACTTATGGCCAGGACTTGCTAAACAAAATGGTACCTGGTTGAGGAAGGATGGATTGTGTAAGGTGTGAGGAGATAACTGGGAAGGGAGGCACTTTCCTCTTCAGTAATTGATTCAGTGTCAACCGAGGAATGGGTTTGAGCCATGAGACAGGCAGTCATTCAAATAGTATAACCTGAGGAGGAGCCTTTACAGACAATTAAAGTGATTTTCAGTTGGTCATATCTACCTTGGGAGGAAGCCTTTGAGCTCTGCCTAGCATATGCCATAGAAACTTTGTAGGAGTAGCCACTAAAACATACAGAAGAAACTCCAGTTATTACTAGAGAGCCGTAGGAAACTAGCCTTAGATATTCTATGCACTGTGATGATGCAATGACCCAAGATTTATAGTACTTGAAAGCTTGTAGGTGCTGCATAGGCATGTTGGCATATCTGAGAGCACAGAGAATATTTATATTAAATTCTAAACTCTCTTCCAAGAAGAGGGAGAGATCTCCAGTTTTGTTCAGAGGTTGGTCTACTATAGAGAGTAGTGATCAAATGATCATCCCATAAACCATACTAAAGTTGACTCAAATATTCAAAAGGACTCTTCATCATGACCTGCTGTTGTTGCAGCTAAGCCTGCCTGAGCAGCAGAAGCAACAAGGGAGATTTCTTGTTCTAAGTTTGGTTACCATCCTTAATCTATTTCCCAGAGCTTTAACTTTTGTTCTTGACCTTTTGTACCTTCTCCTAAGAGAAAGAGGTTAGACCTGAGAGAAAAGGGAAATAGTCTGTAAAGGACTTTAGACTAGAGAAATATTTATTTCTTAATATTTTCAGCTGGACTAAAAAGGAGATTTTTAATATGTTTCTACAGCAACTAAATGTAAGAGGTCATATCATTTAAAAAATAGAATAGGAGCTATGCTTCAGAACTGTGGCTAGAAGAAGATTTTATAATCAAACAGTGGATAGAAATGATTACAAATTACAAAAGTCAATTTTAATTGCACAAAATGTTAAAAAAATGTATGAACAAAATCAGTGCCACTAGAACAGAAACTTTTGAGTGGGAAAAATCTTTGCTTCAAATATCTCATATAAAAGCCTGCTATCCAAGATATATGGAGAACTAATAGATAAATGGCCAAAAGATAAGAACATAGAGCTTTCAAAAGAAGAGTTATAAACAACCATATGAAAAATGCTTCAAATCACTAATAGTAAGAGAAATGTAAAGTAAGTTTGCTTAAAGGTTTCACCTTATGCCCATCAAACTGGCAGAGGCGATAAAAAAAAATTAGTGTTGGAAGGACTAGGTGAAGAAAGACCTACTCTGGCCTTGCTGGTGGAGCTATGAATTGGTACAGCTGTTATTAAGAACAATTTGTAATTACCAGAGAAAAATCACTAAACTATTCATACCATGTATCCCAGCAGTTACAGTACTAGGCAGGAACCTCAAAGAGGTTACTGTCATCAAGAAAGACCTCATTTTTATCAAAGTATTTATAGTAGCATCTACAGGCCAGGCAAACTAGCCTTGCTTAAACAACAAGGTATCCTGAGAGAGAGAGAAAAACAAGAAGCAGTATGTGCCAGGTGCCACTGCTGCCACTTCAGACTCCCAGGGAGAATGTGCAGAACACTGAGCCCAAGATTCTTGAGAAGAGCAGGACCCTGGAGGGGGCGGAGTCAAGATGGCAGAGTAAAAGCAGTGACTTGCTTGAGCTCTCCCCCAAACCCCTCCAAATACCTATAAAAAATGGCTCTAAACAAATTCTGAAGCAGCAGAACCCACAAAAAGACAGAGCGAAACAAATTTCCAGCCCAAGACAGCCTGAATGGTTGATTGGAAAGGTATATCGCGCCAGGCGGGGAGAGGAGCACAGTGCGGCATGGGCACGCAGGTGGCAGCAACCTTGGAGCAGGCCTCAGAGGACTGAATCAGGGGCAGCTGGTGGTTTCCAGACTTCTCAACCCATGAATGCCAAAGACAGCTTGGAAGATCAGTGGGAAAAGTCTGTGTCAGTGGGGAGAGAGAGAAGCCAGTGGTCTCAGCTCCAGTCTCTGAGCTCAGTGGGGGCACGCGGCTACCTACTGAGCTTCTGGCCCACAGAGTGAGGGGGAATCAAGTGGCTGATCAGAGGGGGATTGCAGGGATCTGTCTGCTGGTGCAGGATTCTCTTGCTTTGCCTGTGCTTGGATCTGGGTCACAATTCTGGGTGGTGGTCCTGGGGCAAGGAGGAGCACTGGCATGGTGAAGCTTGTAGTGGCTGTGGAGAGGAAACCCTCCTCACAGTTCAAAGACAGAAAAGAGTACTCATAGACCAGATCACAGGCCAGGAAAGGAGTAAACACCTCGCCCTTGATCATAGCACCTTGGAAGAACTGAAATTTACAGGTCCCTAGAAATATCTCTGAACACAGCTGCACAAAACCCCTGAAGCTTGGGACAGTACATTCTCCACACTGGAAACAGACTCCTACCCTAACAGAGTTTGTAACTCAAGTAATTGGTTGGGATCATGAGCAAGCAGCACAAAAAGAGTCAGACTATATTATCTTACTTTGATGACAAAGAAGATCAAAACATACAACCAGAAGAAGACAATGAAATCAAAGCTCCTACATCCAAAGCCTCCAAGAAAAATATGAATTGGTCCCAGGCCATGGAAGAACTCAAAAAGGATTTTGAGAAACAAGTAAGAGAAGTAGAGGAAAAACTCGTAGTGTTGCTGAAGGAGACCCAAAAAAATACTGAAGAAAATAACACCTTAAAAAATAGCCTAACCCAAATGGCAAAAGAGGTCCAAAAAGCCAATGAGAAGAATGCCCTAAAAAGCAAAATTAGCCAAATGGAAAAGGAAGCCCAAAAGCTTACTGAAGAAAATACTTTCTTAAAAATTAGAATGGAGAAATTGGAAGATAGGGACAACTTGAGAAATCAAGGCACTGTAACATTAATCCAAAGCAATGAAAAAATAGAAGAGAATGTGAAATATCTCATTGGAAAAACAACTGACCTGGAAAATAGATCCAGGAGAGAGAACTTAAAAATTATTGGACTATCTGAAAGCCATGATCAGAAAAAGACCCTAGACATCATCTTTCAAGAAATTATCAAGGAAAACTGCACTGATATTTTAGAACCAGAGGGCAAAATAGAAATTGAAAGAATCCACCAATCACCTCCTGAAAGAGATCCCCAAAGGAAAATTCCTAGGAATGTTGTAGCTAAATTCCAGAATTCCCAGGTCAAGGAGAAGATATTGCAAGCAGCCAGAAGGAAACAATTCAAATATTGTGGAAACACAATCAGGATAACACAAGATTCAGCAGCTTCTACATTAAGGGTCCAGAGGGCATGGAGTATGATATTCCAGAGGGCAAAGGAATTAGGACTACAACCTAGAATCATCTACCCAGCAAAACAGAGTGTAATCCTTCAGGGTAAAAAAATGGTCATTCAATGAAATAGAGAACTTTCAAGCATTCCTGTGGAAAGGATCAGAGCTGAATAGAAAATTTGACCTTCAAATACAAGACTCAAGTGAAACATGGAAGAGGTAAAACAGGAAAGAGAAATCATAAGAGACTTATTAAGGTTGAACTATTTACATTCCTGCAGGGAAAGATGATATTTGTAACTCATGAGTCCTTTGTCAGTATTAGGGTAGTGGGAGGGAAAAAATTATGTGTTTGTATAGATAGATAGAGGACACAGCATGAGTTGAAGATGAATGGGTGATATCTGGAAAATAAAATTAAGGGGTGGGACAAGATTATACTGGGAGAGGGAGAAAGGGAGAAGTAGAATGAGGTAATATATCTCACATGAAACAGACAAGAAAAGGCTTTTACAGTGGAGGGGAAATGGGGGAAGGTGAGAGGGAATGAGTCTCATAGGATTTGGCTTAAAGAGGGAATAACATGCACAATGGGGTATGGAAATCTATCTTACTCTACAGGAAAATAAGGGGGGAAGGGGACAAGAGAGCAGGGGGTTGATAGAGGGGAGGGCAGATTGAGGGAGGGGATAATCAAAAGCAAACACTTCTGAGGAGGGACAGGGTCAAAAAAGAGAATAGAATAAATGAGGCGTAGGATAGGATAAAGGGAAATACACTTAGTTTTTCACAACAGGACTACTATGGAAGTGTTTTGCATGACTACACATCTATAACCTGTATCGAGATGCTTGCCTTTTCAATGAGGGTGGGTGGGGAGGGAGGAAGGGAGAAAATTTGTAACCCAAAGTTTTAAAAACACATGTTAAAAATAAAAAAAAATTTAAAAAAAAAGAAGAGCAGGACCCTTAGAGCACTGACCTTGCTGGCAGCCTGCCTCTGTCAGCATCCCTCAGAAGATAATCCCTTGAGGGGCTGAGACTTGGCAGTGGCCTCTGCAGGTGCAACTGTAGCCCTTGCTGCTTCATTAGCCACAGCTGCTGAAGAACCAGAAAACAAAGTTCTCACTACCAGAGTCCTTGGCCATGAAATGGTTCAATGGGTGTGATTTTAATAAAGATAAATGATATTTTTAAAAGATGCATTACTTTATGCTTTGCTACTGCAGTCAAGGACCAATAGACCCCTTCTATTTGACTTTCACATGAAATCTTCTATGTGTGTTATCTCCCCCATTAGACTGTGACATCCTTGCATCCTTGAGAACAAGAATTGTTAGACTTTTCTCTTTTTATCCTTGGCACAGTTATGGTAGCTAGGTGGCATAATGGGTAGAGTTCTGAAGTCAGGAAGACTCATTTTGCGAGTTCAAATCTGGCCTCAGGCACTTACTAGTTGTGTGACCTTGGACAAGTCACCTAACCCTGTTTGCCTCAGTTTTTCATATGTAAAATGAGCTAAAGAAGATGTCATTGCCAAGAAAACTCCAAATGGGGTCATGCAGAGCTCTACATGACTGAAACAATTGAACAACAACATGGTAGCTATGTAGGTTGGTTTTGTTTAAATGTTTCTCTTTGTTACAAGGGAGTATTCTATGGGCCAGTTAGTGGTGATATATATTTATATATCCATATATATGTGTGTGTGTATGTGAGTATCATTTTGCACTTCACCATGTCCTATAGTTATTTAAAAAACATAACTTTTCTTTGCCTATTTTTGAATGTCTCAGATAAAATCTTATGTTTTATACAAGTATATTCCACATGCATATACTATATATGTTTATGTATTGTACATACATATGTATGAGTATATATATGTGTGTGTGTGTATATATATATATATCTCCAAACATAGTTTACAGAGGGGGGGGGAGAGAGAGAGAGAGAGAGAGAGAGAGAGAGAGAGAGAGAGAGAAATGATTGGTATAAAACAAAAACAAAAAAGACACCAGAAATTTCAGGTTTATCCTTAACAAACCAAGACTTAATGTGGATTATGCAAGAAAATGGTGGAAATTGTGCAACACAAACAGTACAGTCTGTAAAAAAAAATACATCTATTAAATACTTAGAAGGACATGACCTGGTGGCTAGAACGATACATAAGGTTTCTGTCTTTCATGGACTGATGGATGACCAGTCCCCATATTACTAAGATAGGCCTGAAATTATCTGGAAGAATTCAGCTCATTAATTGTACTAGAACCATTTCCAGACCTAGTTCACAGTACCTAGACATAACATTGATCCATAAAACTTAAGAACAATGTCTTAAAATAGTTATTGTCACACCAGATACTTCTGCTCTTCAAATTACCTGTAGTAATTGCCAACGCCTGCCTGGAGAGATCAAAATCCTGTTGGAAAGAGGATGAGGGATGAGGTGCATATCATCTCTTTTGTCCTATCTCCTAATAAGGAGCTACTGGGGTTTAATTAGTAGTAGGGGGACGTAGTGAGGCCTACTTTTTTAGGAAAATCAATTTGGTGACTATAAGGAAGATGGATTAGAACAGGAAGAAAGTTGAGGCATGGATACCAATGAGAAGACTAGACTAGCCCAGCTGAGAGGTAATAATGGCCTAAATTATGGTCAGTTGCTGCGTGAGTGGAGAGAAGATATAAGTGAGAGATGTTATGGTAACAGAAGTGCACCAATGATCCCTTCAGTGAGCTACTGGTGAAGGTGCTTATGTTGTTAGACTTCATAACCTCTCAGTTGGGCTAATCTAGCTTTTTCATTGATATCCATGCCTCTACTCTCTTTCCATTCCAGTACATCTTCCTTAGAGTTACCAAATTGATTTTCCTAAAAAATAGGCTTCACCACAGCCCCCCACTACCAAATAAACCCAAGTAGCTCCTTTTACATTTAGTATTGAATATAAACTCCCTTCTCTGGCTCTTTACAACCTGGCCCCTTTTTTTCCTTTCCAGTCCTCTTATACATTATTCTCCTCCATGTACTCTGTGGTCTTGTCATGCCAGTGTACTTGCTATTCTTCACACATCTTTATCTCTGTGCCTTTGTAGCAGCTGTCCTTTATGCCTGGAAAATTCTTATAACTTACCTCAGCCTCTTGTAATCCCTTTTTTCCTTCAAAACTCATCTCAGGCACCACATTCTGCATGAAGCCTTTCCTAATGTCCCCTAGTTGTTAAGGCCCTCTGTCTTTAAACTACCTGGTATTAATTTGTGTATATATTCTGTAAATGAACATTTGTATGTATATGAATAAATTTATGTTGTCTTCCCTGTTAGGACATAGTTCCCTTGAGAGCAAAGACTTTCACTCTTGTCTTTGTATTCTCAGGTTTTGGCGCAGTGCCTTGAACATAGAGGACGATAAATGCTTGTTGATTAACCAATTAATGAATCAGATTCAGGATTACATAGCATGTTAGTGGACAGGGATGATTCTTAAACCTAGATCATGAAACTGAATATCCCAATGAAAACTGAATATTTCAGTAATTTTGATAAATAGTAGGACATCTGAATGACCACACTGATTTATATTATGTTAGCCTGTTTGTCAACCATCAGCAATTAACCAGATTTCATCACTTCCAATCACTGGTCCGCTAAGATAGAAAATTAAATTCAAGCGGATTTTCTTTCACTTCTGTATTTGGCTTGTTTTCTTTTATCTATTCATTTTGGCTCCCACTAAGTAACAAGCAGAACCAATGGATTTTTTTTTTCTTATTGATGTTCTGTTTCTTCCTTCTTTATTTGCTGTGGTTTTGTTTGGAATTACATTTTACCTCAAGGTTTGTTTTTATTGTTGTTAAACCTCTATACTTGAGGCTTAAAACAGTTTTCAGGCATTATCTTACTTGGTCCTTTCAACAGTTTTGGGAAGTGGGCTTTCATTTGTCTTATAACAGACTATGATTTCTTTGATGTAGGGAATTCCCAGTGAGAAAACTTCCCATACCAATACAGATCAGTATTTGCTCGAAATTTAGAGTTTCCGAGAGTTGCCTGGTCTGCAGAGAGACTAAGTAATTTGCCCAAGGTTATATAGACAGTGCGTGTCAGAGAAAGGACCCAAGTCATCCTGATTCCAGCATTCTTCACACTATACACGTTACGTTTTCAAATTGAAATCACATAATCGCACTTGGATCCTAGCCAGATAGAATATGTGTCCCCAAGGACCAGAGCTAAAGGAAATAGATTGACTGATCTGGGGTTGAAACAAGTTGGAACTTAAAAAGTCAACCATGTATTAAATCATGTCAGGTTGGTTACTATGACTTAGCCAAGCACCTGCACATTTCCCATCTGTATATAGTTTATAAATTTCTAAAATTTTTCATGCTATAGTAAATTAGATTTTATACTCTTAAATGATTTAACAAATTCAATGAATAATTTCAGTAAATTAGCATGGAGGAAGGATTACACCACAAAAGTGTGGGCAAGGTTATTTTTCCAAATGTACAGTTTAAAAGGAAAAAAAAAACCTCCTGAATTGTTAAAAGTGGTAGGAACACTAATAATTGGCCAACGTATGGAGTTATCTATTTTAGAATGTTCCGGCCTTGAACATGAAAGATTCTTATACTTAGGTCATAGATGATTAGGCTGTTAATTAATCCTGGAAGCACTTATCTATTAGCAGTGCTCTACAGCTCATGGATGTAGGATTCAGAGTAGTTAGGTAAATGTACTTTATAACTCAGGTTATATATAAAATGGGATTATTTAGTGAATCAACCAAAATGAGTGTGTAGTCAGGGCCAATCATGCAACCATGCATTGCTTCGATTCATTTGGATTTTTGCAATCATATAATAGGGTACAAAGAGTTTAATTATGAATACATTTTGTATTCAGTTGTAATCAGGGTCATGATGTCATCTGGTATTGATACTTTTAGCTTATCTGATAATTTGCCAGTTCTAGGCATACCATTTGGGATAATGGGTTTCAGGAGCTAGTTAATGTTAATACTAATAATCAGAATAATAATGATAGCTTGTATTTACTTGATGTTTTAAGGTTTAAATAACATTCTGCGTACATTATTTCATGTGATCTTCACAACTCTGTGAGGTAACTATTACTAACCATTTTATAGATAAAGAAACTGAGACTTGGGTCATGATTTACCCATGGTTGTATGGCAAAATGAGATTCTACCCTTAACTAACAAAGTAGAACGTTAGAATCTATAAGGTAGGGAGAGTAATAACTAACGCAAGCACATGTGGCTTTGTTCCAGGGCTTGACTGACATCTCCATGCCTAATGTTCAGGTCCTTTGGAGATATAGTCCCCTCATCCCATCACCAGGGTTCTGTTGTCATGATTCACTTATCCCTTGAGAGTAAGGGCCAGGACTCTGGGGTTGACTTAACCTGATATGACTGAATCTGAGAATGACACTATCTCCTGGGTCACTGTCTTCTTTCCCATTGTACCCATGGCTAGACTGTGCTCTAGGGAAACATTTCCTCTTGGTCCCTTCCCCACCATACTACCATTATTCTGACAGTCCTCTAGGCCATATCCCCCACTGTCCCTCATTACCTCATGTAATTTCCCCTCAATTTCAACTCAGTTCAACTTAGGTTTTAATTAGTTACAGCTATTTGTTGCTTGTTATAGGTTTGGATGCAAGTGAGAGTCAGGAATCATTCATTAATTCTACCAACATTTCATCCATTATATAAGGTACTAAAGGAGATTGTTTCAAATATCTGGAAATTTGGTATAATTAAGACATGGTGATAACCTCTCTGTGAATTCTGAAATTTACATATTTTATATGGATTTAATTTTGATTTGAAGTTAATAGTATAAAAATTAAAACCTTTCAGTAATATTATTGGAACATTGCTGTTATGTATGTACCATCTAGTGATTTAATGTTAATATAGTATTAGTAAATGTCATTGTTGAGTTAGGGACTTTTACATTTCTGTTATACAAAATATTAGACATTTTTATATCAAATTCTAATATGTTAAAATTAAACAATACCTTTGAATAAGGCATGCTAATAGATATTCTGATTTTTTAAAAAATTAAATAATAGTTACCTATAATTTTATAAACTGTGATATCAAAAAAAGTTAGAATTCATATATTTCAATTGAAATTTTCTTTCTTTCAGAATTACTTACTGTCATCTACCTTTCCAGAGTAAATGGCTCTATGTTGGAACAGAAAGAGGAAATACACACATTGTAAATATTGAATCTTTCATTCTTTCTGGATATGTTATCATGTGGAACAAAGCAATTGAACTGTAAGTTGATTTTTAATATCGTTTTATTAATATGGGCATTTCTTTCTGTGCTTAGAGATTTAATTTACTTATATAACATTGCATGGCTCTTTGAAACTTTTGTAGGCACATTTTGGATTAATCATGGTAATAGAGGAAGCCCTCCAATAAAGTAAAACTCTGATGCCTCATTGTGGTATTGAAAAGATACTGGGTCATTCAATTAGAAGCAAACATTCTTGTAGGTCTCACCAAGCTGGAAAGACTTTGAGGATGGGCCTTCTGATGGACTTATGTATTTGATATCCAAAGACTGGCCTCACTAAATTCAGAGAGGCTCATTACCAAACATTTAGCTTCCAGCTAATTCATTATTTTTAGTCATTTGCAACCATTAAAGAAACACATACCAAAGGAGAACTTATAATCCCTATTGGTGAATGATGAGATGATGAAACTACAGATCTTTTTAGGTAAGATAGAGTAAACTGGTTCAGAAGAAAATAAAATTGTAAAATTAATATTAAAGTAATATAGATAAGCATTTAGAAAGAGAAAGTACATCAAACTAATCTCAGTGTCATTTTTTGCCTTTAAAAAAGCTCATCTTTTCACATCCCTAACCACTGTCCAACCTCCTCCTCCTCCCTATTTCCCCTAGTTCTGTTGAGTGAATCACTATACTCCAGATCACCCAGAGTTGTAACCTTGGAGCCATCCTTTCTGTTCATTTACATGGCTGCCACTATTGTTTGAACCCTCAGAACTTCTTGATTGTAATAGTCTTCTCACTTCTAGTTTCCTTCCAAATACAGAGGTGGTCTAATGATGCCACTCCTCTGTTCAAAGACCTTCAGTTGTCTCCTATCATTTATAGGAAAAAAGATACCCATTCCTCAGTCTGTCATTTAAGGCTCTCTACAATTGGGATCTTTTACCCCTCCAACCCTATTTCATATTATTCTTTATCATATACTGTGGTTTCCAGTATGACTCTCTGACAATGGCTGTTTCCTGTGTTTCAAATGCGTTCTGTTCTTGTCTCTGCCTTTCAAAGCTTTCTCTTCCTTAAGCTCTGGTGCCACCTCCTCCATGAAGCTTTCTCCAGTTTTTGTTAATGACCTCTGCTTCTTCAAATTATTTTATTTTTGACACTTGTCTCCTATAAGCTCCTTTGATGGACCTGTAATATAACCATTCTTGAAAGAAATTTAGAATTAGGAAAATAAAAGGGCTAAAAGGTCCGTTCCCTTCGAACCTAGAGAATCCACTGTTGGGCACATACCCCAAAGACGTTGTTGACAAAATACATAGAAATAGGTATAGCAGCACTTGTTGTGGTAGCAAAGAACTAGAAACAAAGAATATGCCCTTTGAAGCAATGAGTATGATAAATGCAGAGAAGTGTGGAAAATCTTACGTGAGCTGATGCAAAGTGAACTCAGCAGAGCCGGAAAATATATAGACAATGACTACTACAGTAACAACAGAAATGGAAAGAACAGCAATCACAAAGCAATCCAAGGTGAACGTTATGAAGTCATAAAGAACATGCTTGACTCCAAAGCAGATATATAAGAAAAGACTTCCCCCAATTCCTTTGCGGAGGTGGTGGACTCAGTATGATGCCACTGAATATAATGCCATTTTTTCTATATATTGATCAATTTTGCTGATTTTTTCCTTCCTCTTTTTCTTTTTAAAAATACCTTTTTATAAGGGATGGATGTCTAGGAGTCAGGATGGAGAGGTATGCAGGAGGAAATCTAGGCAGAGTGAAAATATATACATACATAAGTAAAAAAAAATCTATCTAAAATACTTCCTTGAAGTCAGGAACTGTTTCAATTTTGTCTTTGTGCTTGAGACAAGCACCTAATATTGTGCCTTGCAGATAATAAACATTTAATAAATGTTGTTGACTCTAACCGAATTGCATCGCTAGACCGGAAGAATGCTATAAACCAAGTTTATATAGATTTTAGCAGACCGTGGGACAGTCTCTTGGGGTGGACAAGAAGTAGATATGTAATAAAATTGGTGGATTTGGGACTTGTTCATTGGTCAGACCCTCTCCAAAAAGCATTGATTAATAGATCAGTGTCAACCTGGATGAATATCTCTAGTGAAGTTCTTTAAGACCCAATCATTGGCCTTGTTCTAGGTAGGATTTTTAACAGTGACTTGGATAAAGACATAGATGACATGCTTATCAAATTTGTGACTGGCACAAAATTTAGAGGACTATTGAACCTGTCTCTTCTCCCTTAGCCACACTCCTAGAAAAAAAGTTGTCACCACTTAATGCCTCCATTTCTTCTCCTCCCACATACTTCTCAGTCCCTTGCATTCTGGTTTCCAAACTCAGCACTCAACTAAACTACTATCTCTGAGTTGGCTGACGATCTAACTGCCAAATTAAAAGCTTTCCTCTGCCATCTTACAGCTCCAACCCAGTAGGACCTGAGGCTCCTGGACCTTTTAAACTCACAAAGTCTCTTGCAAACCTGGATGTGTATAGCTAGGGCTATTCATTTGCCTGATATCAGAAAAAAGAAAACATAAAAAGAAATAAAAGGCAGGCCGTGAAAGCTTGCCTATTTGCATCCTCCTTACAGTATCTGCCATGTGGTCAGAGCTACCATTACATAAGCCTGAGCAAGGACTCATCTTTCCCCACCCCTCACTAGAGTTACATGATGCCATCTGAGGAGTCCCAGCCGAGAGAGTCCCAGCCAAAAGTTGTCTTCTCTTCTAACTGCTGAAACGTTCAACCCCTCTGTCACTGTTATGGGTCAGGGAGACAGAAAAAACACCACTCTGGGCTTATTATATCATGTTAAGATTAAATCCTTTTAGCACTGGGCCACCTCGTGACTGAAAGCAGCCAGAAAGTTCATCATTCTCCAGTGGCCCAAGTGATGAGTCACTCTATGTCCTTGGAGCTCCCAGACATTTTCAGGAGGAGCTCTAGGCCTATTCAAGCTCTCTATATTACCAATTTTTATTAAGGGTATTCCCCCGGGTTCAAGGCCTTGAAAGTCGTCCTCAGTTCTTCCCTTCTGTCCATCCCTATGTTTGTGCAATTGCCACATTGATTCTGCCTCCACAACATCTCTTCCACCTATCCCCTTCTTTCCTCTCACATAGCCACCAGCCTTATTTCAGGCTCTCGTCGTGTCTGAGATCATGTAATAGCTTCCTAATTAGACTCCTGGCTTCTAGGCTCTCACCTCTTCAAACCATTCATCAAATAGCTACCCGAGTACCATTCCCTACACTATAAGTTTGTCATTTTCCTGCCTATTTTGTGACTTTTAAAGTTGAGTCTACTCCTGGGATATAGGGGGCACTGTCCCAAGCTTCTTGCATCAGGGGCCAGGGACCTGGTCACTGGCTTTCTATGTTGGGGCCTCCTGGGCTGTCAGCTTGCCTACTGAGCTGGGGGGGGGCCCTGCCTAGTGGCGCCTATTGTGCCAGGATTGGCAATTTGCCTGCTACGTTGGTGCTGGAAGCCTCACAGCTGGCCTGCTGTGCCGTTGGCCTGCTGAGCCAGGACCGCTGGGCCTGGGTTGCTGCTCTGTTCTGCGGCTAAGAGCCTCTCACTGGCTTGCCTGGACACCTCCTGCACCATGCTGTGCTCCCCTTTTACCCACTTGAGACAGACTCTTCCTGAAGTCCTTCAAAATTATATTGGGCTGGAAAAGTGTTTCACTTCATCTTTTTGTGAGTTCTGGCATTCCAGAATTCATTTAGAGGCTGGATTTAATGTTGTTTCAAAGGAGACGAGGGAAAGCTCAAGCAACTTCTTGGTTGCCCTCTTTTCTCTGCCCTCTTGGCTCTATCTCCCCTACACCACGTTTGACCAGATAATTGCCGGGCCAAGAATTCTCAGTGGCTTCTGTTATGTTTGGGATTAAAATCTAAATTCCCCTATTTGACCCACTTAACGTCTTTCATAATCTGGCTCCAGCTTCCCTTTCTAGGCTTCCTTCATATTCCTCTCCCTTCAGCCAAAGTGACTGACTTGCTGGTCCCCAATCTTGGTACTCCATTTCCCTCTATAGTGCCTGTGTACTTTTCTCTCCCCTCTACTCATGTCACCTCCTACAGGAAGCCTTTCTTACCCTACCCACTTAGTACTTACTGTTCTCTCCTTCCTTGGATTATTGGATATATACTTATATGTTCACACATTGCTTGTATTCATATGTTACATCTACACAGATCATACATTCCTTTAGGGCAGGGCCTGTTTTTCTTTTTGTTTTTGAATTCCTAGTACCTAATGCAGTGCCTTGTAGATGTTTAATAAGTTATCGTTGGACTGGATTTTCAGTTTGACCTGGAATAGATTTTGAGATTTTGAGAACCTAGGGTCGCTTCTATACATTAGTGAAGCAATGGAGTAAGGCTTTTGCGGAGGCTTCTCTAGTTATGACAAAAAAAATTAAGGCTTTATTATGTGCTATAGCTGCTAAGTAATAGGAATGGTTATACAAGTCACACATGAAAATCAATCTCATTACTTCATGTTACATTTAGTATAGCTACTTCCAATGTGAGTATACCGTGAGCTATGATGTGAACCCACCTTTAGATATGTAAAGTAATCAAAAATATGTGATTCATTAGTTCCTAATTGTTCACTTACCTTTTGATCCATTAGAAAGAGTATACTTGACTTGGAAAAGAGGGAATCATCAATATTTTCATTTTCACTAGGGATGTCTGTGCCCTAATACTTAAACATGTGAACATATGGAGATCCTAAAATGTTTGTTTTTAAGGAAGTCTAAGGTCACATATTTTTAGTAACTAGTTTAAAATATATCCTGATGAATCTTCAAACCAGGAAAATGTCCTCTGAATTTGAATTGACTTTCTCCTAATATATAGTGTTTGTAATGGCTGCTATATTTTTGTTAATTCTATGAGTAGATGAATCTCAAGGCCAATGATATAACTTCAGGGTAAGTATCTTCTGAATAAATATTTGTTATCAGATTTTTTTATTATATTAATGATAAAGTTACATACTTTTTAAAAAAATGTATCTGATTAAAGTCATACCATGCAATGTGAGTGGGATAATGCATTTTAGGGAGTGATCATTCTTATGGATCTTTTGACATGATATGAATAAAAAAAGTAGGAAGTTATCTAGATAAGTGTACCTCTTCAATCCATTCCTTGCCCACTTCTTTATATATACCTCCTTTATTCTTTTCACTTATCCTTATTATCTCTCCTATCTAGGAATTATTAATTATGACTCTTATAGCTATTTCTTATACATCCAGTCCCACCTGGACTTTTCTCTTAATTCATAGCTATCATAGCTCTGGTGTTTGGCTGGCAAATGAGAGTGGGTAGAGAAATTTTCAGATGAAAGTATGTCTCTGACATAGAAGGAATAGAATAGAATCAAGAATGAATTCTCCTTGATGCAATTTAATTTACAATCCTTATTTCTAATGCTGCCTCCAATCAACTTCCATCTCTCTGCCCATACAGCCTAAAATGTCACAGAAGTATGTCACTTGGTCTTTTTCCTATCTTTTAGCTAGAATTTTAATGTCTGCTTGACATACTTCAAGGTCTTCTCTACTTCACATGGCCTGAGGAGGCAGATTGTTGTTTGTTTTTTTCTTTTTTTTTAAATGTGGTCATTCTTCATTTTCAATAACTGATCAGGGGTCATCCAGGACAGGTACCCAAAAAATATCCATAGATCCCCTTCACTTAATTCCAAATCCTTAACTGTATCTCCATGGGGCAATTTATTTCTCTTTCTCTTTACTATCACGATTACATTCAAGGTCCCCTCTGTATTGAAGCTCTGTCTTACTGAACTATGAGTAGCAATAGGTTGTAAATACTGGGTAAAGACTGGCAAAGCTAGAGCAAGGCTTGTTGTATCTAGTAGGTATATAAAGTCAGAATAAGGCTGTGTTAAAACTAGGCAGAAAAGGTGGAAAAGGGCATACTAAAAGAACCAGTATAGAATCAAAAGTCTAGTTAATAGACAAGAAAAGGATAAATACTGGAGGACAGAAGGTCCCAATTTTAGTAAGAATTTAAGAAAGGTGTAAAAGTTGAAAGTGCAAGGAAAATAAGAATAATAATAATAGTATTTATTTATAAAGTGATTTAAGGTTTACACAGTTCTTTTCATATATTATTTTATTTTGTTCTCACAAAAGCCCAGTGTAGTAGTTACTATTATCATCCCCATTTTAGAGATGAGGAAACAAAGGCTTAGAGAGGTTCTAAGTGACTTGCCCATGCCCACACACAGCTGGTGACTGAAGCAGGATTTAAGCTCAGGTCTTCCTTACTCCTCATCTAGCACTCTATTCACTGTGCCACCTCATGGCCTGAAAAGCAAGCAAGAGAACAGATTGAAAGCAGCATTAAGGTAATTAGTACATCGGTCAGGGAGCATTCATGCACTTCCTATCAGGGAATATCAATTCCAACTTTATTTAGGACATGTAGGCAGAAGGACCTGGCCCAGATGGTCAGTGAAGGGGCAAGGAAAAGATCAGAGGGCTCAGAAGCAAACAGATTCCGCCTCCCCTCTGAGGATTTTAAATCTCCGCAGTTTGTACACTTGATAAGTATTCTCCTAATCCAGCAATTTCCGGTTGGCTATTCAGCATTTATGCCTGAGTTTTCAGTAGAACATTTAAGAAACCTGGAGTTATAATGCCCACCTTACTTGATCCACAGGTAATTCCAGTGTGTATGTGTATGTGTATCATGCATACATATACATATACACACACACATGTGTGTATGTATATATGTATGTATGTATGTATGTATGTATGTATGTATGTCAGCTGGGAAGACTCAACAAAAATATAACTTCTGAATGTTAAAAACCTTGAAATTATACTTGTAAAAGCCAACAACAAAGTTTCTGAGAACTTCAGAAGCACCTTCAAAATTGTTTGATTCAGATAACACCATAAGTTTTTTCTCAGTGGAAATAATATTCCCCTGTTGAGCTTGACTTTTTGACATGATTAGTGTATATATCTGCTAAACTGTATCTCCAAAATTCTGTTCAAATATTACCTTCTTGATGAAGCTTAACTCATCATTGTAATAATGATGGTAACATCTCCTGACCTGCCCATATATGTGGTAAGTGTGAGAAATCTGTTACTAGTCATTCACTTACTCTTTAGGTTCTATTTTTGGTGTTTGCTCTTATGTGTTCATAAATATCCTTGTCCTTCACTGAAATCTAAGCTTCCTCAGGGCATAAACTTATCTTCCATTTCCTCTTAATCTTCCCACGCTATCCATTTCAATGTTCAGTACACAGTGGGTACACAATAAATGTCATGGACTAACAAATTATTGATGCACCAATATTATAATTAGCCATTACACAGTGAGCATATTTCTGAAATTATATGCAAACTATCTGGGCAAGTTGACAGCGTTCCTTTCTTTTTCCCAGGCAATTGCTGTCAACTGGTTTGTTTTTAGTTTTCATTTTCAGATAGCATTTTCTTTCTAGAGACCTTATTTTTGCCAGTATTTTTATATTTTCATCTTTTTAAAAAAGCTTTTTCTGTCCATCAGACAGTTATATTCCCCAAACAAATTATTTAGCGTAGTGGACAGAACTTTCAGATTTGTCTCTGACACAGTGTGACCATGGATAAGTCATATGACTCCTCTGAACCTTAATTTCCGTGTCTTTAAAATAGAGATAATTATACCCATAGTACCTATCCCACCGAGTTTCTTTGAAGACTGATTCAAATTGGAAACCCCATGGGGTAGGTATTATATGTTTACATGTTTACAAATAATTACAATTAAACAATTTGAAGGCATAATACATAATTTTAATCAGAAGCAAGTGCCAAAATTATAAACTGGGAACACAGCCATATTTAGAAAGGTCTTTTGCATAGTTATTCATCTCTGAATTGTTCTATTGCTTCACTTCTCAATTTTGAAAATCATCTTTGCCTTTCTTCCTGCATGAAATCTGATTTTTCAAACTGACTGGCACATTTCCCTAAAATTCTCTGATTACCACTCATTTAGTTGTACTAAATGAATACTACATCTTTTAAAAGATGCTTGTCATGTTGTTTTAAAATTTCTTAAATATTTCCAGAATTCTTTCAGATGTTGCTATCCTGACATCTTTATACTCTTATCTCATTTATAAAGAGAAAATGTTCTTACTCATTATTTTTCCTGAAGTGTGACTGATTGGCCATGACACTAGTTTTACTAACGCATGGTGCTCATAAAACCAGTGTCATTGGTTTGATCATTATGGGCTATATAGCTTTATTTTGTTTCCTAATCACAGAATGCACCCCTAACTCTGACCTTAGGTTATTTCCTAAATGTCAATCACAGAATCTAAGTGTTGGAAGGGACCTAAAAGGCCACCAAATCCCAACCATGCTGATCAAGAATCCCCTGATTCACTGAAAAACAATCATCAGCCTCTACTTAAAGATCTCCAGTGAACAAGAGACCACTGCCTCTCTAATGGCTAGGGAGTTTTTCTTTACAATGAGTCTAAATCTTCTGCTCTGCTCCTCTGGCAGATGGAAAACACTTTGAAGTGGAAATAGTGCTAGAGGTGCAGTCAGGAGAGGCCTGGTCTCAAATTCTATTTCTGACGCTGTCTTTGTGACCATGGACCAAATATGAACCTCGGTTTTCTTATCTGCAAATGTGGATAATAATACCTTTCACTGTCTACCTATTATTGTTGTTTTGAATGAGGTAATGTATGTAAAGCACTTTGTAAATATAATCTATGACTTATTTATTACCAGAGCTCTGAGGTCACATGGATAGGATTTAATTTTGAAGGCTTCTCAATAACCATACTCAGACTTATGCCCCTACCCAGAGTTTTCCCTGGAAAATCAGAATTTGGTGCTCTCTAGGAGGACCCTCAGCTCCCACGCAAGCACTTAAGCTAACAAAAGAATCAACACAAAACGAATTTTATTTACACAGTAAAGGTTACAGAACAGACTCCTAACATAGGCCCAAATTCTTATCTCTCTGGCTGACTTCTTCCTTTCCCAGGGACCTCTGTAGTCCTCCTAACCTAAGGGGTTATCCGTGGGTCCCCCTCAGCCTTGAAAAGGAAAAGAATTCAGGGTTTCTAAGGACTCAACCAATCTTTCTGTCTTCTCCCCCCTCCCAAGAACCCTACCTCACTCAGGATCCTATATATCCCTCCCTACTTTCTTATAGTAGTATCCTAGTTTGGGTCCTCTTGTAAGTAGAAAGAATGTGAGGTGGCTCGATAGCTAAGCAATGTTGTGTTCTGGTGGATCTCACCTGAATCTCTCCTAGCACAAACAATCCACATGGCTCATGGTACCAGTGAAGGGATGGTGAGCTCCACGAAGTTATCCTGTTATGATCCTTCTTTACCTTCACAATTCTACTGTCATGTCTCCATCTCACCTTCTGTATTCTTATTTGGTGATGGCTCCTTTCCTCTTTCATTGTCTCTATGTAGCAATGATTCTTTATTGCACAATATACCTTGGAGGTCCATATGGCTCTCCTGGGTAGTCTGTACAGATGTCCAAGCCTCTCTCCAGGAAATAAATCCGTATGTTTTTGTAGTCCTCTGATTTTTCTATCCAACCTCTTTCTCTGGCTCTCCCCAAGTCATGTGTAAGCTCCTTTTAAAGACTAAGCCCATAGGGCCAGCTAGGTGGTACAATGGATAGAGCACTGACCCTGGAGTCAGGAGGACCTGAGTTCAAATCCAGCCTCAGACACAACACTCACAAGCTGTGTGACCCTGGGCAAGTCACTTAACCCCATTGCCTAACCAAAAAAAAAAAAAAAAGAAAGAAAGAAAGAAAGAAAAGACTAAGCCCATGGATATATCTCAGGTATACTTGCTATGACCTAGAGTCCTTAGCAGAAAAAAACCTCATGAGTGGGACACTAAAGTCTAAAGATAAGTGTAATTCATACCAAATTTGATCCATCTTCCATGTGACAGTCCTTCAGATACTTCAAGACTGATATCATGTCCACTATTAGAGTTGTTCCATAGGCAATATTATAACAATAACAAAATTTAATTTTTATGTCAATTTTAACTTCCAACAATGTTTTGTCATCTATGAAAACATCAACACTACAGGAAAAATTATGAAAATGCATGGTCTACTGGATTACCCACACCAGGTATCCAGGTGGTACAGTAGATAGAGCACTGGGTCTGGAGTCAGGAAGACCTGAATTTAATTCCAACCTTCAATGCTTACTAAATGTGTGACCCTGAGCAAGTCACCTAGCATCAGCCTCAATTTCCTCAGCTATAAAAATAAAGATAATAATAACACCTGTCTCACAAGGTTATTGTGAGGATCAAATGAAATAATATTTGTAAAATACTTAGTACAGTGCCTGGGGCATAGAAGGTACTTAGTAAGTGCTTATTTCATAGATTGAAGCATACTTTTTTAAACTTTATCTTCTTGAGTTTTTTTCTATGTTTTCTTTCACAACATGATTATTATGGAAATGTTTTGCATGACTACACATGTATAACCTGTATCAAATTGTTTGCCTTTGCAGCAGAGAGAGTGGGAGTGGGGAGGGAGGAAGGGAGATAATTTGAAATTCAAAGTTTTAAAAATAAATGTTAAAATTGTCTTTGTATGTAACTGGGGGAAAATAAAATACTAAATTAAAAAAAAATAAATGCTTATGCCATTATCCTATTCTACCACCCACTTTCTCCACTCCTATTGCCAACTTGTTAAACAATGCTGGAAGAGGCTGAACAATGATGTTGAGTGGTTCCACAACAAATTTGTTACCTAAGCTCAATTATGTGGCAAACCTTTTACTGCTCCCTGCATGATTCTTCATCATATTCCCTGAAGTATCAATTCCAAATCTTTGCTTTTCTCCCAGGGCCATCTTGAGTATTCCCCACTCCCCTTTTCCTCTCAGTGGAGAACTGACTCTCAGTTTTTTTGGTAAAGTATGAGGCAATTTGTTATGAACTTTTCCCTCAATTTTAAATCTTAAATCTCAACACAATCTCTCATCTCTTCCTTTGCTCTCCTTGCCTTCTTGCTAAGGCCAATGTTTCTACTTGTGTCCTTGATTACATCCCCTTCTATCTCTTCCAGGAACTTGTTCCTTCTATTGTCCCTCCTCTAATTGTCAATTTTTCATCATACATTAGTTGTCCAGCTCCTTCTGTGCTGCCTACAAACATGCCATGGTATCTCTCATCCTTAAAACAAAAACGACCACCGCAACAACAATGACACCTTTAACTTGATCCTGACATCCCTTCAAGCTGTGATCTTCTATCTCCCCTTCCTCTTACAGACAAAGTCCTAGAAGAAGCCATTTACACTCATCCTTCTATTTCTAATTCTGTTACATTCAGCAAAAGTGACTGAGAAGGAACAATCAGTCAGAACCAGGAGAGAGGAGTGTCTGAAAAGCTGAGAGAGAAGTGAATTCAAAAGAAGGGTATAGTCATCATGGTCAAATGTTGCAGATCAATTAAGAAGGATGAGGATTGAGAAAAGGCCATTGGGTTTGACATTTAGGATTCTGCAATCTATTCATTTCTTCACCACTTTCAATCTGGCTTCTGATTTCATTCCTTGACTGAAACTTCTCTCCCCAGAGAAGTTAGCAATGGTCTTTTGATTGTCCAATCCAACGACTTTTCCAGTGACTTTTCCTCAGTCCTCATCCTCCTTGTCCTTTCTGTGGTGTGTGACACTAATGATTATTACCTGCTCCTTTTGGATTCTCTCCCCTCTCAGCTTTTCTGACACTATTCTCTCCTGCTTTTTCTGCCTATTACTTTTCAGTCTTTTATTTTCTGGATCATCATTTATGTCCCAACCCTCTGCTATAGGTACATGTACCATGTACATACTCTGGTTCTATCCTGGGCTCTATTCTCTTTTTGATCTCCTCATTCTTTTAGTGATCTTACCAACTTCATGACTTTGATTGTCATCTTTATGCAAATGTCATGCAAATCTACATATCCAGCTCTCATCTTCTAGCCTCCAGCATGACCTCTACATACCACCATCATGATTTATCCTTTGTTTCACTATCAGTTATAAAATACATTCCTTCTTATAATATCTCACTTCTTGTCTTTAAAAAAATAAGTAACCAGGGAAATGAAATCTGCTACAGTGTAAATACACTAACTTAGGACCCAGGAAACCTAAATTCTAATCCTATCCTGGTCACTAAGGAGCTGTGGAACCTTGAATATCATGTTACCTCTCTTTCTCTCCACCACAGTTTCCTTATCTATAAAATAAGAGATTGAACTAGGCTACCTCTCAATGGTTCCTTCAGCTTCTAAGACGCTTTGATCCTATAGCCTTGCCTACAGTCGCAATTTCTTCTCCTTTCCTCTCTAGTTTAAACAATAAAATGAACTGTCCCTCTCATTTCTGGGAGTCTTTTTTTCTTTGGAATGTTAAAAACTGAGGCAGACAGTGTGGCATAGTGGAATGCCAATTAGCTTTGGCATCAGGAAGGGCTGGTTTTAAAACCTGCCTTAGATACATCTTAACTTTGTAATTGATGGCAAGTTACTTAACTTTCTCTATGTCTCGGGCAACTCCCTAAGAGTTGAGGAGATTAATGAACTAGGAGGCCAAGGTATTTGTGAGTGGGGGAGTGATAGACCAATTTGGATGCCGGTTGATAATTGCCACCAGGATCTGGATAGGTTGATATATCTAAATATGGTAAACCTCATAGGAGGAGAGGCTGTTGAGTGACAGTGACAATGGAAAAGGGCTGGAAGTGAAAGAAGGGAGCTAGGAGGATGCCTATTCTCCCCCTTCATCTAGTGTTTTAGGGGAGATGGGACACAAGAGAAAGTGCATCTAGGACTGGACAAGGTAGCAAGAGTCTTTGGGGAGTAAGGTTTCGATGCCTGCAGGCAAATGGAAGGATTATGAAAGGAAGAAGTCCACTAGGAAGAACAATTTTTGATAATAGAATAGTGGATACAGGGAACATAATGGAAGAGTCAGAAAGAGTTGAAATGGGACTTGGGAAGAGTTGTGATGAAATGGTAGAGATGAGGGAATGAGTTGGATCAGGGAGGGGAATTGTTGCTTAAGCAGCCTTGGAGTCTGAATCACAGGGGTTTGAGCAAGTAAGTAAACAAGTAAGTAAGAGGAGAGAGTCTGCTAGTTATTGGACAGTATATTGACAAACCTTTGCCTGTAACAAGGGGAGCTTTGCTCTAGGCTCTAGGTAGGATGTTCATTTTCTCCCCTAGGTCTCTGGTCCTGGGCTTGTGAGGAGGCCAGGTGGCTTGGTAACCAGTTAATCCAGGAGACTAGATAGCAATGGGCTTTGTTTCTGGACTCTTGTTGGTTATGGCAAACATGGGAACTAACCATTTATGACATTGTCAATAGAGGATCTTGGTTGATAGGGCAGGTCATAGAAATATGAGACCAAGAAACAAGACAGACCTGCAAAGGTAGCATTAGTGTATGGTAGCAGACAATAGAGAAAGATTCAGGCAGGTAGGTGGTTGCAATAAGACAGTTCCAGTTGTGGGAGCCTAGTCACAGGGGTGGGGCTCCACTGTCTGAGAGTGCCTGGCACAAACAAGTCATATCCCTTGTCCTAGAGGAATAAATATGTAGGGCAGAGCACAGGGGAAAAATAGAGCTCAGGAACTTAGTTACTAGAACTAGGGTACAAAGTAGGGTATCACGGTCACAGTAAACAGAAAGCAAGAACCCAGTTCCTAAAAGTAGGATTGCAAGGTCAAAATAAGCTGCTAAGCCAGCTGGACTATAGATCCAGGGTATCCTTGGAATGTGAAAATTTTGGCAACTCTAATGGCTTCAGGATGAAAATTGGTCCCCATCAAACTTCAAAGATGACTAATACAGTCTATTTCAACAATAGCTATTTTGAAAACAGAAATATATTTAGGAGTTGTCCAAAAGCTGTAGAAATTCTGGAAGCATGTCATTTGAAGACAGCAGTAAGTGAGACTATTCTGAGGTCTCCCAGGCATGGAAGTATTGGTAAAGGCATGAAAAGAATAGATTTTTGAAAATTCTTTTTCAAAATTGACACTACTAGTAATTTCCAAGGTCAGATCCCATGTCCTCTCCTCCCCTTTCGCAACTCTTAGAAAAGAGTAAGATGTAAAAGGTCACCTTACAGGGGCAAATCCAGTAATGAAAACAGAATGAGGAACTGAATATAGATGGATAAATAAGTCAAAGGAGATGTGCTAATATTATGTCATTATGATTGTGATAGAATTGCATAGCAAATTTGATCCATTGAAACTTTCAATCATATCTGAAGCACCTGTACCTATTTGTACGTAGTGGTTTGTATGTTGTCTTTCCCATTAGATTGTGAATTCCTTGAGGTTCAAAATTGTTTGCCCTTTTTTGTGTCTCCAGGACTTCACACAGTGCCTGGAACATGTTGACTTTACTTACCTGGCCTATGTAAAAAAATTACATCATTATTAAAAATTATGAAAGCAAAAATGTGGAAAGGAAGAATATGAGGGAGAGATAAAAGAAACCATGGATACAAGGAACATCATTATCTAATACTAGAATTCTTGGCCTTTTATGTCATGGATCCCTTTGGCAGATGGGTAAAGCCTATGAACCCTTTCTCAGAATGCATTTTAATTTATAAAATAAAATATAATTGGATCAAAACGGAAACTGTTATATAATTATACAGTTACCATTTTTTAAAGGTCACAATCTTCTGGTTAAGAATCCCTGAACTAGTAGATCTCTAATGCTTTTATGACCCTCTCTAGTTTGTACTGGAGATTGAATAGTAGTGCAAACTGGAGTTACCAGTTCTTCGGCTCTTTTGACAATATTTCAAAAGGTCCATATTTTGCCATCAGGGTGTGTATTTCACCTCGCCATGCCTTAGTAGATGGTTTTATCGGTTGCCAGAGCCAAAAAAAACCCAACAGAAGTCAGCCTTCTAGTGATGATCTTCTCTGTGCTTAGCTGGGATAGTCCAAAGACATCATTAACACATTTATCACAGGGAAATACTCAAATCCTTTCCAACTCAATAGGACCCTCAAAACTCATTGTCTACTGCTGTGGTCTTGGATGCCTGAGAATTGCCTCTTTTCCATGATTAGAAATTGCAGGAATGTTATGGAGAATCTATATAGATAAGTAATTCCTTATAAAACAAATAGAACTAGTATGTTTTCTTTTATATCCACAATTAATTGACAGTTCATGTCAAAGAAAATAAAATTTGGAGAATCCATCTTTAAAATGGGGTTCAAGTAGATGGATCCATCAAAATGGATCAAGTTCACAATCAGCATTATAGGCGCAGGGCTGTCCATTTTTTAAATTTAAGATTCATTTCAAATTTTGCACCCACATCTGATAAGGTACTAATAAAGATTAACAGGGAAGATTGCTAGTCTCAAATGCATTTTGGGTTATGATCTAGAATTTTAGATATTTATTTTAACATAATCTTATTTTTATTTTCCCTCTGTACATAGTATTTCTTTTTATTTAAAAAAATGCAATATTTTGATTTGTTTTTCAGATCCACAAAGACTCACCCAGGTCCAGTTGTACATTTAAGTGATAGTCCAAGGGACGAAGGGAAAGTGAGTACAATAATAGCATAAAATGCCATAAAGTCTTGGTGTTTTTGTTTTCCTCAGTTCCTAAAAATTTTTTTAGGCCATTCAAAATAATGTTAGCCCCAATTGAGCTCTTTGGTTTCTATCAGAGCCAAACCAAAATTCTTACCTAGGATTTTTGTGAAGGTATATGTGGTACTTGTCACCCAGCTCCAGAAGACATTTTGGGTATCTGCCAGGCTCCTTTTGCCTCTCTCCTGGGCTCTCAGAGCAGCTGACTGATACCAATTGGCCTCACTCCTTCATGAGTGGTATCACTTTCTCATGTTATTTTAGAGGTTATTTCTGTATCAGCCAATCAATTCTCACAGATCTTTTTCCTCTCTTACTGGCTCCTCTATTCATTATGTCTCTGGTTGTGTGCCTAATTCAAGGTCATTTACAAAGACATACGTGTGAAAAAGACATTAATCAAAATAGTAGCAGTAAATTAAGCAAATTGATGATATCAATGTGCCTATTGCAAGCCTTTCCAAATTAGAATCCTCCATTCCACCCTGGTCTAACCTCCCTAAACAGCAGGAAGGAAAAAAAACCCTACAAGTTAATTTCTCAGCTGAACCCTTAGGTACGTACTGAGTGAAACGATTTTTTTTACTACTGAACTGGGTGATACCTGGATAGACACTATTGAATACAGAAACTGCAGGGCACCTGGTATTTATGTTGAAAGTAGAATCTCTTGGTTACTGATGCCAGGGAAAATGGAGTAGGAAGCTGCTGGCGTCAGCTATTTTGCTTTCTAGGATCTAAGACCTTGCTAGGCCATAAACCTATCCCTTCGTAGTATCACCTCAGAAATGAGGTATAAATACACATTGTTCAGAGGCTATACCCATGTTCCAAAGCTTAACAGTTAAATGAATGAATGAATGAAAAAAAGCATTTATTAAGCACCTGCTATGTGCAAAGTGCTGTGCTGCACACTAGGGATACAAACAGAAAAAAAGGACAATCTCTGCTCTCAAGAACTCACATTCTATTCGGGGAGGCAACATGGATGGAAGGTCCAGGTGCCAGCCAGGTGGAAATGCCTCTTCTTTAACATCATTTCCACTGATAAATCATATAAGTTTCGGATGTTGACCCACCAGACAGTGCCAAGAACTTTGGTGATAAGAATTTTCTTTTCTGGGTCTTCAGTACCTGTGGCTGTAGCATCTTCAAGGGTAGTTGCCGCTATGCATATCAACAGGCCTTGCTTCTCCAAATAAAGACTGGGGTTCACTGTGATGGAAGCATTGCTGTTCCTAAGCCTTTTGGGTTCAGAGTCTGTTTCCATCAGGATCTAAGGGGAGATGGTGGTCAAGATTGGTTTGTCTTGCCTGTCACATGCTGCCTATTATCTCTCTCTCTCTCAGGGTTCTTGCTACTTCAGCTAGGTTGGCTTGCCTGCCCCATGGAGATTGCTAGGCCCTTCTCTACAACAGCTGCTTCCCTATGTAATGGCCGGGCTGAAAGCAGGACCAAAGATCTGGGAGGATGGAGGAGGGTGCTTCCACCCCAGGGCTCTTATGCTTATCCGTGTGTTGGTGACAGTTGGTGATGTTGATGAGCCCCTTTTCCAAAATGATTCCTCCCCTCAGTGATGGCTTCTGGTTGAAAGCAAGCTGTTGGGAGTTGGGAGGGATTACTATTTGCAAGGCTCTTCAGTTCAGATTCCTGAGCTGTTTCCATCAGAGTCTGAGGGAAGATCATGGTCAAGGTCATAGTGGTGGCTTGACTTGCATGGCTCATGCTGCTTCCTGTCAGTCCCTCAGGGTATTTGCTGCTTCAGTGAGGCTTGTGTTCACTCTGTCTAGGGGGAATGATGTAGTCTTGGGTACCATTAAGTCCAGATTCTTTGTCCTATCTTTCACCTTCTAAACCTGGTACCATCCCCCGTCTAATGTTACAATTCTGTTTGCCATCTGCCTAGGTATAATGAATCTTGTTAGGCAAAAGAGGCAAATTATGTTGTGCCACAGCATCCTGGTCTTGGCAGCCCTGCTCTATAATACCCAAATTGAATTCAATTCAGTTAAATGTTTCTTAATCACCTGCTAGCTACAGAGCAATGTGATAGGTTTGGGGAGAATCACAAAGACAAATAAGATTTGGTCTCTGCTCTCATGGAGCTTGCAGACTAGTAACAGTGTACTACACCTGTACAAAAACCTCTAATACAAAACAGAGAATGATAAATGAGAAGTAGGAGGCAGTGTGATGTCACAAAAAGAGGGCAGAACTGGGAGTCAGATCTTTGAATGCTAAGACCTGGGTTCAGAGAAGAAAACACAGTATTGCCTGCCCTCCAGGAGCTGACATTTAGTTGGGGAAGATAACATATACACAGACAAATAAATAAGTAAATGAATAAATAAATACAAAGCACATTATGGGGGAGTGGGGCTAGTCAGGTGAGACTAGCACCTGGGAGCTGAGGAAAGGACTAAATGAGAGATGGAACTTGAGCCAAGTTTGAAGAAAGTTCAGGTTTCTACAAGATGAATTTGAGAGGGGGCATACAGTTCAGGCATGGGTTGAGGGGTTGCAATCACTGAACAAGCTGCCATGAAACAGTCAGTCCCTGAAGAAGAAGGGGAATGGTGTGCATTAAGCCTGGAAAGATAGGCTGAAATCAGATTGTGAAGAGTTTTAAATGCTACATGGATGTATCTGTATTTATTCTAGAAATAATAGGAAGCTTCTAGAGTTTCTTGAATAGATGAGTGATATTCTTTTGAAATATTAGTTTGACATTGTGTTATAGATGAATGGGGAGGGGCAGTCAAGAAATTGAAGTTAATGAGGCCAATTAGAAGGCTGTAAAACTTGTTCATAGATAATAAACTGAAGTTGAGCTCTAGAATTCTGAGCTACAGTGGCCTAAACTGATCATGTGTCTACACTAAGCCTTGCACCACTATGGTAGGCCCCCAAGGAGAAGGGAGTGGGGCACCAAGCTATCTTAGGAGGGACAAATCTGAACAGGTCCAAAACAGAGCAGGTCAAAGTGCCCATGCTCATCAGTAGTAGGACCAGGCCCGTGAATGGCTACTTTGCTCCCAATCTGAATGAGATAGGGAGACCAAGTCTCAAAAAATATAAAAATAATGATGTGAGCTAGGGTGGTAGCTGTGTGAGTAGAAAAAAGAGAATAGATTCAAGAGATATTGTGGATATAGATTAAAAAAGATTTGGCAATTAATTAGATTTGAAGGGGGGAAGTGAGAGTGAAGTGTTGAAGATGACTTCTAGGTTGTAAACAAGAGTGACTGGCAGGGTGGTACCTTCAAAACAAATACATAAGTTAGGAAAAGTTAGGTGAATTTGGGGAAAAATTGATAATTTCCATTTTCAGTGTGTTATGTTTGAAATGCCTAGGGGCTAGTCAATTGAAAATATATTATAGGCAGTTGGTAATGTGGTGTTGCATCTCAGGAGACACACTAGAGCTAGATAGTTCTGAGAATAATCTGTATAAAGATGATAATTGAACTCTTGGGAACTGATAAAGATAACCACATAGTGTATAGAAAAAGAAGAGAAGAACAAGGACAGAGCATCAGGACATTCTTATACAACAGGCTGGGACATGCATAATGATCCAGCAAAGGAAACTGAGATAAGAAATACAGGAAATGGGGTATAGAAATCTATCCTGCCCTATAGGAAAATGAAAGGGGAAAGGGATAAGAGAAGGGGGGAAGAGATAGAAGGGAGGGTAGACTAGGGGAAGGGATATTTAGAATGCATGCCATCTTGGGATGGGGGGAGGGGTGAGATGGGGTGAAAATTTGGAATTCAAAATTTTGTGGAAGTAAATGTTGAAAACTAAAAATAAATAAATTAAAAAGAAAAAAAAGAATTAAAAAGCAAAAGCATTAAAAAAAAAAAGAAACTGAGAAGAGCAGCCAGACAGTTAGGCAGATAACCAAGAAAGAGAACAGCACTATGAAAACCTAGAGAAGAGATAATATCCACTGGGAGAAGGTGGTCAACAGCTTCAAATCCTAGAGAGAAGTCAAAAGGGAGGAGAATTAAATAAGATGATTGGATTTGGTCATTAGGACATTGCTGATTACCTTCAAGAGTGAAGTTTCAACTGAGTGGTGGTGTTCTATGCCAAATTTCAAAATAATGAGAAGTGAGTCCAGAAAGTGGTAGTAAAGTATAGGTAACTTTTCTAGTATGGGAATGTGAAAGAGAGAAATAAAGGATGATAGCTTAAGGGTATGTTAGTGTCAAGTGGAAGCTGGTTTGTTTTTAAGATAAAGGGAGAACTAGGTGTGTTTTTAGGCAGTAGAGAGGTAACCAGTTGAGATGAGGAGCAGATAAGAGGTCACTGTGATTAAGATTACATGTAGATAAGTCACTTCATTAGAGACTGAAGAAAAAGAGAAGATAATTGTGGAAGATAGGGGTGGGAGAAAAGGAGTGATATTAAAGAGTTTTGAGATGTAGAATAGGGAATTCAGAGCCATAAACCCATCCTATATTTTCTCAAAGTTTGGGACAAAGTCCTTTGCTGAGAAAGAATGGGGAAGGGGAGGTATTGGGAGGCTTGAGAAAAGAAAGCAGGCACTATGGGCAGCATGAGAATGAGTTATTTAGGGAATGTCTTGTAACCAGGGGAAAGGAGAGGCAGGCAACCAGGATTAGATAACATGAATTTGTTGTGGACCACGTCAGTTCAGTTGTATGTTTGGCAGCAGGTGGAGAGCATTGTAAGAGGTGCACAGTAAGAATAATCCAGGGTAATGTTTGGCAGGACTAGAGTGGCAAAGATGAATAATAGGTTTAGTCATGAAACACGGGGAGAGAGAGGATAAGATGTTTGGGTCAGATAGGGGTATTTCAGAATTCTGAACTGTAATGCTGCCTTCCTTTCCCCACCCCCCTCTTGTAATCCTCAAACTCTGTTCTTCATCCTCAATGTGACTTCAAATCCCTTAACCCTTCAGTTCTTTCCCAAACTATCACCCCTGCCCTGGCTGCGCTTTTATCCTTTTCCCATTTCGACCCCTTGCTGAACCAGTACAGCTCTCTCTCAAATTTCTTGTCCCCTTATCCTGTCTCCAATCTTGCTCTACCAAGCCTCAGCCTTGTACTACTCCATCATTTGCTGCCTTTGCTCCTGCTAATTTACTACTGAAATTGTGCTAAGTGCACTACTTAATCAAGTTACATAATTTCAACTGGGCCCCTTACTATGTCAAGGCAATCCTTTCACAACTTCCTAATCAAGTCACTATCCTACTCACCATAGTAGCTTTTCTGAACCTTTTCATCCTTCTTCAACCTTCACATAGTTCCTTCTCTCTCTACTCTCTCAATTAAGAACTTTGTTTCACATTTCATTGAAAAAATCTATCCTATTAGCCATGATCACCTTCTCCCCTTCTCCTTATCTCATATCACTAAGATGCTTTCTGCCACTATCTCTATCTTCACCCTGTCTTACGTGAAGAGGTGGCCTTTCACTTTGCCAGTGCCAATCCCTCTACATGTACAAGTGATCCCCTTCCATTCCATCTTCCAGCAGATTGTCTCACCGTGCCCCCACATCATCTCTACTCTTTCAATAATATTCTGGTTCTGCAGGCTCCAATCATGTCCATGTCTCCCCTTTCCCCCAAAAAACCTTCATTTGATCCATCTATGGCTAACCTTCTTGAGAAGGCTGTCGATAATAGGTACCTCCATTTCCTTTTCTCTCACTTTCTCTTTGATTGTCTGTACTCTGGCTTTTAACCTCATCATTCAACTTAAATAACTTTCCCAAAATTTTGTCAATGATCTTTTAATTGTCAAATCTAATGGCCTTTTTCTCTACATTCATCCTTCTTGATCTCTCTTCAGCCCTTGACACTATTAATCACCTTTTTCTCCTTGATTCTCTCTTTTCTCTATGTTTCTGTGGCACTGCAGTGTCCCTAAACAATTTTGTATTTATTTTGTTTGTCCATACATAAATACATACATACATATATGTGTGTGTCATCTCCCACCACTCAGCTGAAACTGCTCTCTTGAAGGTAATCAGCAATGTCCTAATGGCCAAATCCAATCATCTTATTTAATTCTCCTCCCTTCTGACTTCTCTCTACCATTTGATACTGTTGACCACCTTCTCCCAGTGGATATTACCTCTTCTCTGGGTTTTCATGGTGCTGCTCTCTTTCTTGGTTAAAGACCTATATAAAACTATGAGTGTGGGGTATGAGTTTTTTAATTATCTTTATTTTTTCCATTGCTTTCATTTTCCACTTATTTTCTGTACTTATCAAGCTATGCCTTGTAACAAAGATTAGAAAAAAAAGAGAAAAAAAGCTCCTGAACAAAACTAATCAGTACATCAAAGTCTGACAGTATATGTAATATTCCATATCCATAGTCCTAAACTTCTAAAAAGAGATACATCTTCTTAATTTTTCCTAGGACCACACTTATATGTCTTCTAGGCTTCTCTTAATTTTTCATTGTTTATTATGGCATGCAATTTATTCCATTACATTTATTTACCCCCCCAAAAATTTAGCCATTGTTTAATTGATAGACATCAACTTTGTTTCCAATTCTCTTGTACTGCAAGGGGACCTTTCTTTAATCTTGTTGGGGTATATGCCTAGCACTGATTTCTCTGGATCAAAGGGTATGGACGCTTAATCATTTTTTAGCAGAATTCCAAAATTTTTTACAGAGTGATTAGATCAATTTCTAATTCCACCATCAATGATTAGTGCCCAAGTTCTAATTCTGCATCCGGTTCAATAGATAACTAGAGCCTGAAGGTTCAAACAAATAGTCCTTTTACATCTATACATATATTCAAATCCTCATGGTCAAAGCAGTTCTGAGATGGTTAAAAAAATTAAGAAGATTAAAGCAAATAAAAAATAAAATAAAAGCCACCAGCAAGGAGGTTCCCTGAGGTCTCAGGAGTTCTCTGCCAAAATGCTAAAAACATTTATATTCTTCTTGCTAAAATGACCTACATCTCTGTCCCAGATCAATCCACATAGGGCTAAAATTAAGCCCAATTGCCTCATATTTGCCTCATTCCTTCCTTCCTCACAAAAGCCCTGGCTGGTATTGTGAGTATATGAAGGAAGGGGAAAGTTAACCTATCTCCTCCTAGTTCCACCAGTATTCTGGCCCACAACAATTAGCATGTTTGTCTTTTCACAATTTCTCCAACATTGGAGAAGTTTATCATATTTCCCAATTTGCTTGTTATAAGGGGAAACTTTAGAGCTGTTTTTATTTTCTCCCTTATTAATTATTTAAAACGATGTTTCACATAAATGTTAATACTTTATAATTTTTCTTTGGAGAAATTTTCTTAATATCCTTTGATAACATCCATTTGAGGCTCACTCTCTTTCTTATAAATCTCTATTACTTCTCTATGTGTCTTGAATATCATAATGTTATCAGAGATATTTGATGCAACTTTTTCTCTGATGACACTTTTCCCCTTATCCTGGCTGCACTGATTTTGTTCATACAAAAGCTTTTTAATTTCATTGATCAAAATTATCAGCCTATCTTTTGTGATTTCCTTTATCCCTTTTTGATTTCCTCTATCCTTTGGTATATATTTTTCTCCTTAGCCATAACCAAGAAGATACCTGATCTGTTGTCATTCTGATTTTTAAAAATATATCTATTTTGATGATATCCACATCCAGAAAAAGTACTATGGAGTTTGAATGCAGATTGAAGCATACTATTTGCTCTTTTTTTTCTTCTGTTTTCTTTTGTTTCTTCTTTCTTTTGGTTTTTCCTTTGGGTTCTAATTCTTCTTTACAACATGGCTAATGTGAAAATATGTTTAATAGGAATGTATATGTGGAGCCTATATCAGGTTTCATGCCATCTTGGGAAAGAAGGAGGGAGAGAAAATTTAAAACTTGAAAGCTTATGGAAGTGAACGTTGAAAACTAAAAATTAATTAATTAATTAAAAAATACAATCCTAGTATATTCTGGTATGTAATGTAAGATGTTGATCTAAACCTAATTTTTGCCAAATTGCTTCCTCCCTCTCCCATATTCTTGTCAAATAAAGACTTGTTCCACAAGTAATTTGTGTTCTTAGGTTTTTAGTTTTCTCTTTAAAGAACACTAAAGCCTCACACGTTGTCTGAGAGGCAATTCGAAGACAAATAGAACATCTGTGAAATAGGAGGTTCTAAAAGAAATCTGATCAGAAATTGAGAAGGACAAATAGAAGGGAGGTTTTCACTTATTCTCTTTGCCTTTGGGGTTGTGGGAAACAAGGGATAGAACTTTGAGGCTTAAGTCACAAAGGAAAATCCAAGAGCAAAGTCCCGCAAACACATCGTTGAGTGATTTCCCCTGAGATAGGAGGAGGTTTTGCAGCGAACTCTGTTGGGATTGGGGTGGAAACTTAAGTTGAATAGGTATTCCAAAGAATGTTTATGCTTCTTGGGAACTACTTCCCATTGGGAAGAGAAAGTAAATTGGCCCCTAGGGGTGAACAGCTTGGAGATTGATGAACAAAGGGACAGGAATAAAGGGGACAAAATGTTTTAAAATCTGTAGCAACAGATGATAGTGAGAAAGGCAAAAAAGAGAACTAGGCCTGCCAACTCAAGTTTCCCTATTGCACCCACTGCCTTTTCCATGAGTGAAGGTACATTCCTAAGAAAGAATTTCCTCAGAAGATATTTCACACAGAAAATAGAGGGAGATCGATAAAGTATCTATTGAGCATCTATTAAGAAGAGCTTTAATTGTACTGTTAGTTCTATGAGCTAGGGAGATAAAAGAGCAAAGCTTATGTCCACCAGAAGCCCCAGCTAATATGAGATTAAGGATCACGTAAGCACCGATGGACATTAATTGAATAGGACATTAATTTCTGAGAAAGATTTCTAGATTTCCTAGAAAAGGAAAGGAATTACAAATTGAAGTACTTGAAATGGAAAAAATAGGTAGAATAGACATGGGAAGAGTCAGCACGGAGGACCACAGTATTATAAGAGCAGTAAGGAAGGGTGGAGGAGGGAGGGAGAGAGTGAAGAAAGAAGATAGATGAAGGGATAATGTAAAAGAAGAAAGGGATAAATAAATATAGAAATTTAATGGAGAAAATCCTATCTACAAATTTAATATTTGTAAATATGAATGTGAATGGATTTGATTTCTTAAATAAGAGAATGGGAGAATGAGTTAAAAACAAAACACCAAATCTTAACAATTTGTTGCATGTATGAAACACATGTAAAACATATAGACAGATTTACATGAGATAATAAAGCAAAACATATTATTATTCTATACAACTCTAAGAGATTTACTAGCTATGTAACCCTGGGCAAATCATTTAACCTCTTTCTGCCCCAGTTTCATCATCTTTGAATTGGGGATCATAATGACACCTACCTACTAAGGTTGCTATGAGGATGAGGTGAGATATTTGTAAAGTATTTTGCAAACTTCAAAGTACTATAGAAATGGCATTTCTAGGCAACTAAGTGGTGCAGTAGATAGAGTACTGCATGGACTCAAGAAAGATCTGAGTTTGAATCCAGCTGTGTGACCCTAGGCAAGTCATTTAACTGCTATCTGCCTCAGTTTCCTAAACTGTAAAATGGGGATAATAGTGATAATAAATATAATATATTTATATTTATATATATATATATATAATAAAATGTTGTGAGGATCAAAATGAGGTAACGTATGTAAAGCAATTAGCATGGTGTCTGGGACATGTTAGATGCTTAATAAATACTTGTTCCCTTCCTTTCCTCCCCCTCCAACAAAGCAATTGTGGCAATCGTGATTTTAGATAAGGAAACAGAAATTAATAATATCAAGAGAAACAAACAGGTGAACTGTATTATGCTAAAGGGCTACACAGGCAATGAAAAAATACTCTCAAATACCAACACATACATCTGCAATCAATCTATCAGTTTGGGAGTTAGTGCTAAATATGCGAATCACAACCTTCCATGGCTGTACATCTTGTGTGACTGTTATCTCTATCCCTCAGCAAGAGGATGATATGTATGTCAGTCCCTATGGAGCCAAAGCATATGATCTCTGGGATCATTCCTACTACACAGAAACATCATCTAAAACTGGGACATGAAGTGGGATTCTTTATGGTTTCTTAGAGTCCACTAAGGCATTTTGGTAGTAATCACTGGGGCAAAGGGAAGCCCCTGGGACAAATTATAGAATATACTATTTTTAAATATATCTATTTCTTTAGTACTTTAAGATGTATCTATTTCTTCAATACTTTTGATAGAAGTATGCTAGATCATACTTCTAAGATCTTATCAACATGAGCATTTCCTATAAACTATCCACACCTTCTCTGCAATTTTTATCCATGTCTTCTAGTAAATCAGTTTCGTCCTGAAATGTCTTTAGAACGAGACAGCATAAAAGAATATCTAACTAAGCATTCTGTAAACCTACTCTTCATTCAATCCAGGTCATTGTTTTATGAAGTGATATTGCTCATAATCTCCTGCCATCCTCTCATACAAAGATTTTATAGCTTAACCCAGGGGTGGAGAACCTGCAGCCTCCAGGACACATATATCCCTTTAGGTCCTCAAGTGAGGCCCTTTGACTGAGTCCAAGTTTTACAGAACAAATCCTTTTATAAGGGGATTTGCTCTGTGAAGTTCGGATTCACTGAAAGGGCCACTCTTGAGGACCTAGACAGACATGTATGGCCTCGAGGTCACAGGTTCCCCACTCCTGGCTTATCATTTCCAATTGGTTTTGTCTATGCCACGTCTCTCCATTTGTCAATGAAATCGAGTGTTTGCTGGCTAAAGTAATCTCTATATTCTTTTGGCCTTTGTGCCACTTGATTTTCATTGGCTTGGGTTCCCAAATATACCGATATGAAAGCATTACCTGGAGTTGAAGAAGCTCATTGGATATATAAAACTGATCCATATTAAATAAATAGTCCCACTATACTTGGATGTTACATCTAATGGGCCCTTAGTTCCCAGGAAAATGTAAATAATCATCAAACATGGTTCAAGCATTGTTTGTATAGTTTAGATCAATGCACAAGGGTGGATTTTGTTATTGGTTTTTTGGTTTGACAAGAGGGCCATTAGAGGTGTAATGATCTGAGAAAATTCTCTAATTGAAAATTAATAAAAGTTGGCAAAGTTGAGGAATCATTAGCTTCCCTGTGTGATATAGTCTGTTTCTCTCCAAGATTACTCACTTGAATGACAAATAGTACTAAGACTTCAGAATTGTAAAACTCAAATGTGAACTTAGAAATTGGCTAGCATATGGCAAATTAACATCATAGGCCCTGCCCTCTGGCACAACAACTTGTTTCAAAGTTGCTTCCATTATCAACCTTCTACCCCCACTCCCCAACTTTTCATAGAAACAAAGAAGTTCACAAGGGATGTCTAATTTTTCAAAGTGTTCACAAAACACAAAGACCTCGAAGCGAAAAAATCAGGACAAATACACTCACATGTGAGGATGTATAAGTTTTGGTCATCATGCAGAGTAAGCCAGGCTTTCCTGGATATGAGAGCTTATTTGCCACATTTTCACTTAGATTAACACTGAAAAAATTGTCCCTGGAATGATACAAAAATAACCAAAGAAGTTGGCATTCCTTATGGTATAGAACAGGCAGTATATTACGCTACTTTCAGGATCAAAAAAAAAAAATCCTCTGTTTGGCTTTTAAAGCCCTTTACAACCTGGTCTTTTCTGATCTTTCCTATCTTCTTACATTTTCTTCTCTTCCATGCATGTTCTAGGAACTTTAGTCTTCTTGCTAATCCTTACACATGACACTCAATCTTCCATCTCTCTGCCTTTATATTGACTATTCCCGTGCCTGAAATGTTCTCTCTTTTCACCTCTACTTCTTTGCTTTCCTGGCTTCCTTCACAATTCTAAAATTCCACTTTCTGCAAGAGACCTTTCTTGGTTCTCTCTTTTTAACCTTCCTTAAAAGAATGTTCCTTATGAGATTATCTCACATTTATATTGTATATATCCTGTATGTACATAGTTTTTTTTTTGCATGTTTTCTTCTTCATTAGGATGTAAGCTTCTTGAGGATGGGGACTGTGTGTTTCCCTTTCTTTGTATTGCCAAGACCTATTAGCACAGTGCCTGGCACATAGTAAATGTTTAATAAATGCTTGGGGTAGCTAGGTGGCACAGTGGATAGAGTGCCAGTCAAGGAGTCAGGAAGATTCTTCTGATAGGAGGCAGAAACTGAGCCAAGCCTTGAAGGGAGCCAGGGATTGGATGGAGGTGAGGAAAGGATGCATTCCAGGTATAAGAGAAGACATACAAAGGAACAAAAATGAGAGACAAAAATGTTGTGTCATAAGAAGACCTAATAAACTAGATTGGCTTGAAAATAGAGCATATAAAGAGGAGGATCATGCAATTCCTGGAAAGAAAAATTGGAACTCAATATTGAAGAGTTTAAAATTCCAAACAGGAAAATGTATACTTTATATAAATATAATTTTATGTAAATCTAAACAGGGAGCCTGAAGCTTCTTGACCAGAGTAACGACATGGTCAGATGTGCTTCTGGAACATTAACCTCACATCAGTTTGGAAAGGACTAAAGGGAGAGAAAGTGAGGCAGAATGGATATTTAGGAGGATATTGAAATAGTCAGGGAAAAGGAGATGTGCTGGTAGGGAGAGGTTATAGTGGAGTTACAATTGAGTAGAGTTGACAACTGACTAGATATATCAACTGCTATTGGTTTAAATGTCTAGGAAAGCACCTTGGAATGTGCATTGCTCCAGTCGTATTGTAGCACTTTTTAAATAAACTCCTTAGGCAGTACCAGATTGTTTTGATGATTACTACTTTGTAATACAGTTTGAAATCTGGTACTGTTAGTACTTCTTTTATATTTTTTTTTTCACTGATCTCCTTGATATTCTTAAGCTTTTGTTCTTCCAGATAAATTTTGTTACTATTTTTCTAGCTCTATAAAATAATTTTTAGTATTTGATTGGTATGACACTGAGTAAAAAAATTAATTTAGGTAGACTTGTCACTTTTATTATATTGTCTTAGCCTACCAATGATCAGTGAATATTTCTCCAATTGTTTGGGTCTGATTTTATGCGTGTCAAAAGTGTCTTGTAATTTTGTTCATATAGCTCTTGAGTTTGTCTTGGCAGGTAGATTCCCAAGTATTTTATATTGTTTGCAGTCATTTTAAATGGAGTTTCCCTTTCTAACTCTTCTTGGTGGACTTTGTTGGTAATATATAGAAATACCGATGATTTATGTGGATTTATTTTATATCCTGCATCTTGGCTAGAGTTGTTAATTGTGTCAACTAGTTTTTCAGTTCATTCTCTAGGATTCCATAGGTAGGATTCTAGGATTCTCTAAATATATCATCATATTATCTACAAAGAGTGGTAGTTTTGTTTTCTCATTGCCTATTCTAATTCCTTCAATTTCTTTTTCTTATCTTATTCTATAGCTAGTATTTTTAGAACAATATTGAATAATAGTGGAGACACTGGGCATCTTTGCTTCACCCTGATCTTATTGGGAAGGATTCTAGCTTACCTCCATTACAGATAATGCTTGCTGATGGTCTTTGATAGATACTATTTATCATTTTAAGGAAAGCTTATTTTATTCACATCTTTTCTAGTGGTTTTGTTTGTTTGTTTTGGCAAGGCAATTGGGGTTAAGTGGCTTGCCCAGAGTCACACAGATAGTAAATGTTATGTGTCTGAGGCCGGATTTGAACTCAGGTCCTCCTGACTCCAGGGCCAGTGCTCTATCCACTGTGCCATCTAGTTGCCCCTTCTAATGTTTTTTTTTTTTTTTAAACAGGAATGAGTGTTGTATTTTCTCAAAAACTTTTTCTGCATCTATTGAGATAATCATATGGTTTTTGTTGGGTTTTTTATTGGTATGGTCAATGATGTTGATAGTTTTCCTAATACTGAACCTGTCCTGCATTCCTGGTATAAATCCTACTCATTCATAGTGTATGATCTTTGTGATACATTGCTGTAATCTTGTTGCTAGAAGTTTATTTAAAATTTTTCATCAATATGCATTAAGGAAATTGGTCTATAGTTTATTTCTCTGTTTTTGCTCTTCTTGGTTTAGGTATCAGCATCCTATTTATGTCATAAAAGGAATTTGATAGGACTCCTTTGACTATTTTTCCAAGTGGTTTATATAGTGTTGGAATTACTTGTTCTTTAAATATTTGGTAGAAGTCACTTGTGAATTCATCTGGTCTTGGGGATTTTTTCTAGGAAATTCATTGATGACTTGTTCAATTTCTTTTTCTAAGATGGGGTTATTTAAATATTCTATTTACTCTTCTATTAATTGGAGCAATTTATATTTTTATAGTCATCCATTTTATTTAAATTGTCAGATTTATTGGCATATAGTTGGGCAAAATAGCTACTAATAATTACTTTAATTTCATCTTCACTGGTGGTACATTCACTCTTTTCATTTTTGATACTGGTAATTTGGTTTTCCTCTTTTTTTAAAATCATATCAGCTAATGTTTTATCTTTTTTTTATAAAACCAGCTCTTTTATTTATTAGTTCAATTTTTTTAAACTTTCAATTTTATTCATCTCTCCTTTGATTTTCAGGATTTTCAAATTGGAGATTTTTATAACTTCTTTAATTGCATGCACAATACATTGATCTGTTCTTTCTCTATTTTATTGCTATAAGCATTTAGAGATATAAATAAAAATAAAAGCAGTCAGCAGAATGGATTAGAAACCAGAATCCAATAATATGTTGTTTACAAGAAATGTATTTGAAACAGAGAGACACACAGAGTAAAAACAGGGGCTAGAGCAGAATCTATTATGCTTTGGCTGAGGTTAAAAAAAAGGGAGGGGTAGCAATCATGATCTCACACAAAGTAAAAGCAAAAACAGATCTCATTAAAAGAGATGAACAGGAAAACTACATTTGTCTAAAAGGTACCACAGACAATGAAGTGTAATTATCAATACTAAAGATAAACACACCAAATAGCATGGCATCCAAATTCTTAAAGGAAAATTTAAATGAATTAAAGGAGAAAAAAGACAATAAAACTATGCTAGTAGGGGACCTCAACTTTCTCCTTTCAGAAAAATAGATAAATAGACAATAGGTAAATCTAACCAGAAAATAGATAACTCTAGCCAGAAAATAAAGAAGTTAAGAAGACTAATAGAATTTTAGAAAAGTTAGATATAATAGACCTCTGGAGAAAACCAAATGGGAATAGAAAGGAATATACCTTTTTCTCAAATGTATATGGCACCTTCACAAAAACTAACTATGCATTAGGGCATAAAAACTTCACAAATAAATGCACAAAAGCAGAAATATTAAATGGATCCTTTTCAGAAAATATTGCAATAAAAATTGCATTCAATAAAGGGCCATGGAAATAAAGCTTAAAAATTAATTGGAAACTAAATAATCTAATCCCAAAGAATAATTGGGTAAAAAAACAAATCACAGAAACAATAATTTCATTAAATAGAATGACAACAAGACAATATACCAAAATTAATGGGATGCAGCCAAAGCAGTTCTAAGGAGAAATTTTATCCTTTCTCTTCCCTCTTCTCTTGGTGAATCCCTCTTTCTTATCCCTTAATTTTTTTTGAGATTGTCCTATTGTAGTCAACTAACATTTTACCCTCAGTCTGTGTTTACTCCTTTGTTTACCCTCCTGTGTTTACGGCCTTAATAATGATCAAGTTCTTAGTAGTTACAAGTATCATTTTCCCATAAAGGGATGTAAACAGTTTAATCTTGTTGAGTCTCTTATGATTTCCCTTTCATGTTTACCTTTTTATCCTTCTCTTCAGTCAAATTTTCTATTCAGCTCTGGTATTTTCATCAGGAATGCTTGAAAATTCTGTTTTGTTAAACATCTTTTCCCCCTGTAGGATTATTTTATGTATTACATTATATAGTATATGGTATATAGAATTATGTTATGTAAGAGTGTTGCTGGGTAGGTTATTCTTGGTTGTAATCCTAGCTCTTTTGTCTTCTGGAATATCATATTCCAAGTTCTCCATTTCTTCAATTTGGAAGCCTCTAAATCTTGTATGATCTTAACTGTGGCTCCATGATATTTGAATTGTTTCTTTCTGGCTACTTGCAATATTTTCTCCTTGACCTCAGAGCTCTGTAATTGGGCTATAATATTCATTGAAGTTTTCATTTTGGGATCTCTTTTAGATGTTTAGTGTATTCTTTCCATTTCTATTTTACTCTCTAGCTCTAGGTTTTCAGGGCAGTTTTCCTTTATAATTTCTTGAAATATGGTATCTAGGTTCTTATTTTGATCACGGCTTTCAGGTAGTCTAATAATTCTTAAAGGATATCTCCTCTATCAAATTTTCAGGTCAGTTGTTTTTCTAATGAGATATTTCACATTTCTTCTATTTTTTCATTCTTTTGACTTTTTTATTGTTTCCTGATATCTAGTGGAGGCACTAGCTTCCACCTGCCCAATTCTAACTTTTAAGGAATTTTTTTTGTAGTGAGCTTTTGTAACTTGTTTTCCATTTGGCCAATTCTGAAAAGAGTTCTTTTCTTCAGTGAATTTTTGTGCCTCTTTTACCATTAGGCCAATTTTATTGGCATCCTTCTCCCCTACACCTCTCCTGCCAAGCTCCTAAGTTGTCTTAGGCTGGGAAGAAAAGTCTCACCTTAATCTTTTGTCAGCTCTGCCATTCAGAGGGGAGTGTTGGGAGATTTTGACTGAGTTGCTGCCTGTACTCTGCCATCTTGGCTCCCTCTTAGGAACTTTCTTTTCAAAAACTTCATCTTACTGCTTTTTTGGGGTAGATAAATGTGTCTGGGGTTGGGGGTGGTGAATTTTTTTCTGTATTGTCTGTTTTAAGAGAGTAAAAGACGTAGAGGAAAAGAGGAATACATTAGGAAATAAATGAGGAAGAAAAGAAAGTTAAGCACCTGAATAGAATTTTATAAAAGTTAGTTATCATAGACCCTGGCAATTACTAAATGGGAATCATAAGAAGTATACATATTAATCATCTTTGAATTGTACCCTTCCAAAATCGAACATGTTTCATGGAGTAAAAAAATCTCATGGACAAATGTAGGAAAGCAGAAATATTAAACAATATTTTACTGACTACAATACAATAAATGTTATAATCACCAAGATGAATTTGAAGGAAAGATTTGGACTTAAATGAGCACTAAATAATATAAGACTTAAGTAGGTCAACCACACCTTCCACCACTATTCTAGGATTAGCTCCAAATGAGTACAAGACTTAGAATTTTTTTAAAAAGCTTACATAATTAATTACAGGAACAAGAAAGAAATTTAGTTCAGTACTAAGGATAGAGGAAGAGTTCATGAACAAACAAGAGTGAAAGAAATATATAAGATAACATGGAAAATTTTAATTACCTAAATGTAAGAGGTTTTGCATAAATAATACCAATGCAATTAAAATTAGAAGGGAAATTGTTAATTGGGGGGAATCTTTGCAGCAAGTTTTTCTTAAAAAAAGAGGTCTAATTTTTAAAATATATAAGGAACTGATTCAAGTTTATAAGAATAAGATTGACAAATGTTCAAAGGACATGAGCAGACAGTTCTCAAAGGAAGACATAATCCAAGATATAAACAGTCATATTTTTAAAAGCTCCAAATCACTAATAATTAGAGAAAGGCAAATTAGAGAAACTCTGTGGGTACACATTGCACTCATCAGATTGGCTGAGATGACAAAAGATGAAAATGGCAGATATTGAAGGAGCTGTGCTCAACTGGGGAGCAGCTAAATGGCATAGTGTAGAGAGTGTTGGGCCTGATGTTAGCAAGACCTAAACTTAGCTGTGTGACCCTGGGCAAGTCATTTAATCTGTTTGCCTCAGTTTCTTCATCTTTAAAATGGAGATAATAATAGCATCTCCCTTTCAGGGTTGTTTTTAGGATCAAATGAGATAATAATTGTAAAGGTACTTAGCACAATGCCTAGCCCATAGTAAGCATTAAATACATTTTAGCTATTATTATTGTTGTTGTTAAAATAGGCATATTAATGAACTGCTCATGGAGCTGTGAATTAGTCCATCTATTCTGAAAATAAATTTGGAACTATGCTCCACAAGTCACTTAACTGTATATGCACTTTGATACAGAAATGCTTTTATTAGACCTATACCCAACAAAATAAAAGAAAGAGGAAGAGGACCCCAAAGTACAGAAACATTTATAGCAGCTCTTTTTGTAACTTCCAAGAACTGGAAACTAAGGGGTACTTATCAATTAGGGAATGGCTGAACAAATGATGGTATATGAATTAATGGAATATTCTTTTTATACAACAAGAGTGAAACAAGCAGAACCATAATAAAAATGTTCTTAACAAAAATAATGAGAATAACAATATTATAAAGACAACCAACATTGAAAGATTTCAGAGTACAGATCACTGCAATGACTAACCATGCTCCCAGAGAAATTAAAGGAATCCTCATAGGTAAAGGAAAACAAAACAAAATTATAATATGTAATCATTTACTTCAGAAATGATAGAAATTCCCATAAAATTAATAAAGTATAGCTGCATATAAAACAAGCTCCTGAAAACCATTAGACTTTCTAAAGCTAAAAGAGTAAATTACTAATAATACCCATCAAGAAGGGAAGAAAAAAGAAATTCCATTCAAAATAACTAAAAAATGTATAAAAAATCTGGAAATCAACCTATCAAAGTATTCTCAAGATTTTTATGAGTACAGCTACAAAACAACAAAAGAAGACTCAAATAATGGAAGAGTTATGAATTATTCATGATTCAGTTGTGTCAATATAACAAAAATAATAAAACTATCTGAATTAACTTACAAATTTGGTGCCATAGCAATCAAACTAATGAAGGGTTACTGTCTAGAACTAAACAAAATAATAAAAATCCTCTGTAGGAACAAAATTTCATGAATCTCAAGGGAAATAATAGGAAAAAAACTCTAGGAATGAAGAGGATTTAACAATACTCAAACTAAATCAGCGATGACCAGAATTATTTGGTATTGTTTAAAAAATAGAAAAGATGACCAGTGGAATGAATTAGGTCAAGAAAATCCAGAAGCAAATAAACATAGAAGCATGGTGTTTAATAAAGTCAAGTATAACAATTATTGGTGTAATAACTCCTTATTCAGCTATTGGGAAACTATTGGGAAAACTAGAAAGCAGTGTGGCACAAACTGGTTTAAACAAACATTCTGTGCCATTTACCATGGACACATAACCTAAATTTTAAAATGTCTTATTATTTTGCAGAAATAGAAGAGATGGTAGGATATATCTTTACAACAGTGATTGGGGAAGAATTCATACTTAAAAAAGGATAGAGTATCATAGAAAATAAAACTAAACAAATTATACAAACTAGAATTAGTCAGTTAATAAGGATTTATAAAATTCTCATTATGTTCTATACACTATGCTAACAGCAAGAGATACAAAGAAATGCAAAAGTGCCCTTTCTTTCAAGGAGCTTATAGTCTAAAGGAGAATCAGCAAACTGGGAGATAAAATCTTTGAAGTAAACTTTTTTGACAAAAATATCTAATATAGATAGATAGATAGATAGATAGATAGATAGATAGAATTGATACAAGTATAAAATGAACCATTGCACATGGATGTGGTCAAGTATATAAATGGTGTTTAAATGAAAAAAAACTGACTTAATAACCATGCAAAAAAAATGCTACAAATCACTTTAAAATAAGAAAGGTGAGCATTAAAATAGCTTTGCTGTTCTACCTTATCCATCAAATTGGCCAAGAATGACAAAAAATAAAAATCGCTATCAGTGATGAGGATATTGGAAGACCAATATAGTATGCTTTGTTGTTGTAGCTGTGAATTGGTCTAACCATTCTAGGAAGCAATTTAGAGCTATACCTCAAAAGAAATAAACTATGACCCAGGCCTACCACTTCTAGGCATATACCCCAAAGAGGTTTTATCTGATATATACAAAAATATTTATAATAACACTTTTTGTTATAGCAAAGAACTGGAAATAAAGTGGGTGCATATCATTTGTGGAATTTCTGAAAAAATTGGTAGATGTATATAGTTGAATATTAATGTACTGTAAGAAATGACAGGCAAAATTAATTTAGAGAAACCTGGGAAGAATTGCATGAACTGATAATGTAAATATGAGCAGAACAAAGTAATCAATATACACAATGATCACAGTAATGTAAGGGGAATCAGGTTTGAAAGATTATATAACTGATAAATGCAGTGACCAATCATGACTTCAAAGGACTGGTGGTAAAGCATGCCAACCACAACTTGGTGGAAAAGTGGTGAACTGGAAGTGCAGAGTGATAGATGCATTTTTAGACATAACCAGTAACCTGTCTTTCCTAACTGTGCAGATGAGGCATTCCATGAGGGGTTGGGCAGGATGGGATGGATGAATTAGTGGGTAGTAATGAAGATGAAAAAAAGATCAATAAAACATTAAAATAATACACAGAAGAAAACAAACCACAAAAACCTCATGGTTTCACATCCTCCTCTTTTGTTCTGAAATGTTCTTGATTATTGACAGTTCCTAAGTTCATCATCATCATTATAAGATTTTTAAGTAGTTGGAGTATTCCAATAGTAGGTAGAGTGTTATTATGGTAGTCTGGTGGCAGGCTTTTGGCAGAAGCCCAGATTGATAGGCAGTCAGCTCTGTACAGAGTTAAGTGAGGGATCTGACAGTGGTAGCAAGGGTAAGTTATCCTCAGGTTTAGGAGAAATACTCCAGTTCAGACCAGTTCAGGAAGTATCTATTAAGTCTCTACTAGCATTGTGCTAAGTATCCCTTATCCCCAGTGCCTCACACAGTAGTGCTCACATAGTAGTCATGTAATAAATAAATCCTTAATATTGATGGGGATTCAAAGATTAAAAAAACAATACCACATTTGGTGCTCTCCATTTTCTAAGTGAGTTACAACGTAGAGTAAGAGGCATGGAAACATTCAAACAAGTGCTCACAGAAAATGAGGAAAGAGAAATCACTTTGACTTAGGGGTATCTGAGGTTTAATGGAGTAATTGACCCCTGAGAGGGGGTGTGAGAAGGTTTTCAGGCTGAAATGAGGAGGGTGGGACCTTTCACACATAAAGGTATGGTTTTCTGCATAGGTCTCTTTGCTTCCAGCCTCTTGTCTCTCATACCTCTCTTTCATGTAACTTCCAAAATAATGTTGCTAGAGCATGTGTCATTTTCCTGCTCTTAGCATCTTCAGTAGTTCCCTGTTGCCTCTCAGATAAAATAACATATGCTGACATTTACATAGGGATTTGAGTTTTGTAAAACACTTTATATATATATAATTCCATCTGGACCTTACAACGACCCGATGAAATGGGCATTTTTATTATTCCTGTTTTTTAATTGTGGAAACAAAGATTGAAAGCACTTACTTGGCTTCCTCAGGATCCCACAGCTATTGGATCCGAGACAAGATTTAAATCCAGATCCTCTTGAACCTAAGTCCAGGGGCAGCTAGGTGGCACAGTGGATAGAGCACCAGCTCTGGAGTCAGGAGCACCTGAGTTCAAATCTGACACATAACACTCACTAGCTATGTGACTCTGGGCAAGTCGCTTAGCCCCAAATGCTTCACCAAAAAAAAAAAAAAAAATCTAAGTCTCGTGCTCTATCATCTACACAACATGGTCTTCCATTTTGGACATACAAACTCGTCTTGGCATTTAAAACACTGAACAATCTGGGTTCAGCCTAATTTACACCATTTATTTCATTTATTCCCTGTCACATACTCTGTTAGCCCAAATGGTCATTTTGCTGCTCCTAGAATTCAGCATTCCATCTTCTGTGTCAATGCCTTTGCACAAAGGCTTTGATGATACTCCCAATGGCTGGATTACATTATTTCTTCTCTTCCACCTCTTAAAAACTCCAGCTTCTTTCAAAACTTGACTCATATGCCAGGTCCTATACAAAGCCTTTCCTGATCTCTCTAGTTGTTAGTGTGTTCTCTTTCCTAAAATCATCTCATATTTACTTATATTTTCATTATAGTAGGACATGCCAACTCCTTGAGGACAGAGATCAGGTTGGGTGGTGGTGGTTGTGGCTGTTGTTTGTCCTTTTTATCTCCAGATTTTGGAGATAATGCCTTGCATGTAGCAGGCACATAGTAAATGTTTATTGAATTGCACTAAATTAAGGATGGTCTTCACAATAATGAAGGCAGAAGAGGTTACAGAAAGCTAGTAGTCTAGTTTGGTTGGAACAGATAGTGTGCATGAAAAGAAATGCAAGTAAAATAAAGCTGAAATAAATTTTCAAGAACCTTAATCGCTAAACCGAAAGCTTATATTTTGTTTTAAAGATAATGGAGACCTCTTATAGTTTTTGGGCAGCACTTGCTTAGACACATGCCTTATAATAATTATTTTAGCAACTGTGAGTAGGAGAAAAAGGAGAGAATGGAAGCAGGGGAGTAATTCAGGTGAGAGGGAATGTGAGCCTGCTAAGGCTGTGGCAGTGAGAATGGAAAGAGAGGGGTGGATTTAAGGATGAGTTATAAGTAAAATGAGCCAGTTCTTGACAAGTGATTAAATAGTGAAAGAAAAGGAGAGGGAAGAAAAAAGGATGATTCCACGGTTATGAACTTGGATGACTGCAAAGACAGCGATACTCTCAACAGAAATAGGGGAAACTTAAAGGAGGGATAGATAGCTTTAGGGATAAGTTTCAGACATGTTAACTGTCAATCAATCAATATTTATTAAGCACCAATTCTGTGCCAGGCACTGTGCTAATCACTGGGGATACAAAAAGAGGCAAAAGACAGTCTTTGCCCTTAAGGAGCTTACAATCTAACAAGCAAATAAATATATACAAAGCAAGCTATGTATAGGATATTTAGGAAATAATTAAAAGAGAGAAAACACTGGAATTAAGAGGGATTAGGGAAGACTTCCCTTAGAAGGTGGGATTTTAGTTGAGACTTAAAGGAATGAATTAATTCCTTTCAGCTACTATCAAAATATTAAAATATTACTCTATCTTCCTAAATTGTACATTTTAGTTATCCAATTTATATTATTTATATAGTTATTTGAAATATTTCTAAATTGGTATATATCTGCATGTTCAAAATTAATCAATTTCATGTCACATTCATGTGGATTACCTACATTACGGATTACATGCTTAGTCTAGAATTGATTTAATTCTCACTACTCACCTACCTCTTTAACTTGTCAATTTCGGGGGATATGGAATGTTGCTGGGTGAGATATCCAGAAGGTAAGAAGTAGAAAAAAGGATTAAAATCAAAGAACTTCTTTTGTTGCTAGAACCATCACTTTTTCTTTCTTTTATCTCCTAATTTAGTCATAACTTAAGGAAGATTCTTTCCGTGGTTCTCTGTTTTTCTCTCTTTATATTCTCTTTCTCTCAAACATCTTCTCCTTTCACATGGCCTTAACTGTCAGTTCTGTGTAGATGACTCTCAAGTCCACAGTTCTTTATCCTTGTCTTTTTTGTTAGAACTCAAGTCTTATCCACTTGTTTGATATTTCAATTTGACTATCCCATCACCACCTCAAACTATGTCTAAAACTAATTTCTCAATCTCCCATTCTTCCTCTACAAGCTCTTTGCTTCTACCTTTTTATTTTTGGCAGTGGTATATTTATTATACTAGTCACTTAAGGTAAAACCTTTGCAGTCATCTTTGACTTTTCCCTCTTCTGTCTCCCATATTTAATCATCACTGAGTCTTATTGATTGCTTTATGCTATTGCATTCAGTTCTACCCATCTATTCTCACTGCCCTAGATCAGGTTTTCATAACTACTGTCTAGAACCTTTTTTAAGGGAATTTGTTCTGTGAAATTTAGATTCAGTCAAAGGGCCACACTTGAGGACCTAGAGGGCCACATGTGGCCTCAAGGCCTAGACTATTGCAATAATTCTCTAACTAGCCACTATACCAATGGTATCTTCTCACTCCAAGGCATTTCTCACAACTCTGTCAGATTAATATTTCTAAAATACTATTTTGGACATGTCATATCTTTGATCAAAATCTTCAAAAATAGTACTTATAGCTCACTTTATATAGTACTTTAAGTTTTACAAAAGGAAAGCAAGTAGAGAAATATTATAATATTCAGATCTGGAAATAGACGTACAAAGACTAAATGATTTGCCCAGTGTCTCACAAGTGGTGAGAGTTCTTCATCTGCTAGAATTCTGAACTCTTTTATCTGGTGTTTAAAGTCCATCCTACCCTTCTAAATTCTTTTCCTGTTTCTTGGCATGAAGTAGAGAAGTTCAACTCTAGGCAGACTGATTTCTATATTGTTTTTTTTTTCAATATGCCTGGCTTACCCTAGCATCTTTGCTTTTGTTCGCATCATTCCCACCTCCTCTTGACATTAGAATAACCCTTCCTTGTTCTTGATGACTTTCTGAATGCTAGCTTCAAGATTCATCTAAAACCTTTGTCTTCCTGAGAATTTCTCCAATTCTCCTGTAATGAATTTATAACTCTTTTACTGAACATAGTTTCTTGCAGAACATGTCCAACATATTTGGCATTGGTCATATGCCACTGAATTCTATTGTTACTTAGCTTTTTATGTATCCATAAGTTTTTTTCTCCCCAGCTGTAAGTTTCTTTAGAGGAGGTACTGTGTACATATCATGCTTTGTCTCTTCCTTAGCAATTAATACAGTCTCCTGTACATGATAGGTACTCGATAAATATTAGTTTATTACTCTACAAAATAGATAATAATCTCTAAAATAACTGATTTGGCTCATTATATGCAATATATTAGCATGTAGTAAAGATTTTGCAGTATGTGGCCACTAAATTAAGGTTGAAATTTTGTTACATGAATTTCAAGAAGCTATCCATTGAAAACTATTTTAATCAAAATTTTATTTTATTAAATATTAATTATTAGAAATTTTAATAAGGTTTTTATTTGAATGGTATTTGTATTCAGATTATCTACAAGATTCTAACCTAAAGATAATTTACAATTTCGAATGTGTTTTAAAATCTTTAATACACTTTAAAAATAAACTGAGTTCAAAAATGAGTTTCTCCTGATCTTTTTCAGCTGTTAATAGGCTATGAAAATGGAACCGTGGTGCTCTGGGACTTGAAATCAAAAAGAGCAGAGCTGAGAGTTTATTATGATGAGGTAAGCAGTTTCCTGTTATTCAGAAAAATGACTATTGTATTATGTTGACCAATTTGAAGAAATGTATGTTACATTGAAAAATCCGCACTTTTATTGTAAGATATGACTGTTTGGAAAGTATTACATATAGCAGTACTGAAATTTAGAAATATTTCTTCATAGACTCAGCACTAATTATCAATATTTATTGTTCAGATTTAAGAGTTTAATTTTGAATATCTAAGTACTCTAGTACTTATAATATTTATGTACTATGTACTTGTAGTACATAGAGATAATGGGTCTGTGACACTCAAGGAGTTGGCATTCTAGTTCAAATGAAACTGATGAATGGATACCTCTATAATATATTATAGTCCTCTAATTATCCACAGTAATTGAAAGGCATATTACTTATCCCTAATTAGTAGCTAATCCCCAAATCACAGTATTAAGGGTTAGAAAGTATCTTAGTATTTAAGTTTGGGTACAGTGATAACTGATCTAGAAATTCACAAAACAAGCAGTTCTCAATTCATAAACAAAAAGTTATTTTTACTCAAATAACTCAAATGTATTGGAACTCAATACTGTATTTTCTCATTGACCCAATAGTTTAAATAGTTGTTAGGAGAGTCAATAAAAAAGATTTAGTCCATAATTCACCTGAAATATAATAATAGGATCATAGATTTAGAGCTGGAAGGAACCTTAGAGACCTTTGGATGCAGTCCTCCTCTTCTATAGATGGGGAAACTGAGGCATGGGAGAGGGTAGGTTATTTGCCCAGGGTCACACAGTTAGTAAATATTTGAGATGAGGTTTGAGTCCAGATCTTCTTGACTCCAACTCCAGTGCCCTATCCACTATTTCAGGCTTAGTACAATAGAACTTAACTACTTCATAAAACAATAATTCTGTGGTTCCCCTAAACTTGTGTTTAAAATTATAATCTGGTATCCCACTTTTTTGGTATCCCATTTATTCCCACTGCAACAAATTGAATACTGTTTTTTTTTCTCACTGAATAGCAGTTAGAGCTGGACTTCTTTAGTTCCAAACCGGTCATGGTTGCTACTAAGGCTAAGTCCCAAAGACTGGCCCACTCACTTCCATTCCATTGTTACCACCTCTTTTCTCTAACTCAGATTTCTTTCTCTCTTCCCTGACTCACTGAACAGTAGAATGTAGTTTCATAAGGAGCCTTTAAAAAGTATTTAATGTGTTTAAATTACTAACAATTAAGATGTTTTGATAGATCAGTATAGTCAAAATTCCTCTGTGTCTTGTATGCAACTCTTGTCCAGGTGTTCCCATAAATCTTTCATAGGGATTCTGTGTAGGAGACCTTTTTCCATTTGTCTTGAAATTACATGGATACCAATGGAACACATGGACTATCCATCACTTATCCATAGTTCTCACTACATAACCAGTCCAGTCCTTTTTTAGATCACATGTCTCTATACCAATTCTTCTATGCATTTCTTCGTTGGTAGTATATTGCAGCTTACTTATGCCCACCGTATTTCACTTCATTGCCATTTGTGTGATATAAGTCTAGTTCGTCAGAGACTATGGTATTCTATGACTTGCAACATTAATGGAAGAATATTAGTACTAAAAAGATGGTCCTTTGTTTCACAGTGCAATTCAAGGTTATTAAAAAGAAATGCACAATTTCCCAAAAGCAATCTGGCCAGATCTTCAACTTCTAATCAGTTCTTGACTCAGTTCATCATCTCTGCACAGTATCTGTCCAACATGAACTAGAGGAATGGGTTGTCTATCCAACTGCATGTCATAATTTGGACAACAGAGATTCTTCATTCATTTTTTCCTGTGCGGATAGTTAGAAAAAACTCTTTTGAGTACTATGGAGTTCATTTGAGAGAATCTAGTATTTCAGGACTTGATGTAATCAGCATAATATCATCCACAAACAGCAACAGTTGGAGGACCTCATAATCCAAATGGAATTCTCCCAGTATATCTTCTGTTCCCATAGCAAACACATTTACTGCCCATACATCTCCCTCTTTTGTGCCTTACTGTTATATAATCAGAGGATTATCTAACAAAATTATCATTACTGTTACATCTTTCAAAAACTCTTACATGATTCTTTTCATATTTTGAAATCAAAATCAAATATTTTGAGTTTTGTTTTGACTTGTGCATTGGTTTTCTGTTTTGGGTTTTGTTGTGTGCAGTGAGATTTTGTATTCTCCCAACCTTTCAACAAATTTTGTGACTGCAAAAATGTAGTCAGTGGTAAAACATAATTTGCAAAAGCCTTTCTCTTCATTCCTCATAATGTTCCACAGGGATACCATTCATGCATGTATAGATTGTTCCCATAAAAATCTTGTGTAAAGGGGAAAGTAGGCAAAAATGGATAGGGAGCCTACTAGTAGGCTGGTCCTTGGAAAATAAACATAGTCTGTTACTAGGACAATGATCAAAGTGTTTCCGTAACAGTAGAATCTTCCAAAGTCTGTGTTCTTTTGGCATAACCTTTAAGGAACTTGGGTTCTTCTATACCATGATGAAAGATTATAGTAATGACTATGGAAGAACAAGTTCTCAACCCTTTTCTGTCCAGCTAATGGTGTACAAAATTTTTGTACAAAGAGACCTGGAATAAAATTCACCCATATTTTGGAGGAAAATCAGATGTTGTTAATCTGAATCAGAGCAGTAATTCAGGGCTAAAGAAAAAGACAAGGTATCTGAGTACAGAGGGAATATTGTGGGACAGAGGCTAGGGATGCTGCTGCTGATACTTTCATTGAATTTGGAGATGTGAATGTGAATGATGTTAATTGAATTGAATGTGAATGTCAGGGATTAGTAGCTATGGGGTTCACCATCCCCTCACAAGTGAATTTACCTGAACCTGCCCTGAGACAAAGTGAGAAGTAAATAACAATCCTATAAGGTTAACAACAGAATTAATTAAACAGAGAAGGTTATAGTGTTGATAGGAATCCAAAGAAGACTACTGAGGATAAATAAGTGATGACTTCTTGTTGGTGCCCTAAGAAGAGTCTCTGAGATGGCATTTCACTGATTCTAGATTATTGTCTCCTTTAGATGTTGCCAAAGAGAAATCTCCATAGTTGAGGATAAAGAGGAAAAAAACAATTATAGGTAGGGAAACAAAAAGAGAAAAAGGCATTGCTATCAAAACAGAAAACACAGAAACAATATATTTGTACATTGAAAGGCAGCATATTTAGTGGAAAGACCACTGGAGATGAGTTCAAGTCCTTACTTTACCATTTCCCAGCCATGCCACCTTGGCCAAACCACTCAAGCTCTTTGAGCTTCAGAGTTTTTTTTAATTAAAAATACTATTGATACCATTTTAAAAATATCACCTTCATTTCCCAATATATCTCTACCCCTCAGAGAGCCATCCCTTATATGTGTGTAGAGGTTGGGGAGGTGCTACTACACTTGTGATAAATAATGAAAAAAGGGTCATCCCAACTACAAAGACATCAGTTGAGTCTCAGTGTACACAGTGTTCCATTCTCAAGGTTCCCCTCTCAGCAAAGAAAGGAGGGAGGCATGTTTTCTCATCTCTTTTATTTTGGGGGCGGCAATTACTGTGTTCAGTTTCTTTTTGTTGTTGCTAATATTGATGTTCTTTCCATTTACATTGTTGTGGTCATTGTTTATATCACATCAGTTTGTTGAAGTTGTCTTATGCTTCTCTGTACTTTTTATATTCCTCATTTCTTATGGAACAGGAACATTCCATTATATTCACATACCACAATTTATTTACCCATTCTGCAGTTGATGGGGGATTGCTACCAATTCTTTGCTACTAGGAAAAAAGTGCTGTTACAAATATTTTGGGCACATAGCACCTTTCTATCTTTGTCTTCCTTGGGGAATATACCTAGCAGTACAAACCCTCAGATTCAGTTTTGTCATGTATAAGATGGGAATAATAATAACTGTACTATGCATTTTATAGGATTGCTGTAATAAAATCCCTTTGTAAACTGTAAAATGCTATGTAAATGTGAATTGCTATTATTGCCTAGAAATGACTACTCTTTAAGGGAAACACTGCCAGGGAAAGTATTTATGGGACAGAGGGAAGAAGGATTGAGGCTGTTTTAGCAATTGCTCTCCATTTCAACTCAAGATGGAGGGAATCTCAAAATAGCTCATATCTCAAAATAGCCTAGCTGGCTTTCCAGAATGTCTTCCTAATCCTAAATACCTTTCTTGCAGACTTTGAACAGGGAAGGGAATACACTGAAACTATTGAAAATAAAGTGAATTATTCTGAGCTGAAAACTTGAGAAAGTACTAGTTTGCAAATAGCTGTACTTTTAATTGCTTCCAAATTCTAAGAACTCTTTCAAAACTTCACATAAGACTATTTCAAGAGTGGATATAAGCACTATAAGAATCTTCTTCAGTGTTTCCTAGTTGCCTGTGCCTTTATTCTAGGATTTTTTTTCAATGCATTCTAGGATTTCTTCAATGCATTTTAGTGAGAAAACCCCTATATCAAACTATATAATATGTATGGTTATATTATTTTCAAATATGTTTAGAAGATTGATGGTGGGGGGAGGAAGGAAGCAAAGCACTTTCAAAAAGAGGCATGGCTAAAAGTTGGTAGTTTACTTAATGGGTGACTTTAAGCAATTATATGTAAATTAATTTTCACCTTAATAGAGAAATTCAAAAATTATGAGATGTTGCTACTGGCGTCAGTTGTTATGATAGTGAAGGTAATTTTATCCTTATTGGTGAAAAAGCGTCCAGTCACTGGCACTGGTTGGGTGTCATGTTCATTCTGTTAGGATTTGTAGTGCAGTTTTAGCCATAAAGAATAAAAGTGACCCAAAGCTGACTGTGGTCTGTTCTGTCTGCCACAAAGAGAGTGTTGGGGCCTCATGAGGTTGATGCCTTACTTTGATGGGACAAGTGGCTAGATAAAAATCCCACCCGTGGGAGCCTTTTAGCCAAGAAACAGCTATAGCAGCTGGAGAAGAGAGCTGGAGGAGGAAGCTAAAGCAGGATATTGTCATGATGCTCCTATCTCATCTCTCTGAAGAGCACAGCCTGGGAAGACCTCTGACCCTAGGAAATAAGAAAAAGTAAGTTAAAACTCAAGACTTAATTAAGGATTAATAACAGTTTATATTAGTCAGCAGGCTACTCTATGGTTATTACATGTTTTAAATTCCTTTAAATCTTGCTTATATGGCACCTCTATACATATATATATATATATATGTATTTCTTTAGTGAGGCATTACATAAGTCATATTGTTATAATAATACAGATGTTTTTATTTTTAAATGAATATTCAACTGTGGAAGTTTTTTTATCTCTTTGATAACAGTTATTTGTACTTGGCATGAGAAAAATAAAATAACACCTGATTCAGGGGCATGCCTTACATATGCAACCAATTTTCTAATATCCATCCTTAATTTTTTTATATAAATTAGGAAGTATCATAGAGAGTGATACTGGCAGCTAGAATCATTAATCTTAATTCTGAGGATTCCATGGTCCAAAGCAGGAGAGTTTTTTTAGTTGATCTTACCTATGATTGACCCAAGGATAGTTATTGACAGTTGATCATTCCTAATTGATTATCAGTTTAAAAAGTTGAATTTTTAAGCCTACTTCCTAGACCTTACAGAAGGGATTATTTTCTTTTTGTGTATCATGGACCCCTCTGGCAGTCTGTGGATCCCTTCTCAGAATATTTTAAATGCATAAAATAAAATGCATAGGATTGCAAAGGAAACCATTTCTATCAAAGCACAGTTCTCAACATATGTTTAAAAAATGTTAATGGATCCCAGGTGAAGAACCCCTGTTTTAGAGTCTGGTTAGTTTATCTTGGTACTATGTTTACAATGTGGATGTCTGCTTCCAGGTTATGGAAATACTTATTAGGATAGCAAAGGCACAGTAACTAGAGAAGAGTTTTGTCATCTAGAACCCCATTTGCAATTGCCATTAGACAAAAGAATCACATCAATGTAAGCCCACTAAACAGACACACCTACTCTCACATACATAAAATAATTTGACTATGACAAAAGCCAAATATGAAATTTTAAATAAACGTGAATACCACCAAAATGAAATTTAAGTAACACTGTGTTATTTAATTATTATGCTATTTGATATATGATACCCCCTTTGAAACATAAATTTAGTGAGGGTGAGCAAGGCTTGTGGTACAAACCTGGGGAAGGGAGCAGCAATGAAGGAGAATAGGTGGAGATCAGAGCAATTCTCTCAACTATTTACTTACAGTCACTGAGGAAGTTTTTCCCAGGGTTCTGTGCTGTCTCTAGGCATAGTTAACAAGGAGTAGATAGGCAGCCCAGGTTCCTGGAATCATGACACTGAGAACAGTGGAGGAAGAAAAGAAGAAGGAAAGGGTAAGAAAGAGTGTGTGCCTTTACTGTGGATATTCCTGTGAGGGTGGCAGCAGTGTCAATGACCATATAGCTCTGCTTTTCACCCTGAAGGAGCTGGGAGGAGATGAAGAACCCCTTCTCTCTTCTCAGCCTTACTTGGGCCCCTGCAGCCTAGTGGGGAGGTGTGAGGGTTGAGGGAGCCGAGAGGGGATGGTGGGAAATGGAGAGCATCGTCTGAAGAGCTGCAAGGACAGCCAGCATACAGTTTGTCCAGCATCTCATAAAAGACACAAGTTTTTTTTTTCAGTCTTTGTTAGGACTTATCAGTATAATATAATTTTTATAACAAATAAATCAGGAGTCTTGAAAAACCAGTGATTACATATGAAAGAGCGACATGTGGTTTGAATGCTGTAATCACTGGATTAGACTCTCTCTAATGGATATGTAGGAGAGGTAGAGATTTAAAGTGAATGATCTGGACATGTATGCTTTTTCTATTAAAAATATAAATATTAAAATACCATTCATTTAACAAACATTAAGTACCACCATGTAGAATGCACTCTGCTAAGGGATGGGCATTATTCCAAGTAATGTTAATTATTCTTTATTAGCCATGGATCACAGAAGTATAGATTTAGTATCGGAAGATATCCTCAAGCTCTAATCCAACACCCTTATTTTACATGTGAGGAGCTGAGACCCAGAGAAATTAAATGGCTTGACAAAGGTTACACAAATGGTAAGGAGAAGACATGGAATTTGAATCTAGAACCTCTGACTCAAAATCCAGTGGGTTTTTTTTTTTTCACTGCATACAATAACTTACCTGTTTATAATGCTCTGCAGTTTGCAAAGCATTTTGACATACATCACCTCATTTTGTACTCAGCAGTCTTATGGAGCTATTAGAGGTTAAAGGCCAGCTCATCCAGCTTAGGCCAGTCATCACTCCAAGTTGCTGTGCTCCTCTGGGTTTAGTAATTCCCAGATTCTGGTCCCCAACTCTCTGGGCCCCACGTTAGTCAAGGAGTTGCCTAGAGCCCCAGCTGACACACTTGAATCTTGCCTTCCAAAAAGGCTGGCTAGGAAATGAAATTTTTGGTCAGTCCCTTGCTTGGACCCCCAAAAAGGAAGCTTCTATATGAATTTAAAAGGAACTAAGTCTTGCATCATGTGAGAAACATCAGTTTCCCAGATCTCAATGACTGAAGTCTAACTGAAAACTTCTAGTGATAGGAAGCTCACTATTTCACAAGGAAGCACATTCCTTTGTTGCATAGCTCTCATTATTAGAAAGTTCTTTCTTATGTGAAGCCCAGATCTGCTGCCTTGTAATTTCTACTTACTGATCTTAGTTTGTTTCTCTGAAGCTACATGAACCAAGGCCAATTCCTATTTCACAAGACAGCCTTTCAGATATTTGAGAAAAAAAATTATCATGACTCCATTATGCCTTTTCTTTTCTAGGATAAAAACAGAAATACAAGCTGTAGCAAGATTTAGAAAGAAATACAACACCTAAGTAAAAACAGTAACTCTTTTCACTAATCTTTGCTTATAATCATTGGATAATTTTCTCCCTTCCTGGGCTATGCCTGTTGGGGAATGATACCTCTTTTAGGCTTGGTTTAGCTCTTCTTTACATTGAAAGTTCCCTTTAGATGGATTTCTATCAAGCAAGACACATGTCCCTTATTAGAGCAAAATTTTACCTCTTCAGCTCTTGTCATTAAGGTAGGTAATTCAGTCATGGTTCTCTGTTTTCGACCTTTATGATCAGAACAGAAAAAATTTCTGCCTCCAAATAATAAGTAAGTACATATTAAACATCTACTATGTGCCAGTCATTGTGCTAGATACTAAAGATAAAAATACAAAGAACAAAATTCCTATGCTCAAGGAGCTTATATTCTGAAGGAAAAAAATACATGTCAGTATGTATAGAATACATCTCAAGAGAATAAATAAAAGGTAGTTAGGAAAGGCACTAACAGTTATGGGACATCAAGATGGTCTTCATGTAGAAAGTGGTGCTTGAGTAGTTTTTTCCCTTGTCTGAAGGGAAAAAAAAAAACAAGATGATGAGGGGATTACAAGCACCTACTCTGTGCCAGGCAAATATTATCTCATTTGATCCTCACAACAACCCTGAGAAGTAGGTGTTATTATGATTCCCATTTTACAGTTAAGGAAACTGAGGCAGATAGTAACTTAGTAACTTGCCCAGGGTCGTACAACTAATAGGTGTCTGAAGCTGGATTTAAACTAAGGTCTTCTTGAGTCCAGGCCCAGCCTTCTATCTCTGCCACCTACCTGCCTCAAAACAATAACAAACAACAACAACAAAAAAAAAAAACAACAATGTGGAGTTCATGCAGGCTTTTTTTCCCCCGCTGAAACTTCTCTAGATAGGGTTTACATGAATGACTAAGTTACTAACGTAGTATATAACTCTCACTTCATTTTCTTAATTTGAAGTTTATTTTTTTAACCTGTTTTTTAGGTTGAGTGACCTGCTCAGGGTCACACAGCTAGTAAGTGTCAAGTGTTTGGTCTGAGGCCAGATTTGTAATTTGAAGTTTATTGCACATTGCAATTATTGCTACCATCCAACATCATCATCTTCTTCCTCTTCCTGAATCAGGTTCTTGAGCTCTGCTATAGAAGAAAGCAGTATAATAATTCTAATTTGACCTTCTGTAACAGAATTTTGAGATAAGAGTCATTTGATATTAGACTGTGATTCCCAATTATATTGCTGAATATGGGCATCAACAAGGCAGAATTGATTCAAGCAAAATCAAGACTACAAAGACACTATAGATTTAAGAAGTCATTTTGGGGAGTCACAGCTAAGGACGGTCAGCTAAGAAAGCATAGGTACAATAACTACAGGTAGGTAGACAAGATATAACAGTCTGAGAGATGAGCAGATTAATGAGTGTTGATGAACCCTGATGTTTTGATGACTACAGGGAGGAAGAGACAATCTTTGACATGGACCTTTCTACTGATTGAAGTATGAATGGATGACTGAATTTTCAGGGAAGTGTGATATATATAAAAATATATACGCACATGTACAGGATTATTAAAAAGTGGGAAGATGAAAAGGAAAAATAAGAGGTATAAAATGGGACATGGCAGTAAACAGTTTTTCATTCATTCTTTTGGAATTTTTCTAGTACAATTCCCACAATGGATATTCCAAACCTATAAATCTCTCAATTCTCCAAACCTAGAAGCCCATTCTTTATTTTCAGTAGAGAGAATCATAGAATTTGGGAGTCTGATGAGACCTTCAAAGGTCTTCTTGTCCAACACCTTCACTTTGCATATGAAATGTGCAGATGATCAGATGACTAAGAGCAGATAGTGACTTATTGGTACCTCGGCATAGAAGAACAACCAAGTCTCCTGATTTTCAGTCCAATGTATTTTCTACCATTGTCTTTTCATCTAGCAGGCATCTTACTTAGATCTATTTGTATTTCTGCTTCCATCTTATCTTTTCCTTAAGTAATAAGAAACCTCCCTTTTTAGGGTTAATCCTTCCTCTTGTGCTCTCTCCTGACTCCTAACCAACCTTACCCATTTATCTCCTCCCTCCCCAGCATCCATCAATTTCTCCCTCTTTACTCCTAGTTCCTTTATCCTCTGCCTTCAAACTAGGTAAGTCTCACCTCTACGGGGAAAAATACACAAAAATCTTTTTACTTAACCAGTGGTACATTCTATGTGCCACTGTATTTTTTCCTCCCTTTCATGACCAAAGTTCTCAAGTCAATGGTCTATACCTGATGCCTTTGTTTCCAGTTGTTTCTTACTCCCTTTCAATTAGTCTTATTTCCCTAATTCCCTGAAAACTCCATCTTAAAGGCCACCTTATTACCTAATCCATTGACCTTTTCCTCCATATTTATTCTGTTGTTTTTTACATTTTTTTTTCTCTTATGACTCATCATTTTCTTTATTTGTACAAAATAGTGAACAATCATTCCCTGACTGGGAAAGATTGTTGGTTTAGAGTTTAAAAAAGTCCTTCTGTCCTGAAGCATCTATTTTGAAGGCTTGGGACTAGCAGCTTTAGCCCCAGCATCTTTGAGTTTGGACTCAGCAGGCTTGGGGTCAGCAAGCTTAGCAGCCTTAGAATCACTGGGTCGTGTGGCCTGAGAATCAGACTTGCCTGGCTTGGGATTGGACTTGGAAGCCTTGGAATCGGATTTGGTGACCTTGGCATCAGATTTGCTGGCCTTGGGGCCAGATTTGGTAGCCTTGGAATCAGACTTACTGACCTTGCTGACAGACTTGGTGACCTTGGAGTCAGTGGGCTTTGCAGCCTTGGATTCAGTGATTCTAGCAACCTCAGAGTCAGGCTTCGTGATCCTGGTGCCTGGACATTCATGCCAGCTCTAGGTCCTGGATGGTTGATGGCCAGCATGCCAGGCACTAACCTTGGAGATCTTGGGCCTGAGGAGCTTGACCTTGGAGGCCTTGGTGCTCAGGTCTTGATGGCTTGACTGTATCTTCTTCAGCCCCTTCTTGTTGTATTTCTTGGAAAAGCGCATGTTTCTAAGAAAATTGGGGTCAACCCCTTTCAGATACTCGTATCTCCGTGACCTAGGTTTCTTGCTGCCATTTCTGTGCCATTTTCATAATTGGTTGTGGGTGGTATGGTTCTTAAACTTAGCCATCTTTACACCGCAGTCTGCACTAACAGGCACTCCACCGACTGGAAGAAGCCAAAGCAAGAAAGAGAAAGCTATTTTTAACATTGTTGAATGTTCTCTTCCTTCAATTCAGTGACTCTATACTATTTTGAATCTCATTCTACTTATTCTTTCCCTGGTCTTTTTTTTTCTTCTTCTTCCTACTTCAAAGTTCAGTACTTAGCATTCTCCTCCCTATTTTTTTTTTAATTTTTCCTATTTAAGTCCTACAGCTGCCAACAGATAAATACTCATAGTCCATAGGATATAAAACAGAATAAAGTTCAAAAGTCTTTAATAAAACCATATAAAATAGATATACTCCTTCAAGGCAAGAAAATTCAATAGCTGTACAGGGAATATAATGAAAGCCAGGGTGAAGAATGATGACTTTAAAATGTAGATTTGCTAGGAATCCCAGCTTTTATCTTTGTCTATTCATTTCTTTTTTTACAACTGCATGAGCAGATTCTACATCTGTGCTAGCCCTCAGATAATAGGTATTTGTACCTAAATGTTCTCGTGGCTTAAACTATTGAAGTCATTTTGTTGTTGTTCAGTCATGTCTGACTCTGGTTTTCTTGGCAAAGATACTGGAGTGGTTTGCTATTTCCTTCTCCAGCTCATTTTGAAGAAGAGGAAACTGAGACTAAGAAGGTTAATTGACTTGCCCAAGGTCACACAGATGGCAAGTGTCTGAGGCCAGATTTGAACTCAGGAAAATGAGTCACTGACTCTAGGAACAGCAATCTATCCACTGAGTGACTTAGCTGCCTAATTGAAGTCATTGGTAGCTCCAAAATCTATAAATCTAATTTTGACTTCTCACCCACCTGCCAATTCCATGTAAATATCCTACCCAAAATGGATCACGTTATCATCTCTTTAAAAAAAGAAGGCTCTCCTTCTCAATTTCACTGACTGTTAGTGGCACTAACATTCTTCCAGTTACCTAGTGTTAGCAGCTACAGGTTCTCACAGATACTCAGAGGCTCAAGAGTTCAAGGATATGCAAAATAGTTAACATGTTAACTATTAATGATATTTATGATATGATATTAATAATATGTTAATAGTTTGGCCTTATGACCACCTAATCACAGCCATCATAGGTTCCAGACCTCTAGTTGAGATGCCTTAGCAAAAACAGATCCCAGGCCGTTGACAGCCTAGACACAGTATTCCTTGTGGTGTAGGAGTAAAAGGACCTGTGATCTTCTTTTGCTGAAGTATCTATGCTGAATGTCTGAACCCTCTGAAAGCTGCTAATTGGTGGTCATAGATTCAAACTGTTAACATTCTGCCCACTTCTGCACTCTTGAGCCCCAGATTAGCTCTATTTCTAAGCTATCATCTGTAAAAATTCCTAGATCCTGATGCCAGGTAACTGGAAGAACATTAGTGCCACTAATAGTCAGTCTAAGTGGTTTGGGATGTTGTTTTGGTCTTTGTAATAAGCATCGAGAAAGGGTCTGAGTTTCTTAGCCCCCATCATCCTCCTTACTGGAAAGGCTTCTGACAGAATATTCTTTGATATTCCAACTAACATACTTAGGCAAGATCCTAGAGCCCCAGTGTTTGTGTCCCACTGGGTCAGTCTTAGTCACTGTATAAACCTCGGAACTTGTTCTGTCCTTGTCTTCCTGGAGGAAGACAGGGATTAGGTGAGTGTCTTAGTCAGTGTTGAGTGATGTTGGGTTAGAAGAAACTGGGGAAAGTACCCTGAAAGCTGGTCAGTTGTAATGGGTCCCTGATGTTGTATTGGTCCTTGATTAGGAGTGGCCCAATACCAGGTTAATTAAGCCCTTTGAAAAGCCCTTTTCTCTTTCTCTACTAGTGAGATTTCCCTTTCTTCTATTACTCATGTTATTTATTTCTTTTGTCTAGAGTGCCTCACTCTCTGCTTAGGCAGATCTGACCTACCCTTTAAGGACCAGCTCATATCCCATTCCTTTCATAAATCCTCTCCTTGTTCATCTTTGCCTTTCATGGATTCCTTCAGCATTTAACATTTATATTATACAATTTAATTCCATTATATACTGCATTTCTTTGCTATTGCATTTGTCTCACCAGCTAAACTTTATGTTTCTTAAAGAAAGCGTTAATGTTTTATATTCTGTATTTCCCCCACAATACCTAAGATAGTGTTGAGCCCATAACAGGCACTCAATATGTATGTAACTGGCTATGTTGTTATTGAGGAACACTTAGATTTCGTCAAATACATAACCACAGAGTGTACCTCTCAACAGATGCTGTAGGTTAAAGAAGAATAGCTTTCTCTAAAGTGTACTCAAATTTGGTGTGTTGGGATAGAAATAACAATTACTTAGTAGTCATTATGAATCTTAAGGGGACTCTAAATCTGGACCAACAAAACTCTAAATCTTATTTTCAGGGCTCTCACTTCTGAATAGCATGCCATCTATTTTTATAGGAATACATTTTTTCTAGTAGCAATGTTGTATAGTTGAAAGGACATTGGAGGAGGAGTGAAAATGTCATCAACTTGTTCAACATGTCAGTGAAAGAAAAAATTTGCCAACATAATGAAGAGAAGGGGAAGTATGAACAAAGAAAAGGAAAGAAGTCCCCAACAAATTATAGAAGGGTCGGGTCCTCAGCAGCAGCAGAGAAGGGAGAGGGAGAGGAAATCTGCACCCAAGAGACAACCATTGTCTTCTGAGGGAATACACTGAAAAAGAACAGTGCCTGTGATGTTGTGTAGCTACTATTTAAGAACATCTTGAAGGACTCTGAAAACTTTTATGTCATTTGATGGGCTTGGTCCTTCTAGTGTTTCAACATAAGAGGCCAATTGGATACATCTCCTATGCATGGATCCTCTCAGAAAGGAAATAGCCAGGCCCTGTAGTGGCTAATAAGCTACCAGGATCATCAAATCCTGATTGTGTGTGTGTGTGTGTGTCTGTGTGTCTGTGTCTGTGTCTCCAGATCTATGATTACATCAGTATGGGGAGCTCTCAGTATGGAAACTGATGCATCCAGTGATGCATTTTGGCAACTCATCTCTAACTTAAAATTTCAGAGACTTACCTAGAGGGAGTTAAGAAATCTCTCTATTCATAACTACTCCCCAATATTAGTTATTAGGAATGAAGTTATTTGAGGCAGAGTAGGATCTATCCTGAATATTGGTGATATTTATACTAGTCTTATTTCAGAAGAATTCAGTGACATTGTAGTGTGCTATAATAGCAGGGCCTCTTGGGAGTCAGAGAGGTACAACAGGAAAAAAACCCACTAGAGTTGGATTAAGCGGGTCTGGATTCAAGCCCTGGCTCTGCTATTCTACCTAGGTGACCTTGAGCAAGTCATAAGCCTTCTGGACCTAATTTCCTCATATGAAAAGATCTAAATGACCTCTAAAGTCTCTTTTAGCTTCAAATCTATGGTTTTTGGTTTAGAAGATAAGGTCAACATAACACATTCCTGCTATGGCATGGTCTTAGAGTTCCATCCTTCTTATTTCTTCCTGTGTAAGTAGTAATAACTTTTGGGCAAATGTCCTTCCTTAGGTTGGAGATCAGAGAGATGGTCCTGTCTATTCTTGTTGGGCATGATGAGAACCTCTTAGGTGAAGGGACTCCTATTGTTCGAATTATCTGCGGATTATGGGAGCAAACTGGAATGTGATAGGAGGTCCTCAAGTCACAAAACAATAAGCCTTTGATGTAAAACCTCTCTGATCTCTAATTACTGGCATTTGCTTCAAAGTATTGGTTTGAGACTTTCCCTAGGGATTTACCTACAAAGGGAATTTGTGACACAAAAGACCTATGTTCTTGGTCCTGCTACTTACATTATTATTATTACTGAAAGAAAAAGGTGGGGGGGGGACCCTTTCACATTAATTTTTAACTCAGTAACTGTGTTATTTTTCAGCAAACGTATTGATATATCTGGTCTTTTTTCCTTTCAAAGAGATCCCGTCTGAAGGGTGTGGTCTTTATTTAGATCAAAATGGTACATTGACCATCTAAAATCCTCAGGGAGTAAGCCATTTTAAATAGCCAAATGGTCTGACTAGCAGAATGTTTACTCCTTTAAGCACCAGAAATTTATTAGAACAATTTTAAATGGAAATTTTTATAAGGAATATTACATGCTTCCCTGTTATTTTAAATGAAGTACACAAAACATAGTGCCAGCTTTTCTTGATGATCCAGTATCATCTTTATGAACTTCAGTTATAATATTGTGGATACCTTGATACTCATTGAGCTATCCAGATCTTTGGACCTACTCTAAATGGCTCCAATTGCCATATTTTTAAAGTATTTTTTTCTGTTTTGTGTACTTTCTTTTCTGTCTCCTTCCTTGTTTTCAAACTGTAAACTATCACCACTTATTGCTGTCAGAACACCTGCACATAACAGCCCCTCTACTCCCTTCTAATCTGTAATTTATTGCTTCTAATCAGCAACAGACTAAAACACTGGAAAAATTGATTTATGAGAATCAGTCATTTAGTCAGTTAATAAATGCCTGTTGTATGCAAGGCATTGTGCCAAGCACTGGGGAAGCAAAGAAAGGTAAAAAACAAAGTACCTGTCATTAAGAATTCCATATTCTAATGGAGGAGATAACATGCAAGCAACTATTTACTTATGAGATATATGTAGGGTTAATGGGAGGTACCTTTAGAGGGAAGAAAATAGCGGCATGTGGAGTGGGGCAGTGGTGGAGATGGGAAAAACTTCTTGCAGAAGATAAGATTTGAACTTGGTGTTGAAGGAAGCTAAGAGGCAGAGGCAAGGGAGAAGAGCATCTTGGGCATGGGGAACAGCCAACAAAAAGTCTTAGAGTGAGGACATAGAATTTTGTGCGCAAGAAACAAGGAAGTCCAGTGTCGCTGAATTGTAGAATATGTGGAGGGGAGTAAAGTATGAGAAGGCTGGAAAGGTCTGGGTTGCTGGGTTGTGAAGGGCTTGGAAAGGTAGACAAAAGATTTTATATTGGATCCTGGAGGCCCATGGAGTTTTGAGGGAAAGAGGATAAATGACTTCGTCAGATCTACTCTTTAGGAAGATCACTTTGGCAGTGGAGTGGAAGATGGACTAGCATAGGGAGCCGTGAAGCAATGAAATCAATTAACTAGAAGACTATTGTAATAGTCTAGGCATGAGAGGATGAGGACTTGCTCCAGGATGACTGTGAGTTGTGAGGCTAGATAGATAGATGGATAGATATAGATATAGATATGACATGTATTCTGAAGGTAGAAACAACAACTTATATATGTGGGGTCATTGCCAGTGAGGAGTCAGTGATGAAACTGGGAATGTGTAAGCTTAGGCAACTGAGAAGCTGGTCGTGCCCTCCACAGTGGTAGAGAAGTTGGGAAGAGAAGGTTTGAGGGGAAAGATGATGCATTCTGTTTTGGACTTGTTGGGTTTAGGCTATCCATGGGACATCCAATTCAAGGTATCTAATGAACTGTTGGTGATATAGGATTGGAGGTCAAGAGAAAGGTTGGATAAATAGGTCTGAGAATCATCTAGATAGAAATGATAATTGAACTCATGGGAGCTAATGAGATTACCAAGTGAAGTAGTATAGATGGAGAAAAAAAGGGGTCCGGAAGAGTGAATAAGTTTCACAGTAACAGTCTGAAGCAGTCTCTGGTGAATAATGTCTAGGGAATTTATTTGGCATCTCAGAATCCATTTTTACTTAATTCCTAGTTCTCATCATTGTTCCATATAGATGAAGTTGCTGACTAGCTGAATTGCATATAGAAGAGGTACTACTTTGTACAGTGGTCCAAAAATCTGAGTACAGTTTTAAGCTATTATAGCTCAAAGTCTTTTGGGACACTCTGTATAATATTTCATAGATGAATTCTATATGTTGTCATATCATTGTCTTGTCACTCCAGTTTTTCTTGTCTGCTCTGTCAATCAGTAACTAGGTTTTAAGTTCCTAGAAGGCAAGAGTGGTTTATAACCCAATTTGGTACAGTACAACTGACACTCCATAAATATTTATTGATGAATGTATATTCTCATATCGTATAATATCCAAATTATGCTTCACACTCCAGTTTTTCAAACTCGTAAATTTGTTTTACAAATGAGATTATAAGCTGATATTACCCTCCAAGAGCTCCACAAAATACAACAGGCCTTTTATGATAACAATACAAGCTAGTGTTTATTCAGTGCTTTTAATGTACACAAATCATTTTACAGATATTATCCCTTTTGATCCTCATGACAAACCTGTGAAGTAGGAAATACAAATATTATCCCCATTTTACAGAGGAGGTTCATAGACTTATAGAATTAGAGGTAGGTGATATCTACAGCCTCCTTACCTTAATTGAGATCAAAGAGGTTAAGTGATTTGCTCATGGTCATAAAGCTCAAGTGTCACAGGTGAGATTCAAAGTCAGGTTTCTTCTGTTTCCAAGTCCAAGATTCCTTTTACTATAGCAGGTTGCCTCCAAGAAGTACAAAGAAAACCCTTGTGCTGCTATTCCAATATAAGAGGGAAATTGATTATCCTACTCCTTCATAAAAACGTGAAGGGCTTTTCCCTGAAGATTTCTGATAATCTGGCCTTAGGCCTAAGGGTTAGAAAACCACAATACACATTTTTACATACTCTGTACAGTTTTTCCACTCTCAGGATAATTTGCCTTTGTAACCTGTTTGTTTACTCTTAACTATTATTTCATTAGGCTATTCATTCAATTGATTGGCATCATGAGGGCAAACAGTTCATGTGCAGCCATTCAGATGGCAGCTTGACTCTGTGGAACCTGAAAAGTCCAAGCCGTCCTTTCCAGACCACAATTCCACATGGTAAGATAATGCTTTCAAAGGGAATAAATGTTGATATTCACTGCTTAAGGTGGAGTGGAAAGAGGTGGTGTCAGTACTTTAGGTTAAGGGAGTGACAAAGTTTTCCAAGTAACTTCCCCCTCCCTCACTTCTAAGGATGTGAGGGTTGCTCCCAAGTGTCAAGAGCATTTTTTCAGCCTTCCTTCACCCTGTCCTCCCCCTCCCCCCTTTCCCACACCAGATGAACTTACTGCCTATATATACAGTAGCTAGGTTTCCTCCACTGGAGAGGTTGATAGTGAGTGATTGACCTATCTAGGAGTCATTGTTAGTGCTGAATAAAATAGCACAGACTTAACCTGTAGTTAGTAGCTGGCTCTATCAGTGGGAAAACAAACTGGTCTTAAAGCCATTTGAAAATGTCTCATGTTACTGCTGCCATTGACTTAGCACCTCCTTTGTCCTGTTTTCTCTCTTTCTTTTCTCTCTTTATTTAATGTTTTCCAGATAGGCCTTGTTGTGTCTTGTGAAGTTTATTAAGTGCATTTTAATTACTATCTCTCATGATTAAGAGCAGGTTGTCTCTACCTTTTAATGAGACATCTAATAATATATAGCATGTACCACAGAGAAGGCCACAGAAAATTTTTGTGCAGATTGTAATATACCCATTCACAAGACCTGACTAATCCAATGAAATTACATTAATACCTATATGAACGCTATCCACTAATGTTACATTTCAGAAGCTTTGCTATATCTGTATGCTTCAGCCATTATGCTTATATGGGCAGTATAATTATATTATATATGTAATTATAACTTATATGCTTATATGGGCAGTATAATTGTAACTGATCCAGCTTCTTGGTTCTATATATTCATTGTACAGCTACCCATGAGAACCACATGTGAAACATGTATTTTGATACTAATCTCAGTTCTCCAGTCTTAGGCCTGATCAGATTTTAGGAAAGACATTGGTAAGCTAAAACACATATACAAGAGAGAAATTCTGCAGGGCAGCTACTAGAAAAAAATAACAGAGAACTTCCAGTAGCTATGTGGAGCAGAAAGAATTTTGCTGTAACCTGCATGGAATACGTCAGAGGCTTTCAAACTCTGTGCTTTTAAAAATTATTGAGGACCCAAAGCTTTTGTTGTGTGAGATATATCTATTGATAGTTACCATATTAGAAATCAAAATATCTTAGTATTATGTGAAAATAGTTTTGACCTGACGGACCCCCTGAAAGGGTCTTAAGTAATCTCAGGATTCTTGGACCATAACTTGAGAACCATTGGAATATATAATCATATTTCTGCATCAGCCAAGTGATTGTTATACATGTAAAAAGTGTGTAGGCTGGTTCTCCTACCTGGAAGAAAAGGTAAAGTGGTTTGAGGAATGCCTCTCCACTTTCCAGATCGTCAGGAAGAATAATGTGTTTCTTTAAAAAAAAAATGGAAGGGATGCAATATGCAAACAAAGAAGAAAGATGATCAGAAGAAACAGAAGAGGTTCATGATCTACTCAGTAGTTTGGAGGGTGGGGTATGGTCAGAGAGGAGAAAGGAAAGAAGGATCACTGAACATTGGGAACTAAGCCATAGTTACTTTTCCTCCAAGGTGTAATAAAGTAGATCCACAGGTGATGTCAGATAAAAGATCTTGCATTAAAGTTAGAGGAAGAAAAGAGGAGTAATGATGTTTGACAACTCCTTGCTGAGAAAGACTGAGGTAGCTTTTTGTAAACCTGATGACAGTAATGAGTGAGGTCTGACATCATTCTGAGGCATGCATGTATCAAGGATGTGACAGAACACCTCCCAAGATTCATCCAACTTGATGAATGCTACCAATTTAATGTGCTTCAGATGGGCACACATTATACTGCTGGAAAATATCTGGAAAGTACTGCTCAAGGCTAAAGTCTTGGCTAAGAAATGGAAGACCTTAGGGATAAGACTGGTATTTTCATCAGTATTGCCAGCCAAAAGTAGAGGGTTCAAAAGAGAAAAGCAGATTGAAGGATGGAATAGCTGGTTAATGAGATGGTGTCTGAGAATAGGATTTGGATTTCTGGACCACAGCTTAAAATATAGGAATGACAAGCTCCTTCTGGCTGGTGATGAAGCGATCCTAACAAGGGATGGTAAGATATTTGCCTAGTGTTATCTTATAATCAATTCAAAAGGACTTTAAGCTGGAAAAAGAGGGAGAAGAATAAAAGTATCTATATATATATATATATATATATATATATGTATATATAATCTACCAAGCTAGATATCATAGAGAATGGCTACAATGTAGGAAGAAGACTAGCAGTAAAGATACCTAGAAATTAAAGCAAACCAAAATCTAAGAAAAGAGCAAACAATAAAATTCATGGCCTCGGTTGTCTGTACATACACAAATGCACACCATTAGAGTAATAAGAAAGGTGAACAGGGAGATCCTAACACAAGAAGGCAAATTTGATTTAGATATCACTCAAACTTGATGGGATGAGTCCAGTATCTAGAATGTGTTTTGGATTTTTTGGTCCAGACCTGTCATTTTATCACCATGAAGAAGTCCTGGTATGGAAACTCTCCCCACTAATGCATATTTGTAATATTTCTATTACTTGTACTCTTAAAGAGTTGCTTGGGACACCAAGCAGTTAAGTGACTTGCCCATGCATGAGAAGCAAGATTTGAATCCAAGTATTTCTCATTTCAAGGCTAGCCCTCTGTCCACCATATTGTCTGTCATGTTAAAAAAAGGCAAGGATAATGAGTAGTGAATGGCATCACATATTAAGAAAATATGCTTATATGAGAAAATCAGGAACCAGAGGTAGGAACGATTTGGGTAAAGATTAACAAAGGCAGAAACAGAACAAATATACCCATGCGCTACAGAGCCCTTGACCGAAACAAAAAAGAAAGAAAGATAAGGAGTTTGACACAGAAGCATGCTATAGTAATGATGGGGAGGGGGGGTTCAATTATCTGGACATCAGGTAGAGTACTTTCTTTGCTACAGAAAAACAGCTGATAATTTCTTAACATGCCTTAGTAATTTTATCCTTCAAAAGGCAGAAGAACCAATAAGGGACATTGCTATTCCGTACCAGATTTTTTACCAGTAAGGAGGGCTGGTTGTTGGAATATAAACGATGAGATGAAGTGACCAGTCTACTTTAAAATTTGTGACAGAGAAGGAGAGGAAAGATAGGAATGATTCAACTTGAAGCCTAGATTTGGGTAGAACAGGACTTAAGGTATTAAAAAAAGAAAGCACAGATAGGATGAACCATTATACCATGAGCTGAACTTCTACGAGGACAGTCAGCTTAGGAGGGATTCAAATTTTTCAAGAATGAAAATTTGAAAACAGATAAACTCTTCTGAGAGGCATCAAAGTCCAGGAAAGAGCACTGGTTTGGGAGTCATAGGACCTAGGTTCCAATTCTGCCTGTGTCACTGCCTATGTGACTGTAGACAAATCACAAGAACCTTTCTGGACTTCAGTTTCCTCAGTTGTAAAAGAAGGTAGTTGGACTAGATCACCTCTAAGAGCCCTTCTCGTTTTAGGTCCATGATTCTGCAATGGGAAGGAGAAGGTAGAGTTGTATAAAGAGATCACTTGGATCACAAGGAATTTAACAGTCACTTTACATTTGGTTGAACTCTCAGCAGGTCATTGACTTGTGCTCCTCTCAGTTTCCCTGCAAATATTCTGAAAGATGGCTATTCACAGTGCAGTTGAGTTGATACTGGATGGCATCTCCATGGCAAGACTGGGTTGCATACAGAATTTGGAAATGAGGTCAGGTAATAGAGTATGAGCCTAAGTATCTGGCACAAATCAGTGATGATAGTATCAGGAATGCTACCCTTAAGAAAGGTGCTAAAAAAGAAGACTTGTGGGTGGAGCATGGTATATTATACCTCTACAAATATTTAAAAGGCTGTAATGTAAAAAAAAGAAAAGAAAAGAAAGAAAGAACCTACTCATAGGAAGGACAGATTTTGGTTGAATGTAAAAAGAACCTTCAGTACTACTAAAGCGATCCCAAAGTGTAAATCAGATAACCATTTGTTAGGGCTATTATAAAGGGAATCCTTACTTCAGTATAGATTGGACAGGATAACCTCTGAAATCCCAACTCTGGTTTCTATGATTCTAAATGTTTCATAATCCATTTAAAAGCAATGTTGACTTTCACCTGCTGAGCAGTGTTTCTTGTAGCATCATGAGAAATGAGCTGCCATGGTAATAAAATCCATGATGTTCAGTAGTGTGAGCATTTCAGGGTGACAGGTGCTAGGTATGTTATCTGAGTAGCACTGTAGGCAGACCTCTGTCTTTCTAGTTCTGACAGTCAGACCAAAGCAAAATGCAGCCTTTGCAAACTGGTTTGACAGCTGTTGTACATCATTCTAATTACAATCCACAAGTGTGCAGTCATCAAGTTATGGAGGATCTACAGCACTTGCTATTAGCATTTTGCTTTTGCTCCTGTGTGTCACAGAATGAGCCCAGTCTTATCTGACTCAGAATTCGATGTTTATATGCAAATCACAGTTCAGAACACAATGGTACATTGCTGAAAGTAGATAAACAGAAATCGTGCAAGAATGTTTCTTTTTGTGATGCTTTTAATCACAGAAAAGGAATCTGATATCACTTCTATACATGGAGATTTTGTTACCATTCCTTTATGGAATGAAAAATGTTTATAGACTTCTCTATACAATCTTTCATAATAATGTGCCAACTTGATTAACAGAACAAAATGCATTGATTATTTCTGTGAACATGATATATAAATCACAATGCTATTCTTGGCACATCTCCTGAAACTAAGGAAGAATTTCATTTATGCCATTCTGTAACTGATAATAAAGTCATACTGATCTTCCTTCAGATGAAGCACCTTTGTCAGAGATACACATAGTTAATTTGTTAAATAGAATGCTGGTATGTTTTATTCTCACAGCAGTAAAGACTAATGTGCTAATGGTTATCACAGCATGCACAATCCTTTTTATGAGCATTCAGTTGATTCTTCTTTGAAATTCTGTGATAATGCCAGTATTGGTTAAATAGATGGTAAAAATTTATAGAAATCTGTGGAACTGCCAACAATAGTAGGTATAGAACTGGGTTATAGTTACTTAGAACAAAAAGACGGTATTGGTTGTGACATTAAGTGCTACACTCTCTATACTAAGGGATAATGGGGGAAAAAAAGGAAAGTTAAAGATTGATGATGAAGCAGGTCATTGTTTTATGATTTCTGAAGAATAAAGTACCATCTTTAATAAATTTCAGTGTCATTTCTGTAATCGTTGTATGAAGATCACCTTAAAGATGTCATAAAGGGACTTCCACCAAGCTAGTGTTGTGATGGGACCTATAAGAACCTTGAACACAAATATTCCATTAGAGCTCTAAAACTGCACCAGAAAGAACAGTGATAAAGAAAGAAAAAGACAAATGCTATAAAATGCTCTACATAGACCAAAACTGTGCCATAAGACCTCCAGATACCTGCAAAGCATTAAACAGAAACAAACCATGGTCGGCTTATAACACTATGATTAAATATACTAGGGTCTCAGCAGTAGAGAGAGCCAGACCACCACCCAGTGTCATGCCCACACAGCCAGCACTGATGTCAGAGCAGAAAATAGGCCAAATCAATACCTAAACAGCACAATGCTCAGGTAGCCCATCCTTGAGCTTTGGCTAATTCCTAGGCGGCCCATGCCCAACCTACAGTGAGAGAAAGGGCCAGGACAGCACCTGCTGTCTTGAAAGAAGCCTGATACCTGCAATCAGCAACACTCAGGCCTGTCAGGGATAAAGCAAGGGACAGAGCCACACTTTGGTATTATGAAAAGAGGAGACAGAAACAGAAGGGGCTGAGGACAAATCATGTCAACCCACTAGAAGATTGAGTCAAAACCTGGGGATTCCTACAAAAGGTAAGGCTTAGTTTTAGCCATCCTTTCTAGGAATAAGCAAGACCCATCCACTCTATCCAAGAATAGGGAAGGGAGTATATTCTTACTCAATGACAAAATCCTAATCCAGAAACTGAGCCTCAAGATACAGGAAACAGAAGAAAACACCATGGAGAAATAGTATTGATTAAGAAAAGCCCCAGAGGTAAATCCAGAAGAAAAGAGTAACTCCACCGAAAGTCCAAATAGATCCTCAAAGAAAAGAATAGCTTATCCTCAAGGTCTCTAAGAACCAAGAGCTCCTGGATGAAGTGAAGCAAGAGGGCAAAATGTAATCTTAGGCTAAATGAAGACTATGGAGGAAAGAATGAGAAGGAGAATTAGTAGACCTGAAAGTAGTAAAGATTACTCAAAAATGAAGTCCTTAAAAATTAGAATCAATCAAGCAAAAAATTTTGATTCCATAAAAAAAAAGATATATTGAAAACCAAAAAAAAGCTTGGGAAAAAAACACAACAAAATGTAAAATGTATTTTCAAAAACAACTATTGGGTGACCTGGAAAAGAAGCCAAGAAGAAATAATTAAGAATCATTAAACTAAATCTGCAAACCATGAGCCCCCCCCCAAAAAAAAATCCTGGATACTGTATTTCAAGAAATCATTAATTAAAACTGCCCAGATCAATTAAAACTATATGGAATTGTGAAAATAGGAAAAATCTAGCGATCACCTTCTGAAAGAAATTCTCAAATGAACATTCACAGGAATGTCATATCTAAAAATCCAGAGATTCCAGGTCAAATAAAAAATATTACAAGAATCCAGGGGAAAAAAAGAGCTCAAGTACAAAGAAACCAAAGACACAATGATGTAAGTCTTGACAATTACCACAATAAAAGAGAAATGTTGGAATATGATATTTCAGAAAAACAAAAGATAAAGTTTTACAACCTAGAATAATTTACCCTGAAAAAAGTGAGAACAATTCTAGAAAAGTGAAAAATGAATTTTAATGAAATATAGGGCTTTAAAGCATTTCTGATGAAGAGATCAGAGATCAGTGGAAGCTTTGAAATGGAAATGCAAACACTATATGACAACATGTTTATGTTTTAATATGGAAAGAAGAGCAACTGTCCCCTCAGAACTTTCATGTCGTCAAAACTCAAAGAAGGAGTTAAATAAGACAGATAGAGAACTTGGGGAGTGGCTTCATTTTGTTTTGAGGGTCTTAAGAGAATAAATAAAAGGAAAAGAATAGAAAATATGCAATGGAAGAAGAGGAGAGAACTTAATATATTACATAATCAGGGTGCCCAAAATAAGAGGATCTAAATATGGAGTATAAGCAGTGGAAGGAGCATCCCATCCCGTCCCCTCCTCCCACCAACTACACTGCTTTTATACTTCTTTGGACCTCTCCATCATGCCTTCCTTCCTCAGGAAACTCATTATTGGTAAATTGCATCCTGCAAGATTAAATCTGTTTGGTATTCACATCTCATCAGTACCCTCTGCCCCTCTGATTGGACCTTCTGACTGGAGGGCAGAGGCGCAGCTTCTAGGCTTTCTATTTAAGGAAAAGGCTTAGCCCAATCTTCTCCCCATTTTGTACCAGCTATACTGCTTTTGGACTTTTCCATCATGTCCCCCTCACCCCCTGCACTTCTCAGCTTCTGTTTGTGTATTATCTTCTCCCATTAGGTTGTAAGTTCCTTGAGGGCAGGTATTGCCTTTGTTTTCATTTTTATTTGTATCCCCTGTGCTTAGCACAGTACCTAGAACACAGTTAGGGCTTAATAAATATTTATTGAGTGACTGACTGATGACATGAATCACACTTTCTTCTAAGCCATGCAAAGGAGGGTTGAATACACACACACACACACCCCCACACACATACATACACTCATGCATATACATAGAATGAGATTGCTTCAGAAATACATATATTTCAGCTGAGAAATAGGGAGGGACAGGCAGAAATGGTATGATCAGTGAAGAATTCGTCATAGGTAAAGGAAACTAACATCAGAGAGTGGCTTGTGAAAGGAAATTAATAGGAAAAAAGTAAAAATGTGGGATTGGGAGTGTCAAGAAGAGAAGAGAGCTAGTGGAAAGGAAATGGATCATTTTAATTATCGATTGCTAGTATTAAGTCCACTCCTCTAACATATTTTCTTTATAAATAGGGATAGTGGGAACAAAGAGAAGAAAAAGTATAACAAGATAGGGAAGAAGGAAATAACACAATTAACAATCATACCAATGAGCATAAATGGAAAAAAAAGACAAGGATCACAGAATGTATTAGAAACCAGAGTCCAACAATGTCATTTACAAGAAAAAAAATTGCACAAAGAGTTAAAATACATGGCTGGAGCAAAATTTATTTCGCATCATCTGAACTCAAAAAAGCAAGGGATGCTGAACATGATCTCAAATAAGGCAACAGTAAATATATACATGATTAAAGGAGATAAACAGGGAAACTAAAATAAGTTTAAAAGCACCATAGATAATGAATCAATAGCAATATTTAACATACATGCCCCAAATGGCATAGCATCTAAATACATAAAGGAAAAGTTAATCAAACTGTAAGAACTATAATAATAAGGGACTTTAATTTACCTCTTTCCAACCTAGACACATCTATAAAAAGGTGAACAAATTAAGGACCTGAGTAGAATTTTTAAAAAGTAAAATAAGCTATATCTCTAGCTATTTTGGCATCTTTGCAAAGTTTGAACATAGATTAGGGGGTAAAATCTCAACAGATGCAGAAAAGCAGAAATATTAAACACTCCTTTACTGAGCACAATGAAATAAAAGTTATTGTTAATTAGAGGCCTTTGAATAAAGAATTAAAAACTAATGAGAGACTGACTAATTTAATCCTAAAGAATTGTTGAAAAAAGAACAAATACTATAAGCAATAGACAATTTCACCAACAAAAATTATAATGATACAACAACATCCCAAAACTTTTGGGATGTGGCTAAAGTAGTCCTTAGGAGAAATTTATATTTCTAAATTTCATCAACAAAAGAGATAAAGAACAGAAAAATGAATTGGGCATATAACTAAAAAAAAGCAACAGATCAAAACCCTTCAACTAAACACCACATTATAAATTCCAAAAATCATAAAATAAAAGATGAACAAAATTGAAAGTCAAAAAACCTCACCCCAAATCCTATTGAATTGACAAATAACAGTGGGATCTGTTATTTTGAAGGGAAAAAAACTAATAAAAATAGGTAAATCTTTAGCTAGTCTGATGAAAAAAAAGGAGAGGAAAATCAAATTGTCAGCATAAAAAGTAAAAGAGGATAATTCACAATTGAAAATGAAATAAAGAAATTTGTATAGGAATCAATTTCTATATTTATATCTTTTATAACTAAATGTTTTAGGTGCACATTGTTCTTTTCCTCCTGCTTAAACATTACAGGAATTCTCACTTATAAGAACAATATTTGGCATTCCTTGAAGATTTCTGCACAGAGAATTGTACAATTTCAAAAGTAGAAGGGACCTCAGATGCAATCTAATCAAATTCAAACATAAAAAAGTTAGTACCTCCTACTGTGGTCCATTCCGCTTTCAATAGCTCTAATATTAGGAATCTTTTCCCTCATATCAAATCTAATCCTGCCTGAAGCTTTCATTCATTGTTCCTAAGTATGCCTTCTGGGGCAAAGCAAAACAAATTTAACCCCACTTCTGCATGGTAGTTCTTTAACTACTGCAAGATAGCTAATCTACCTCTACCTAATCTTCCCTAGGCTAAACCTGGGTCATTCAGAAGCTCATATGGCATTGACTGGTGTTTTTCACCATTCTAGTTGTTTTCCTCTGAATGATCTGCAGCTTATTACTGTCTTTCCCAAAATATTAGTAATATATATTTTAATAATATAATTTTCCCTTAACTATGGTCTAGCCAAGGCAAAGTACAGAAGGACTATCATCTCCTTAGTCTTGTGTGTCAGTGTGCTGTAATATTTTGTTAGCTTTCTTAGCTACTCTGTTGACTTATATCAACCTTGCAAATCACTGAAACTCTCAGATATTTTTAATAATAACTATTAACTAGTCTTACCTCTGCCATCTTGTCCATTGATTAACAAGTATTTATTTAGCACCCACTATTTGCCAGTCACTGTTCTGGAATTAAAGATACAGAGACAAAAGTAGAACAGTTTCTGCCTTCAATGAACTTTAATTAATTGGGCTAGGCAACATGTATACAGAGCAAATGCCCTTTTCACATGGGAGCAGTTTGGTTCTTGGAAAGGACAGAAAATGAACTTTCACGTAAAGAATAATGAATGGAATCAGCATATGAATAACATGAAGTACTATTTATTTTGTATATGAACATATGTGCTTCCTGAAAGAAGAAGCAAAAGAACTTGTGTGCACAAAATGATGACAAAATACACAGGGGATATAATTTTCCCATTAAAGTATGATGAGAGAGACGTATTAGGAAGAGCATTTCAGATGAACGGTTTTCCCTGTTTGCAGGTGCAGAAATGACCAAGGCTGCAGACCCCTGTGGCTCTTCAGGTCATCAACATATAACTTTTTCAGCATTTGAGATTTTAAAGTCACAATATGGCAGTAAATCAAGTAACAGTTCGGAGACTCTGTGAAGATTAAATAAGGACTATTGGTTTCATAACTGAACAAAAAAGTGGATTTCAGGAGTTTTACCTCATAAAAGAAACTAGTCACTCACTGCCTGGAGGCTTTGACTTGATCCTTTACAGGCAGCTAAGCTGTCTGGAGGAGAGGAGTTAAGGAGACTAAAGGAGTTAAAGAGCCAGGAGGAGCCTAGAGTGAAGATGCCATGGGCTGTAATCAGCCAAGTGGAGCCTACTAATTAGAAGAGAGATGAATTCTCAATGACTTGTAGGTGGCGAGGAGAAAATGCTGAACTTAGAGACAGAAAGACCTGAGTTCAAATTCTGCCTCAGATGCTTATTAGCTATATGATCTTGAGGAAGTCACATATCCTCTCTCAGTCTCATTTTATTCATCTGTGAGCCAGTGATAATAGCACCCATTTCACAGGGTTGTTGTGAGGACATATATGTGTGTATGCATGTATGCATGTATATGTGTATATATATCTATATATATATATCTAGATATAGATATATATACACACATATATGTAAAGTGCTTTGTAAAAGTTAAAGCACTATATAAACTCTGGCTATTATTTATATCATTGTTGTTGCCTCTATTGGCCTGAGAGGGAGGAAAAAGGTGAAAGATAAGCTTGGCTATAAGAAGAAACTTGTATCTGATTGAACAAAGAATTCTTTTGAGAAGCTGTCTTGGCTTGTTTACATTACCCAGAGAGCAAATCAGAGGAGTTATTCAGTTCTCTGACTTAAGGGAGCTGCTTGTCACTATGATAGCAAAACATTCTCTCAGTACCCTCTTGAGAGTGATTATGAGTTAAAAGAGCTTGTCACTGTTTCATCAGTTTGAGAGCAGAAGAAGAGTAGATCTGCCAAGCAGAAGAGCAGTGATGAGCAGGAGAATAGTTAGTGGGGAAACAACTTGTATAGTACAGATTTTTCATCAAGTAATCAAGTACATCAAAGAATGCTTCCCTGCTAGATTTCTCCAAGCGTGCGCATACTCTCTCCTATGGAAACTATGTCTATTGGTGGAAGAGTATGACCCAGGTTTATGTATATACTATGACTTTTATTTGTATTATTACTACATTGGATTGATATTGAGTAAAAATGGTATAATTATTCTTGCTTTTGCCATATGCATAAGAGTTAATGATAACCGATTTTATATTAATGGAAAGTACACCAGTGGACCTCAGAACTACATTAGTAGATAGCTTGATTGTGTCCCCCTTCATCCAAACACAGATATACACAACCAGAATTACCCTTAGGATCCTGAGAGAGAGTTTTGGATTATAACCACATAAAAGTAATCTATCTCTGGGAACACAGACCTGCAGATGTGAGAGAAGGTAGGGGTAAGTAGGCCAGTTTAGAGATAGAGAAGATGCCTCCCCCCTCACACACAAAGGGAATGATTTTATATATAGATACATGTAAAATAGATACAAGATAATTTGGGAGGAGAGAGGGTAGTTCCTGGATTTCTTTAAGTCTCAGCTCAAACCTTATCTTCTAAAGGAGACATTCCCAGTCCCCCAGCTGCTAATGCCTTCCCCTTACAGATTACCTTCACCTGCTTTGTATTTTTCTTACATGTGCCTAATTATTCACATGTTGTCTTTCACATTAGAATCTGAGCCCTTTGAAGGCAATGACTGTTTTTACTTTTCTTTATATCTCCAGTACCTGACATGTCATAAGTGCTTAATAAGTGTTTTTGGATTAATTCATTGACAAAAATTGAGCAGCTTTGTCTGCTCTGTGTTATTGGCTATCATTATTCCATTTACTCTAAACAAGCATCCTTTTGTCGATTTTGACTTTTTTCTCCAAAGGTTCAACAGCAGAATTGTGACATTATGAGCGTGTATTGGACAATTCATTTCTTTTCTTCCATCACATGGAGATATATACACACACATAAGCGTACACACACTTATTACACCCAGGTATAGTGATGTCTCATAAAATAGTTGCTTTGTCATCTTAGTGATAAATGAACCCATTCATTAATCCATTTCAATAAATAAACAACTGTCTTTGCTTAAATTGCTTTTGTGCATGTTTCTTAGGGTGCTTAGCAATGTCTTTTATCTGTGTTTTTGACCACTGTTCCATCTGTGTCTTCTAACTCGGGCCTGACTCAATCCAATTTGGTGGCTCAGTTTCAGGCTCAGGATTGGAATGAGATGAAACTATTATAGACCATATAATATTCAGCCAACCAAAAAAAATTTTAATCTAAAAATAGCCCGGGAAGGATATTTATCAAAGATACAACCTGATTCAGGTAAACAGTTACCTTCCTCTCCAAGCAGAAACATGTATGATAGAAAGAGTGTGCCAGCCAGGAGTCAAGTCTGAATGGCCCCATCCCCTCATGGGCCAGGCTTTTTATGCTCAAGCTGCATCAGCCTCTCAAGATCTAGTCGTCTGAATCAGTAAAATCTTGAAAGTGGCTTCACTGCTTTTTAGGGAAAAACAAACCCAGCTTGCATGGGAAGGACCCTAATAGATGTTGTTTCCATCACAACTCATGTGCAGAGTTATCTGGTACATATCTGTTCTGTGTATGTATATCATCACGAACACATAACTTGAGGAAGTGTGATATCCTCAGTTTTGGAACACTAGATGCTAATCATAAGCAACCTTGGTGTCATCTTTTCTCTCTCTCAATTACCTCATATCTAATCAACTACAAAAATGTTAGGATTTCTTTTTCTATAACATACCTCTCATATGCCCCCTTCTCTCCATTCTCACAGCTACTAACTTCATTTAGGCCTTCATCACCTCTTGTGTATCTTATTACAATACCCTTCTAACTATATGACCTCCCTCAAGGCTCTTCCCCATGCCAGCCCATCCTCCCCATAGCTGATAAAGTTATTTACTAAATTGTAGGTCTGGTCATGTTACCTCCATCCCACCCCACTCAACACATTCCAGTGGCTTCCCATTATTTCTAGGAGCAAATATAAACTCCTTTACTTGGCATTTAGGGTTCATCACAACATGACTTATTATTCAGTCTTTCCTTTCTTTTAACATATCAGTCCCCTCCACACGAAGCCATAATGGTCTATTTATTGTTCCTCATCCATGACACTCTACCTCCCCTCTCCACGCCTTTACATTTGATGACATTCCCCCCTAAACACACACATACTTGGAACCCTCTTCTTCCTAACCTCTACCTCTTAGAAAATTATACCTTATAGATTTGTCTCCTGTCACATTTTGCTGCAAGCTTTTATTGCCTCCTCATCCCCCAGCTGCTAACTGCCTTCTCTTCTAAAGCTACTTTCCATCTTCTCTGTATTTATCTTATATGAACTGATATGCATAATATATAATATATATGTATGTATGCATGTGTATGTCTATATATAACATATACACATAATGTGTACATATACATACATATAAATGTGTGGAGAGAGAGAGAGAGAAAGAAAATCCCCCATTTGAATGCAAGCTTCTTCAGCAGCGGGGACTATGTTTGCTTTTTCTTTGTATCCCTAGTGCTCGTGACAATGTAAATGCTTAATAAATGCTTGTTGTCTGATTTTTATTAGGCATTCCATCCAGTCTTGGTATTCTTATGGTTAATTCGTTCTCTTTTATGAGATTCTACTTATAGTTATTGTAGAATTATTCTCTTCTGGAGTTTTATCCTGGGGTTCTTTTAACCTATAGTACTTATTCATTTGATCATAAATCTTCCTTTGCTTGCTCATTTCTTCAGTCTTTTTGTTAATGTATTTTTCCCCTATTGAGTCTTAACTTATATACTCACCCATTTTAAGGGTTGGAAGGCTCTGAATTATTGGCACAGAGCAACACCTTTAGAGATGCTGGTGAACATCTACTTTACTTTTAAATTTCTCTTGACTAGCTCTGGAGTCACTATAACATAATCTATAGCCTAGGCTATGGAGTGGAAATGAGGATCCAACGGCAGTAATGGATGCCTAGGAAACTGTTGATGGAACCTGGTTGCTGTTCATCCCTCCTCTGTTACATCTGTACGTGTCTTGTCAGGGAGCTTATAGTCTTACCGAACCTTTAGCAGAAGGTCTGAGTGAATATACAAGAAGGATATCAAAAGCAGCTACATGAAGACATTATCCCTCAATGTGAGTTCTGGAGTAGGAGTGAAGAGCATGATAGGAATGATGAGGAGTGATATTAGTGAAAGAGAGTGGGTGAATTGGAAGCCATAATGTATCTCTTTCCTGTTTGTTTGTTTTTTAATGAGGATTACATTGCAGAAATTTTTTTATAATCTTTTTCAGTCAATGAAAATCTACATTCTTTTCTTGTCACCTCCTTCCTCTATCCCTCACTAAGAAAGAAAAAAAAATAAGATCCTGGTTTCAAACATGTATAGTCAAGTAAAACAAATTGCTACATTGGCCGTATTTTTTTTTTAAATCTTAGTCTACACTCTGAATCCATCACCTCTCTGTCAGGAGATGGGTAGCATGTGGTCATCATGGTGATGAGAGTTCATAATTCTTTCAAAGTTGTTTGTCCTTACCATACTGTTGTTGTTGTAAAAATTGTTCATGTTCTACTTACATCACTCTGCATTAGTTCATACCTGAAACATCTCCTTCAACATTTCTTATAGTGCAACAGAATTCTACCACATTCTTATACCACAACTTCTTTAGTCATTCCCCAAATAATAAACATTCCCTCAGTTTCCAATTATTTGTTACTACAAAAGCTGCTATCAATATTTTTCTACATATAGGTCAGAGAATAGGAAACTAAGTGGGTACTTATCACCTGGGAAGTTGCTTGAACAAATTATGGTGTATGAATGTAATAAAATGTTACAGTCCCATAACAAATCATGAAAGGCTTGGATTCAGAGAATCCAGCAAGTCTGAGACAGACTTGTAAAAACTGATGCAGAATAAAGTGAGCAGAGCCAGGACGACTCCTTATACGGTGACCACAGTATCTTAAATGCAAACAAAGACTTAAGAACTCAGATCAGTGCAACGACCAATCATGACTCCAGAGGAGGAAGCATTCTTCCCACCTCTTCATTTAAGCATGATGGACTGTATGTACAGAATGAGATATAAATTTTCAGACATGGCCAACATAACATAAATTTGTTAGGCTTGACTAAACTTATTTGTTATGAGGCAGGGCTTTTATTTGAGAGAGGAGAGAGAAAGGGGAAAGAGTGATAGTGATGAAAAAAATGGAAAAGAATGTCACTGAAACATTTAAAAATACATGGAAGAGAGTACAACAAAGTTCAGGAGGTGATACAGACAAGCAGGGTAATGTTGGTATATCCACGTTAAATTTAATATACATTTTTGAAGCTGTATGTAAATGACTCATGGTTCCTGTACAATTTTTCCTTCCCTTCTTTTTTACATGGTGCCATTCATGTTTATTGATGATTTTACTTCATAATTTAAAAAAGATGAGGGAATAAAGGAAATATAACAGGCCAGGAAATTATGACAAGTGAGAGGAATTTTCAAGTACGAGATCATGTGGGTTGACGGTTTTTGATGATGTAAGGTGTAAGGTATGATCACCTCTATAGATATAGATATATAGCTGATGTAGAGGAGATGGATAGGTTACAGCAGTTAAGAAGAATGATGAACTGGGAGGCTAGTGTTCAAAGGGTCATTAATTTGAATATTGAAATCACCAAGCATGAGGGCAGGGGTTGGGGAAAAGAAGAAGGCTGATCCAGGTATTGAATTTGTTGAGAAAGGAAGGAGAATGAACTTAAAGTTTGCAGATGATAGCAACAAGGATCTAAACAGGGTGATATAGCTTGATGGAGTGAATCTCAAAGGAGCAGGCGATGGCAGCAGGGTAAAGGACTGCATGTTGAAGACAGCAGTAAAGAATAAAGGATCTACTAGCTCTTCTTGGCTCAGTTTGTTGGGGTCATTAGAGAAATGGCCAGCATTGGAGGGGGTGGGCAGAGAGGAAGTCACTTAAGTACCCAACTCTTCTTCATGGCCCATTTTATCAGAGGGCATGAAAGAAGGAGGTGCTAGCACTTACAAGAGGATAGCTAGGAATGAAGTATATTTCATATTATATGATGACTAACTGTGAATGACTTAGCTATTCTCAGCAATACAATGATCCAAGACAATTTCAAAGGACTCATGATAAAAAAAAAATATTATCTACCTCCAGAGAAAGAACTGATGGAATCTGAATACAGATTGAAGTATACTTTTTTCACTTTATTTTGGGGTTTGGGTTTTTTTGGTCTGTATTTTCTTTCACAACATGACTAATATGGAAATATGTTTTGCATAATTGCACATGTATAATCTATATCAAATTGCTTACCATCTTAAGGAGAGGGTAGGGGAGAGAGAATTTGGAACTCTAAAAAAAAAGAATGTTAAAAATTGTTTTTACAAGTAATTGGAAAAAATATCATTTAAAAAATAAAATAAAAGGAATAAAGTATAATCCAGAAAAGTCAGATTTACACAAGAACAAAATGGAATTAATATGGGAATGAGGACTCTAGAATGAAGGAGACTTTTATAGAGTGAATGTTTCAGAGGAAACAATTGGGAGAAGAAGGCAATGAAGGCCATTGACTGGGGAGACATAGGCATGAGATGAATATAGATGAGACTGGGGATAAGGAACATAGTAGGGGAAAGGAGTATTTAGTTTGTCAGATGAATGATAATTCAATTATATAGATTAGGGGAGGAGGAAATAAGAATTTGGTAGCCATGGGGCAGCAGCAGCACTAAAAATGGAGAAGTTTACATTCCAAATTAAACTCAAAGTTCTAATTAGAAATCTAGTGTGAAGATGCCTCTCAAGTATAGCCTCAGAGCTGAGAAGAGTAGGTGGCAGGAACATCAATGATAATGGCAGATGGAAAGGTTATGTGGTAAAGAAGACCTCTTATTTTGAATAGGATGCATCAGGAGCTAAACATTTCATTCTTCTGTCTCTCTCTCCCACAGTCCCAGAGAAAGAATGGATCCAGGACTAGGGTGGTGGTGGCAATGGGTCTCCCTCCTTCTTTATTGGCAATGATCTTTTCCCTCCTGAATTGTGTAGCAGAGGATAGAGGAAGCTCTAGTTCCACATTTTCCATCTCCAAGTAGAACCCCTTGGTTGACCAGAATGGGGTATGGATTGATGGTGTTTGCATCCAAGAACTTTGTGCGGTGGAGACCTATAATACTGGGTAACATATAACCAGGGCAGCCACTTCACTATTCTGTGTTCTTCCACAACATTTTGATAGGTAAAGCCACGTTTGCAAAAATCAATGGCAGTTGTGGCCAGGAGGGTCATGTAGTGAAGGAACTTTTGTGATGAAGATTCTGGCAAGAATTTTTCTGAGTCTTATGCTAAACAGTATGGTCAGTCACACCTTTTCTGAATCATATTGCAATTTTAGATTTAATATGATATGCAGTGGTATTGGTTGAATTACATAAAGAATGCTGTTGTCTAGACTGTGATATGCAGTTGGAAAGACAACCCATAGAGCTAGTGCACATATCTTGGACAAACAGTACATTATTAAAGTGAAACAGGTCTACAATCAAATAAGAGGATCATAATGGACCATGTTGCATTTGAGAAATTATGCAGTGCTTTAAATAACCCCAAGCTTTTTTCATGAAACAAAGGCCATCCATTTTCACATCAATTGTTTTCCACTAATATTATTTGGTTATGAATTAAAGAATACCATGGTCTCCTAATTATTAAAGTTATGGACTCCACATATACAGTAAATGTGAGTAGAGTAGGCTGCACAATATTATCAACAAAATTGGACAGGAAAAGCAGCATAAAGGATATTAGACATATAGATGACCAAAAAGAGATATTGATCAGTCATGGAATGAGAGTGAAGGATGATCAGTGGATAATCTGCATGCTGCCCATTTTTACTATTACTGCATGTATCATGCAGCATCAAGGTATCTAGGTAAAGGCATCCACCATGTTCAGTGTTACTCCCTGTGGAGGAGTTAATAAAGGATATGAATAAGTAAAGCATAGATGGTTTGTAATCCGTACTTTTGGAAAGAATATCCATGTCAGTAAGATCACAGATCCATGGATATATGAAAGTAGAATAGTAGATATCCTCTGCGCAATTTGTATTCCTTACTTCATCATCCTCTGTAACAGTTGTTGGTGCTTATAGACTGGCCTATCTTTACGACACTCTTTTTGTTTGTGTTCATGATGAATGCTGCAAAGTGAAATGACCAATTGTCTATGGTGTCTCTTGTCTTTGCATGATGAAAACAATTTTGCCAACTCCTTTATTCATTCCTACAATCAGAGCCTTAGAGCTTAATTTCAATTTAGCCATCTTTCTATTTCTTTATCCTATAGTTTCATTTGTAGTAAGAATGACTGTACTAATGTGATCTTCTTAGTAAGGAAATGTCCCTAGATTCTCAAAAGTAATGTCAGCAGAGGGTGAGCTCTGACAAGTTTTAGTATTCTGAGTGCAGCCCGGCAATAGACTACCTACTGTCCAAGGACCAGCCTAGACAGGTACAGAGAAGCTCATCACCAGCAAGTTGGCCACTCAGTGATGATTTGACTTTGGGAACAGATGAAATGGAAGGAAAATGATCCTCGGTCTCTTCTTCTCCTATACTGACTGTGTCGCTGACATCAATGGTATCAGAGGTTGCTAAGAATAATACAGTTGGGGGGAGGGGCAGGTGCCTATAAACATTAATTTAATTGTTTTTACATTAAAAGAGAGATTTTTACCCAATAATCAGCAAAATAAATATGAGAAGACACTGCAAACAATTATAATATTTCCCATCCAATCTATTTAACAAGTTGTTGACACTGAAAAATGGGGAAATGGATAAAAGGTAAAACAGCATCATTTTTGAGGAATTTAAATGAAGCCCTCAGTGAAGAAATCCAAATCATCCAGAAACTACTTCAGCTAGCAGATTCTTAATCTCCTTGCTAAGTAGAGTGACATAACAGCCAAGAGAAACATTAAGAATTTGCAAAACATCATGAAATAGGATTGTGGAAAATTAACAGCAGCATCACCTCAACAAAACAGCAGAAAGTACAAGAGGGTAAAATGAGAACATAGAAATCTTGGCAGGAAGCTCAACTGAGTTGGGTCATCCTTATTATGAAATTGTCATGCAAGAAAATGGAAGCATGCTGATCCAGAGAGGTAATTCTAAGCTATAAACACTATTGGGCAAGACAGATATTCCAGAGTGGTTTTTCTTTACGGATCACGACACAGAGCTAGTCCCTAAGAAAAGGGAAGGATTGCCACCTTCCCTTCGAGGAGAGCAGTAGGAATCAGGGCTTTAGACGACTGCCAATAAATGGATCCTGCAATGAATGACCATGTCTTATGGGAACTAAAGAGAGTTGCCGTGAGTATTCCCTCCACCACTGCAAAACCAGTGCAAATAAGTTGTTTTACCTAGATGATAGATAGATAGATAGATAGATAGATAGATAGATAGATAGATAGAT